>NC_068302.1:26803537-27142287 GCF_025860055.1 Xyrauchen texanus | reverse complement strand
CGAGCTGACAGAAAGTACACTTTGTACAGTTGTAGTGAGCAGAATAGTATCTCAGAATGCACAACACCTTGAAGCTTGAGGGCAGATGGGCTAAAACAGCATAATACCACGTTTGGAACTTTATTAAGGACATAGTGTTCCTAATAAAGTGCTCAATGAGTATGTAAATTCACACCATGGGAATCAATATTGTTAAAAACAACAATCTCTTATCTCTCATACCTCTTGTTCTCTTCACCTTCCCAGAACAACACAAACACAAGTACACATCTCTGACAGTTCTGTGTTTCAAGGATCTTTCAGAGAGGGAGATGTGTTCACAGAGTCAACAATATCCTGATGACAATGCATTGAGAGTCACACTCTCTAAAGGTCAACCACCCACATGAGGGCCAATTAGAGCCTGCTGTCAACTTCTATCACATGTGAATTATCACCTCAGAACTGCAGAGAAGTGACGTCAGGTGATGAGATGAGACAGCGCACAGATTTTGATTCATATTTCTCTCTCTCCCCCGTCTTTGTCACCTCATCTCCTTCTTTTTAACTCAATTACTCTTTTTGCTTTCCTTCACCCTTTTGTCTCCATCTCGCTTGTTACTTCAGTTATTTAAAGAGCCTTTCTTTGTGCTTAAAGGGATAGTTAACCCAAAATTGTAAAATATGTTATTATTTACTTGCCTTCATGTCGTTCCAAACCCATACGACTTGAGAGTAAATGTTGATGGAATTTTCATATTTGGATGAACTATTTCTTTAAAGCTGCTTGTCAATCAAAGATGATGGATTTGTCTAATCAACTCTAACCCTGCTCATAAACATGACTCGTTTATTGCATTTGTTTTTTCTTGTTTTACTAAATAAACCATAGAAATTATATAGGCATGGTCTATGAGCATGAGAGCCCCTTACCTGTAATGAGGACAAAAAGGTAATGGATTATTGATTTTTCAAGGATTAGAAATTCCACATTCATTTACCCCTATAATTGTTTGTATCGATTCTACAATTGGATCTTAATTGTTTTTTAAAAACACCTTAAACTCTTCATCATGTTCCTTAATCCAATTCCCGAACAATGTGTACAGTGTGGCAAGGCGCATCATCCTGCTGAAAGAGGCCACTGCCATCAGGGAATACCATTGCCATGACAAGGTGTACCTGGCCTTTAATGATGTTTAGGTAGGTGGCACTAGTCAAGTTGACATCCACATGAATGGTTGAAACCAGGCTTTCCCAGCAGAACATTGTCCAGAGCATCACACTCCCTCCACCGGCTTATCGACTTCCCATAGTGCATCCTGGTGCCATCTCTTCCCCAGGTAAACGGCACACACGTACATGGCCATCCACATGATGTAAAAGAAAACGTGACTCTTTGGACAAGGCGACCTTCTTCCACTGCTCCAAGGTCCAGTTCTGACGTTTGCATGCCCATTGTAGGTGCTTTCGATAGTGGACAGGAGTCATCAAGGGCACTCTGACTGGTCTATGTCTAAGCAGCCCCATTCACAGCAGGGTGTGTTGCAATGTGTGTTGTGACACATTTCTCCCGTGACCTTTAAGGTTTCTGTGACTTGTGCCACAGTAGACCTTTTGTCGGTTCGGCCAGGCAGGATAGCCTTCATTTATCGAAGCGCCCAACACCGTGTTGCCAGTTTGTGGTTTGTCCCTCCTTGGACCACTGTTGTAAGTACTCACCACTGCTGACCGGGAGCACCCCACAAGCCTTGCCGTTTCAGAGATGCTCTGATCCAGTCGTCAACAGTTTCTTACAATTTTATCATCAAAATGGTGTTTAAATTAATTAATTCATTAAAATTTTAACCCAATGAAAACATAACAGATAATTTTCAAATTAATCTTGCAAGTACTTTTATACAGAACCTCACAGCACAATCCGAAACACAACAATGGAGTTATATTTTGTCGAAAAAAGATCAGCATTACAGCATCACATATGTGGTATATTCCTTAAATATAATGCAATTACTATTTATTTATTATAGTACAATAGTAGTAGTATTAGTAGTAGTATTACAGTGAATAATACATAACTATACAGTAGAGATCTATTTCTGTTGTTCTTTTTTCAATTTAAGTTGAGCTTTTATTTTGAAGTGTTTCTGTGTTGTTATGACGGTAGTTTCTCAATCCAGAAAAATAATTATTAAACAGCACAAGGCTGCTATTTAATTCAATATATATATAAATATATATATATATATATATATATATATATATATATATATATATATATATATATATATATAGTTCTAATATGCATCACGCTACAGAGTTAATTAGCGCGCATAGTAACTCTCGGGAGTGGGCCAGAATGAGCCAGTCGTCAAGGTAGTTGAGAATGCGGATGCCTGCTTCCCAAAGCGGGGCAAGGGCTGCCTCTGCGACCTTCGTGAAGACACGAGGGGACAGGGACATGCCAAAGGGGAGGACCTTGTACTGATACGCCTGGCCGTCGAACGCAAACCGTAGAAAGGGTCAATGTCGAGGCAATATTGAGATATAGTATGCGTCCTTCAGGTCTACCGCTGCAAACCAATCTAGATGCCAGACGCAAGTTAGAATGTGTCTTTGCGTGAGCATTTTGAATCGGTTGTAAGCCAGCGCCTTTCTTGGGAACGATGAAGTAAGGGCTGTAGAAATCCTTCTTCATCTCGTTTGGGGGGGGTGGGGGGGGGGCGGTTGCCTGGCAAACTGAATTGCATAACCGAGTCGAATGGTCCTGGCCAGCCAGCGTGACGTAATTGGAAGCGAGAGCAACTCGTCCAAGCTCCGTGCTAGGGGCACTAAGGGGACGATTATTTTTGACGTACCCGGCGGGGCTTCGCAGCGCTGCGCAGCAGGTAATGTGGCGTCGGGAGACAAAAATGCGTCCTGAGGCTCTGGTGCTGAGAGAACACTCGAAGCACTTACCTTGCTCAGCACACCCGGGAGGCGGGTTAGTGACTGAGGAGGAGGTCCTGAGGAGGCGTCTTCTAGACTCGTCAGAACCAGACGGCCGGGGGACAACAGTCCTGGCTGGAGGCGAGAGGTCTGTGTCCAATGTGCTGGGACTGTTGAGGTGTGGCAGCAGAGTGCCGGGAGAATGGCATTTGCGGGCCAGGTGACCCAGAGACAAAGGGAATTGCTCTTTTATTGAGAATGTGGGTACCGCAGCCCGAAGGGGGTGCGGCAATGTTAATAAACTTAACTGAAAATTCTCCTCCCAGCCCTCCACCGGGGGACGGAGTGGTCTGCTTACCAGCTCCAGAGAAAACATCTTGGTCGTCCGTCTCAGGAACGCTTGGGAGCCTTCCGGGTCCTTGAAGGGGTTCATGTGCGCCTCCAGCGTGGTGCTCGATGCTGGGGCTGAGAGCTGGGCCCGGGTTGAGGAGGAGCTGTGTGATTCTTAGGAGCCGCAGGAGGACAATGAGAATTTCTCATTGGCTTTTCTCATAGATCAGAGATGCAAAAGGCTCTCAAGAGAGACCCCTAGTGTAGCTTCTTCGACACAACGTCGAAGTGAGCGACAGACGGGGAACATGAGTTTAATTTGTGCAATGAGTATTTATGGATTGACATTCATATGTCAGATGTATCGGTTTTTGGTAGAGCATTTTTACAAGCATGCAACAAGTACATGAGCGCAGTATGGGACCCGATTCCGATACCAGTATACAGTAGGTCTCAGGACATCCTTAGTTAAAATCAATTTTAAGTTTAAAATCAGTGGGCCTTATTCATGAAACAAGAGCAGAACAAATTTGTGTGTAAATCAATGTAGTGTGTAAACACAATACATCAGTTGTCCCATTGAAATCAGTTAGACAATTTACATAACAATGGATTCATTACACATGAATTTGTTCTGCTTGTGTTTTATATATAAGGCCCAATATTGGTGTCACACAGTAGATAGAAACAAAACACAATATGTGTTACAATAGAAAAGTGGATCAGTTATCAGATACAGTAAGCCTTGCAAGCCCACTTATTAAGTAGAAAGAGGAATCACAAGCATTGTAATGATATTATCATAAGTACACCAAGAATAACAACAAAAATAGGCTAACTTTAACATGACAATAAGTGACATCCTAGGATCTGATTTTAGCTCAAAATATGCTAAAATAGTTCCTCTGACATGCCACACTGCAGGGAAAGTGACAAATCCTAGGTTTAGGAAACACAATTAAAAAAGGGCTTGTGTGTAAGTTGTGAGTATGTGTGTTTCTATGTGTAATATTAGACAGATTTTGAAGCTGTGTTTGGGACACCTGATTAAATAATATTGAAGGGTACACATCACACAGACACAAACACACACTGTGGTATTTCTTGAAGGGGTTAGAAACAAAAGGTTTATCATTGTCAGAAGTTGTTAAAAGTGACATTGATATCAATTTTCATTACTATAGTTCATGACTTTTTCCTATCTTCTACCTCTACCTATCTCTCTCTCTCTCTCTCTCTCCCTCTCTCTCTATCTCTCTGTGTTTAAGGGATGACCAAAGCAGTGTGTCTGCTGTGTGTAAATAATTGCAAACGCATGAGTGCATCTGTCAAACATGGTTGCCAGGGTCCAACCTCCACACAACACACACACAACCAGAGAAAGCGGACTGCTGACAACCTTCACAGATCCACACAGCCCAAAGTCACACTAGAATACAGAGCACTGTCTTATAGATGTCAGGAAATAGATTCTAATACCTAAATTAGTGACTGTACCCTTCTCTTGCCACAATGCAAAGAATGGCTGTTTTTCTGAGAAGGAAAAAGAATCAGTAATTAGACTCAATAAGAATATAAGTGATGTTTAGGCAACAAGCGACTGGAATTTGAATCGAATATGCCATAAAAGATACCTTGACATTAGCATTTTTATACAGATGTTACCAGACCAAAGCCTTTTTACCACCCCGGTTGCTACAGTAAATATACATTTGATGCTCTAAACCGCAAAGTGGCGATATAACCCTTCTATATATTGAAAAAGGCAGACATTCTAGCATTTTATTTTTAATTATACTATGCCAATACTAAATTCATGAGTTGTAACTTCAATGCTACCATCAGTTCATCACATTTTTTACTCTCCATTTACAAATCAAAATGTAAAAAATAACATAAGTTGATTATAGTAACAACTCTCTCTTTCTTCACACTTTTCAAAGGTGCTAAAAAGTGTCCCCTCATTTGGTGAATTGCAAACGAGTCTCACGTGTGACTTGAATTTACAGTTTTACCAAGGCGGTAACATTAAGGATCATTTTGGTCTAGTGCCTACTGTTTGTCTCTCTTTTGGTGCAGTAGTGCATTATGAAAGCACCCCAGATGGCCTCAGACATCTTTAAATCCACGACAGGGTCGCATTTAAAATGTTGTATACACAAAGCCCTCCAATTTGAAATTCTAATTATTTTGGGTCTTTACAAGTTGCAGTACAAATAAAATGGCATGCAACAACACAAGATAGAATAAGGAGTATATTAAAAAAACTACTATCCATATCGCAATCATTTGGATGATAATTTATCATCAGCCAAAATTTCAGAATTGATGTAGAGCGCAAAAAGAGAGGGTATGTAAAGCAGCTCCAAATCAAAGCTTATTTGTGCTCATTTGCTAACACTTCTTTATCCAAAGTGACTTATACCATGCCATAACTAAGAAAGAGTAGATATTATATATTCATATTTTAAATATTTTCAGATTAAATGTCTTTCAGCTATAAACAAATCTTTCAGTAAGATTTTTAGTGAATAATGACTCAAATTTATGTTTTATTTTTTCAAAGCAATTATAAGGCTTTAGAGGACTTGAAATATAACAAGAGCAACGGTGAGAAAAGGTTAGAAAAAGTAGCTTTTCCACTTGAGCATGGTTCTGCACGGCACAATTACAAACCGTTCTCGGACCAAATTTCTCGGCACGGTTAGCTCACCTTGTTCATCCGTGCTGGTGGAATGGCTTTAGCATGTGGTGCCTGACTGTAAATTATCCAACAACAAGGTAAGTCATTTATTTCTAGGTAGTTGCCAAACTTCGTTATGGTGAGGTTAATAAATTGCAATAAAAAAATTAAATACAAATAAACAAATAAAACTGTAACCATGGCAACTAGCCCAGATCAGCATGGAACGTCACACTTTTGCTAGAATCGATCAGCCCAATGATGGAAATGTGGCTAATGTTGAGGGCTCATGGATCACCACTTGCTGGGTATGAATATATGACCTTTCAGTTACCAACCAAGAATTTTCAAAACTAGGCTGCAGCAACTCACTAAACTCTTCTGACCAAACATTTCTGGTATCTACTTAAGTCTTTGAGGTTTCTACAGCCTTCTTGAACAAACTTTGTTCATTTAAATCTTCATTATGGTCAAATTGGAGCAGATGGTGTTTGTGACTGTAACGAGATTTGGTAGGTTTATAATGTGTTTGTAAGGATTAACTGAGACAGTCACTTATCTGGGTATGCATGAGCACACAAGAAGAGAGTCTACATTAGGGATGTGCATGGATAGTCACTAGTCGGTTAACTGATCAAAGCGCCAGTATTCTAATGCCAAAATCACTATTCGGTTATTTTACACAAGCAAAACCAGTTTTCAACCCCACCCAAGCCTTACAGGACCCATCAAACTGTTGGCTTTCGTGCCTGATTAAAGTGAGTTTTTCAAGTACAGGCCGAGTTAGAGGTTGTTCACACGTTTTTGCATGTGTCTGCACTGTTTATCAATTGTTTTTCTATCCAAACATGCGCTGGATACATCTCAATGTTTTGTTTTGTTTTGTTTTTCAGCGTCTTGCTCTGGGCAAATATCTATGATTCCAGATTGTTTTTCACTCTGGAAAGTTTCAGAGTTTGATAAACAATGAGCAAATGTTTTTACCCTTTTGCTCTGGTGTGCAGACAATAATTCAATAATTTCAATGCTAAACAATTTCAAAATAAAAGCATCCCAAAGAGTCCACATGACAATACTAGTGTTCACTGCCTCACAGAAATGTGAACCTGCCAGGGCAGAGTTTGTGCACTTAAAGTGCGTTTTTATCAGTTGGTACGAATACAAAAAGATAATTTTTGCTTGACTTTAAATTGAGTGATTTTGTAATTTGAAGATCTATGTATAGGGCTCATATCTCACTGTACACGTTATTCCATGTTATTTTGAATAGTGTTTGACGCATATCCATTGTAATAAACACTCCTTATTCCAAAGACCTGAGTCCCAACAAATAACTAAATAACCATTCATGAACTCTCGCGATTATCCAAATATTACCTTTGCCATGCACATCCATAGTTTACATGTCTCACATAAGCACATTCTTATATAACAACAGCTATTACAAAAACTGTCTTAGAGCAGTTCATGAGTAAAATCATTGCTGCTTTAACCAAGAATACAACAACGATTTCCATTGCAGACTACATTATGCAGTATGTGTTCTTACCACTTAAGCAATACTCTAAAGGTTGATTTTATTTCTGCTCAGCATATAAGAGTCTCAAGGTGCACCAAGTAATATTTATATTTTAATAAAGTCTTACATCTAAAATAAAACAAATTACTTTGATTGCCTTTTATAAAACACAATAAAAATGAACTCCCATCTCATTTGACATGCTTTACAAAACATTAAGTACAACTTGCTTAAAAATATGTATGGATTGAATTTATGTAAATGAATGGACTGAATGTTTGGTTGGAGTTGTAGCTTACTGTATTCTGGCAGTCTCTATTGAGCAGCTGGAGCAGGTCAGATTCAAAGACCTCCATGGAGGGGAAGAGTGCCACACGCACACTCTCCAACACACACGAGAACTCTTCAACAGAAGAGGCTTCCGCAGAGCGTCTGCTGCATGAGAGATGGAGCAAATAAAATGTTAGCATTTTACTCATTTCCTGCACATAAAGCCAATTCCATCCATCTATTTTATTATTTTCTTTGTTTAATGGTTATTCATTTTTAAAGCATTTCAACAAAAGATTTAATTATACAGTAAAGAAATAATTATCGGAGCCCTCCAGACTGCCAGATCCTCTTACTCATGGCAAAGAAATCAAATAAGAAAACTAAACAAACACACAGGATGGCACTAGTGAGAGATCCACAAGAGAGCTGTATGAGTTCCAGTAACTAGGAAAAATCCTGGATGTTGGGACCAGCATAATGGCGCTCCATGTGGCCCAAATTCCCCTTCAGATCTTAAGGAAGAATAAGGACCAATGATAATTTTTCATTTGGAGTAAGTGGCTGGCTGCACCATCACAGCCACATTTCCTCCAGCTGAGATCTTTGGCTGGCCCCATTTCCGCTCGCAGTGGGGGTCTCACTGAGAAACCATTACAAACGTTGTGCATTGAGGAAGTCTTCTGCATATCCAAGCCATTGAAGTTAGTGATTTTTGTAAAGGATAAAATTCTATCAAACTTCCCCATTGGGGCTTGAAAAAATTCTATGTTAAAAATATATATGTGTGTTAGTGTTACGTGACTGTCAGGATTTGCTTGGCTTGGTTCGGTACATCCAAACTTGCACAAAAATTGATGATGCCATGAAACTTTGCCGACCTACTCTCTTTGAAAGAACATCCTTGATATTTTATTTGGATACCACAGATATAGAGACTAAATAATTCTTATGTGCAGGAAAATAAAATGTAATAAAATAAAACCTTCATGTAGACACAGGTTAAGAGAAACTTCCTCCATAATTCTTGAGCAAGCTGATATATATTCCCTTAGTAAAAGCTATCTTTAAAATAGGAAAATCTGGTATAAGTCTCAAGTATAAGAATGTATTTGACACACAAAGATTCATATTTTAGTAGCACCTTTTTTAACAACCTTTTATGAGGTATGAATTTAAGCAGAAGTGTCAGAAATTAATTGAGCTTAAAAGCAATATTTACCACCTGAAATTGATTTGATGGCTGTTACCTATAAAATCCAATCATAATCAAATACAAAAGTATTTAATGATGTACAAGATATCATAACATAATAAACGCTCTGCTTAAATACACTTGAAACAATTGACAGGTTCCTATGTTAAACGATTTCACTACAGAGACATTGTTGCCCCATATTTTGAATACAGTATAGAGACTTTTTGTCTCAAGCCCTGGTTTATTGTTTACTCTGCTGTGCAGTAACAACTTCACAACATGTATTTTCTATGTGAGGAGTAACACACCTTTAGCACTGTTTAGCCTTAATGCACTCACCAAGTCTGCAACTATCAAAGCCAAGACCGAATAGCTCTGACACTTTCAAACATTTACCACACACACTCTGTTACCTCGAACACACATGCACACACCAAATCCAGGCTAATTATATCTATACAGCAGCACTGAGGCATTGCTGCCAAACAAGAGCAGCATCGTCAGGACAATACAGCTAACAAAACACTACAGCACAGCAGCTAAAGTAAGATGGGTCTGATAGTTGATGCTTCTAGAGAAAAGTAAAGGAGGAAGATTGTGAAAGCTTAAGGTTTGGTAGATTAACTGTTTTCTGTGTTGTGGAACTTTGGCAAACTACATTTCGCTACAGCAGGGTTTTCCAACTACCTGAAATTTCAAGTAGTGCTGACATTTGAATAAATATAATGATTTTCTATATAAATGTAATGTAACATTTTCCACTAGTGGTGGAATATTGTATAATTCAAATATAAAATAGAAATACATTTAACTGGGTAATTTACAAATAACATTAACTTTTTTTTATTTCAACATCAAGATTTTAGAATCAAATGTTTAGGTCCCGTAAATGTTTTTTAAATTTATTTTACCATTTATAAATTACGATTGAGCTTTTTTACAGCTCGTTTAAATAGTCCTGCAGTGTGACAAAAAAAATTAAAAAGACAAAAAGACGGAATCACGTAATCTCACAATTCACCCAAAAATGACCATTCTCTTATCATTTACTCACCTTATGCCGTCTCAAACTCAGACTTTATTTCTTCTGCAAAACAGGAACAAATATTATTTTGAGGATATATGATGTTTTTGTCCATACGATGCAAGTCAAAGTAATCCAAAACTTTCAAGCTCCAAAAGGGCATAAAGGCAGCATAAAGAACATCCCTTCTACTCGAGTGGTTTAATCATTTAAGTTCTGAGGGTGTTTTTTTAAGTTTCAGCATCATACCCAAAATCAAAGGCTTATAACTCGACATAAATTGACTTTGGTATTATTTTAAAGAAACCTTTTTCAATTTTTTAATGATATAGATTATGGTGGGCCTGAGTAGCTCAGCAAGTAAAGACGCTGACTAACACCCCTGGAGTCGCAAGTTTGAATCAAGGGCATGCTGAGTGACTTCAGTCAGGTTTCCTAAGCAACCAATTGGCCTCAACAAGCCACATGATAAGATGCAAGGATTGAAGTCTCAGACACGGAGGCAACTGAGATTCGTCCTCCACCACCCGGATTGTGGCGAGTCACCAGGCCACCACGAGAATTTAGAGCGCATTGGGAATTGGGCATTAAAAATTGGGGAGAAAAGGGTAGAAAATACAAAAAGAAGAAGAGGAAAAAAAGAAAAAAAAATTATATAGACTCTCAGCCTAAACAAAACTGCTGAAAATCACACAAAAACTATTTATTATTTTGACATTATAAGTCTCAGGGTGTAAATAAGGTCCTATTGATCCTATTGTCAAAAAAATGTCTCCAAGTGTCCAAAAGCCTCTCCAAACAAATAAAACATAATATTGTACATAATAACTAATTACACATGCAAATACAACAATGACTAAAGGCATGCAGGCATGAGTAACAAGATCTCATTCAGTTCCATTCTGTGTCATTTGAGCCATCGAGTCTGTGTCACATACTTGGCACCATCTCCTGGTGGCCATTTGTAATTTGAGAGAAAAATCATCTCTGTCCATATTTGGATGACTTCCACCTCTGGTTGCAATGATCTGAATTTTTTATAATTATTTTTTTTCCTCTGCGGTGTGTGAAAATGTGAAGCCATATAAAGCTCCTAGATCCCATATAATTATACACAAAACAACTTAAACAACTGTTCAACCCATTGAAGAGACTGCACCTCTATCACTCACAGTCTCGTAGTCATTCCTGATGAAAATTAAAGATGGTGCTACTGTAAATAAGGTCCAAACTCAGACAAGAAAAGTTCTAAATCAGACAGAATACAAAGTTTTTGGATCTTGGAACTAAGTGCTTGAGATGATGTCTTATTAACTGTATTAACAGTCAGGGGGAATATCTCTCTTTCTACTTTGAGTCTGTGTGGGGGCCCAGGAGGATGCAGAATATAGCACTCAAACATTTCAGATGCAGTTCAAAGAGAAACCTGCTCCAAAGGAACCCCCTTCCTACATCTGCTCATAGGCGTATAATTAGGGTGAGAGAGAAACTAAAAGAGGAAGCAAGAGATAGAATATTCCACAAATTTTCTTCATCCCTCTCTGGATCTAGACAGTGGTCATGGGTCACACTCCCTGTAAGATATCTGGAGTACTGCAGGATCAGCCAGACAATGTGGTCCACTTCCAATCCACTCTCATCTCTGAAACCCACCACGCTTCATTACTACTGTTCATAAAGTCTGTCTTTACCCACCACTGAGAGCTGCTCAGAACTCAAATCCAAGAGGAGATGAATCATGAGCACAGCGCTGTTAGATGGAAAAGTTGCAAAAAGGCTGAAATGCTTTTTCTTCAAGGCCAAAAGCTTCATTTATGACCTGGTTTGGCACAAAGCTATATTCTGAAGCTAATCAATGGAATGTCCTGAGAAATAGGGAGTGCTCTTTAGCAAGGTCTCTTCTGCTGTCTCCATGGCAACACACATTCTCTCGTTACAGATGAGCAGTTATCAAATGCTTCATGATTGTTTTATAACTGTAGTCGAACAAACCATCACAATAAGGATGATTTAAACCTTTTCTCACATTAAAAGGTCAATTGAGTAGAGGCATTCTGGTTAATCGTACCTATGCCCTCTTTGGGCGGCACCACACCAGGAATGCTCTCATGTCCAGACATCAGAATGTTGGGTGGGAGCAGATGCATGATGGGGGGAGAGCTGGGTGTGGCTGTATTGAGTACAGCAGCTGTGAGCCCTCCATCAAGGATAACATTGCATTCACTATAAAGAGAGAGTAACTGACATAATGTCTGCTGCATAGGAAGAAGCCACAACAATGTAAACTATATTTTTACATTCTCTAAAAAAAATGTGACTGGTTCTTTCCCATGCAAAACACACATGGTAATTATTTGGGGAGAAAAAGTGGTAAATGGGGTAGGGATGTGGCACAGGTGGGATTCTGTAATGAAGACTCAGGTTGGTTGGGATCCATCAGCGATTTATTAAGGTAGGCAATGTCAAGTACAGGCGAAGGTAATTGGCAGGCAAACAGGAATATACAGGTAGGCAGAATCGTAGTCAAACAGGCAAGGAATCAGGGCAGCAAATATCAAGGCAGCAAATATCAATGGTAGAGGGTCAGGCGTAAACTCAGTAAAGGCAGGCGGCAGACAGACGTAGACGGTATAATCAGACAAGGGTCAAAACACAGAGAATCAGGAATAACAGTGATAAATGCTCAGAAATGCAGCCGGAGCAAAACAAGACTTCGCAATGAAAGAACATGAAAACACTGATTAAGTAGTGTGAAGTTAATGACGCCAGGTATGTGGGTTTATGGGAATTGTAGTCTAATGGTCAATACTCTAAGGGGCTCACCTTAGGCAAGTGACAGTACCCCTCTTTGCCTCCCAACTATGAGTCAAATAGTAGATGTCAACTCGGCAGCAGGAGTTGGCAGCTGTTGTAGAGCATTGGAACGTTTTCCTGGTTGGTCTACCACAGCTTTCTCGGTGGGCGGAAGATCCTTTGCGGGACAACGGTCAGCGAGTATCAGGCCAAGCTAGCAGGCTACTGTGGGGCGATCCTGCGTTGCTCTTGACTGTCGTGCTTGCAATCCGTCAGATTCAGTGGCGTAGGACCCAGAGGGAGGCGTTTGTCCTGGGCAAACATCCGTCTTCTGTACTCTGCCCTGGCACTCGGTGCCATATCATGCATGGAAAGTCATATATATATTCAGCGACTGGCAAATCGGGAGCCCTTGCAGCATTCAAGGGCTGTCGTTGCTCGGCAGGACACGCGTGCAAGGCAGGCGCGGTCAGGTCGACATTCTGCAACTGCCTCCTCTTCTCTGACATTGGCGTGCTGGAACATCAGAAGTCTTGGGGTGCACTCCGACCTCAACAGTGCTCCTCGGAAATCAGCCGTCATTGATTGTGAACTATCTTGCCTCAGAGTTGATATTGCAGCTATAAGCGAGACCTGGCTGTTGGGTAGTGGTTCGGTGCGCGAGAGGAACTACACCATTTTCTGACCATCATCCGATGCATGGAGTCGGCTTTGCTGTGCGGAACACCCTGCTGTCCACCGTCTCTCAATCAACTGCTTGCTCTCCACGCCTAATGTCCATGCAGATGTCACACTCGGCTGGCTTTCTCACTCTCCTCTCTGCTTATGCGCCCACTCTTGGCACGACCCTTGAGGACAAGGACGCCTTTTATGCCCATGTTAGCGAGGTCATTCGTTCCGTCCCGGCCGGGGAGGATTTAGCTCTGCTTGGGGACTTCAACGCCAGAGTTGGAGGGGATGTCACTGCCTGGAGGCCGATCTTGGGTCATTTTGGGATTGGTAGCATCAATGACAATGGCCAACATCTCCTTGAGTTGTGCGCTGCTCATGGCCTATGCTTACCGGGTTCCTTCTCATCTGGAACTATCAGATCCAAGGTTACCTGGATGCATCCCCGGTCCAAACACTGGCATCAACTTGATCACATTATTGTCAGGAGGCGCCAACTCAACGCTGTCAAAAGGTATAGGAGTATGCACTCTGCAGACTGTGACACCGACCATGCCCTTGTCCGCTGCACTCTAAAACTCACCCCAAAGAAGATTCACAGTGCCACTCCAAAGCCCACTCCAAAGCTAAACATTGAGCTGATGCAGAAACATGAATACGTGGCAAATTTCCGTATGCGTATGGAGGGTCTTCCCTTCAGAGTTGACGGCACTCCTGAAAACACCTGGGCCGAGCTAAGAGGTTCCATGATGGAGGCTGCATCTTAAGTCTTCGGCCTTTGTAGAAGGAAACAGCCGGACTGGTTCCTTGCAAGCTCTGCTATTCTGCTCCCGGCCCTAGCTGACAAGCGTGCCGCACGTCTTAGTGCTCTCCAAGACAGAAATGACTCCACCATCGCTCACTATCGTATGGCCAGGAATGACGTCAAGCGTCTTACACGCCAGGCATTTGAGCAGTACTGGCAGGACCTCAGTGAGAAGGTAGAACGGTGTGCAAGTACTGGGGACATACGTGGCATGTACAGTGGCATCAATGAGGCACTGGGTCCTACAGCGAAAAAAACAGCACCTTTGCGATCCATTGATGGCTCAGTTGTCAACGACCTCCCAGGCCAGCTTGGTAGATGGGTCGAGCATTACAGCTTGCTGTATGGCACTCCTGTGGACGCCAACTTGAACGCTGTTTCTGCTGCCGTACCACAACTACCTGTCCTCAACGAGCTGGATACGGAGATCTCAACAATGGAAATAGAGCGCGCGATTGCAGCACTGAAGAATAACAAGTCACCGGGCAGTGATGGAATTCCAGCGGAGCTGCTGAAGTGTGGCGGGGCAGTGCTGGTCAGGCGGCTTCACTGCCTGTTTCGACGCTGTTGGCAGAACAAATGCATCCCTAGCGAACTCAAGAATGCCAACATCCTCACTCTTTATAAAAATAAGGGTGACAGGCAGGACTGCAACAACTACCGTGGCATCTCGCTCCTTAGCCTTCCGGGAAAATGCCTTGCCCGCGCAATTCTTCCAAGACTGCAGCGCGTTGCTGATCAGGTGCTGCCGGAGAGTCAGTGTGGCTTCCGTGCTGGTCGTTCAACCTTGGACATGATTTTCTCGGTACGCCAGCTTCAGGAAAAGTGTGCGGAACAGCAAAGCCCATTGTACATAGTGTTTGTCGATCTGACTAAGGCTTTCGATTATGTGAGTCGCTCTGGTCTCTTCCACGTTCTGCAGTGACTCGGTTGCCCGGCAACTCTTTTGGCAATACTCCAAGGCTTCCATGATGGGTTGCGGGCAACCATACAGTTCAACGGTGCCCGCTCAAATGAGTTTGATGTCTGCTGCGGAGTAAAGCAGGGGTGTGTCCTCGCTCCCACCTTGTTTGGCATCTATTTCTCGGCTGTGCTGCGACGGGCGTTTCCTGATCCGGTTGGGGTACTGCTGCACACCAGGTATGACGGCAACTTCTTCAGCTTGGCTCGTCTGAGGGCCAGAACCAGGGTGAAGTGCGTCCTTGTGCGTGAGTTGCTTTATGCAGACGACGTTGCCTTCATGGCTCATACTGAACAAGAAATTCAGGAGATGTGCAATTCTTTTGCTGCTGCCTGCACAGAGTTTGGACTTATCATAAGCCTGAAGAAGACATTCTGATGGTTCAGAATGTTTCTGCTTCCCCTCACGTCACCATCAATGGCACAGTGCTGTCGGTTGTCGAGAAATTCATCTACCTCGGCTCAACCTTGACAGCAAACAACAGCCTTGATGCTGAATTGAATACCAGGATCGGTCGTGCCTCAACAACCTTTGGGCAGCTTCAGTCTCGTGTCTGGAACAACAGTCACCTTTCTCTCAAAGTAAAGGTGTGCGTATATGAGTCCTGTAAACGTGGCCTACATACCGGCGGCAGGAGCACAAGCTCAATGCTTTTCACTTCCGTTGCCTACGACAGATCCTTAGCCTGTCATGGCAGGATCGGGTCACAAATACCACCGTGCTGAAGCTCACAAACAGCAGTGACATGTACACCACGCTCCGGAGCAGGCGTCTCAGATGGATTGGCCATGTACGTCGTATGCCAGATGAACGTCTCCCAAAGTCCATCTTCCATGGGGAGTTAGCTGTGGGACACCGCCCTCGTGGTCGACCCAAGCTCCGCTTTAAGGATGTTGTCAAGCGAGACATGAATGTCTTTAAGATCAACCCTGATCGATGGCATCACCTTGCAGAAGACCGGGCAGCTTGGCGGTCTGCGCTGACACAGGGCACGACTCTGTCCTGTCATGCTTACACCAGCTTTTGCTTAGAAAGACAGCATGTTAGACACCTTTCAGATCGGCGCTTGTGCTGCAAAAGGCCTTGAGAGAGAGAGAGTCTAATGGTCAATACTCGGGTGAAACCAATCTCCGGTGGCCGGTTGAGGAAGCGCCTTCACCGGCGTTCGTAACAGATTCAAATCTGCATCTCCCATATAAGCACCAAGGCTCAACATGTCTGGACAATGTGAACTAATTACTAGGCCACGGCTCCAACCAGGGCTGGACTGGTAATCTGGCATACCGGGCATATATTTTCTATGTAAAACCCCGGGCTAATTTCTCTTCCCAGTCCAGCCCTGGCTCCATCATCACTGTAATCAGTCAATTAAACAAAATACTGTATATAAACATATTAAATATATCATATAACTTGCAATCAGTGTATCAGAATCTACGGCTCTTAGCTAACATCAACTCTCTGTCCACCAGCTTAGTTGCTGTTCGTCGCAAAACTCGCCATCACAATATAGGGTATTTGGGGTGGTTGCCGGGTTGTTGCAGTGTGGTTCCTAAGGTGCTCAGAGTAGTTTTTGGGTGTTACTATAAGGCTACTTTAGTGGACCTAGTTAAAAAGAGTCCATCCCTAAATATTCTGGTCCGTAGAAATAGCTAATTTCCCTCCTTCAATGTAATTCTGTGGGAATTTCTCAACTGTTGTCTTGTCTGTCAGGTGAAAATCATAATTTTGGTCACTTTAGAAAGTAATAGCATAAATCCCCTCACAATTAATAAATCAAGCAAAATTAATAAATATTTATATTAATAAATATAAATCACAATTAATAAATATTAATTTTATTAATAAATTAATAAATCAAGATAAATGATATCACATATCATTTCAGATACCATTCATGTCCATTCCACAAACTGTGCGGGACATGTTAAGTACCAAAGTTTAATACTTTAGGATAGAGCAAAAAAAAAAAAAATAAATAAACAAATTTCATTTTTGGGTGAACAACCCATGCAACTCTAATTCTAACTGGGACACGATACAATGCCACAGGCTGAGAGTTTCATTTCATGCTGGAGTCAACAAGCATAAACTGTATGATAGCAGTCTCTACTTTAATTTAATTTTACCACACTTTTGCACACTCTACTTGAATTCTCAAGAATATTTTTACTGTAAACACTTTAACAGCACAGAAATCAAGAACAGCTACCTGGCCTTCATCTGAGTTGCTAACCTTATTTGCTTGCATATACTTGTCTTACATTTTCAAGCAAAGCAACACCAGTGAGCCAAGGTATTACTAATATGATATTGAAATCTCACACAGGCCAGTCTTGTGTAAGGACTTATATAAGGCTTTTAGGTGTTTATCCATGTGTGAGGATAGAGAAAATGTTTCCCACAGAAACAGCACATGTAATTCCAGCAGTGAGTAGCAGTAGTCCTTACTGTTATGTCACGCTGGTTCCATATATGTCCTTTACTGTTGGTTATGTGCTGTTCTTTCTTTTGTGTGTCTCTGTGAATGATAGAGCAGGCTGTTGTGAAGCGAACATTAAAAACTGTCACCTGCTCTGCCCTGTGTTGAAAGATGGTCTGCTCATGCTGGTCTGCATCATTATATATCAGCAGGGCTCTACATTTTTCATTAGGCCATTTATCTCAGACACAGATACACACATGCACACATTCCACTCCATTAAGTTGGGACCGGATTGCACAGAACTGTGCATCACTGCCACTCATTTGTAAAAAAAAAACAATGGGCAGTTCTGAATAGAATGGGCGCCATATGCGCACACCTGCCTGGGTTGAGGAAATGTTTTTTCAATGACAATTCATGTGGCACTAGGTGACAACACATATTTTCATTCAGATAACAAATGAGCAACACATTCACACATGGTCAGACCTTAGAAGCTATATTATTAAGGACCTTTCATATACATAGGGCTGGGCGATAAACCGATACTGATATATATCACGATAAAGAAAATCCACAATACGTTTTTAAGGAATTGTCGATATTTACTGCGTGTCGCTAAAACACAAGCAGTTCGGCTTTCTCAGGCTGCTTTTCCACTGGGGCGGACGAAATTCACTCAAAGGCTCTCACAGCGCTAGGAGAAAGCTTGCTCCGCACTGCTGCCAATCCTACGATCCATCTTGCGAGCATGACGCTCGGGTTTTATAGGAATTAATTGAAAACTCTCTCAGCTTAGCTCATAACGCACCAGTTGTAACATAGGGTCAGACTGGGTGAACTTGCTAATACTAGCAGCCTTGCTAACATTATGTCGGACACCATATTGATTCCATCCGCACCCCACAACTTCAACGACTGCACCCTCTCATCGTCTCCAGTGAAGAGCATGACAGAACAACAGTGATGTGGACAACAGCTCTGATCTTTCTGCGCTGTAATCTTGAATATTGTTCTCTAGCAATAAACATGCATCATTTCTGCCCTGTCCCGCTCCACACGCGTTGCCTCTTTTCCCTATATGTGTGTAGACATGAAGCGCCGCACAAGTTAACGTGGTTTCAAAGCACCTTTTAGACCATAATATTTTTCCCTTCTAAATGTATCTTTATTAATCAGCATGTTACGAGCCTTTAATAATAAACATGATTTATGAACACAATTTATGAGCATTTCAAATAATGTTAATGAGTTCCAATGATTCCTTCAAATCTTTAGACATCATTCTAGGGTTATTTTTTACCTCATTGAGCATTCTGCGGTGTGCCTTTTGAGTCATCTTGGCTGGAAGGCCAATTCTCAGGAGAATAGCCACAGTACTAAATCATCTCCATTTATAGACAATTTGTCTATGCGTGGACAGATGAATATATAAGCTCTTAGAGATAAATTTGTAACCCTTTCCAGCTTTATACAAAAGCAACAATTCTTGATCGAAGCTTTTTTCCAAAGCATGTTTCACGTCAGCGGATGCTTCTTGTGAATAGCAAACTCAGAATGCTTGAGTGCTTTTTATATGTCAGAGTAGATCTAAACCACAAGTCCAATCTTGTTTCATTAATTGGATGCCAGGTTGGTCAACTCCTGACTCTAATTAGCTTTTGTTGATCTCATTAGCCTAGGGGTTCAAAAACTTTTTCCAACCTACACTGTGTATGTTTCAATTAGGCCTATGTATTCAATATGTACTCAATATGTACAAGAACAATACAATAATTTGTGTGTTATTAGTTAAAACAGACTGAGTGTGTTCATTATTGTTACTTAGATGGAGATCAAACCAGATTTTAACACAAATGTTTACAAAAATGCTAGTAATTCCAAAGGCTTCACATAGTTTTTCTATAAATGTATTTTTACATTATTTAAGATTTTAATTTTAATGAGATTGAGGCATAGTGCAGGCTGGATTTGAACATGCATCTCCCGCATGAGCACCAAGGCTTAACATGTCTAAGCGTGTGTTCTAATCACTTGGCCATAGCTCTGACATCACTGTAATTACAACTAATTGAAAACATAAATCAGTGTACCAGAATATAGAACTTTAAGCTGAATACTTCATGATTAAATTTACGAGTTAACAATTAATTTATACATGACCAGCATTTCTTTGGATTATCAGGGTTATTATGCATTTTTTCACGGGTGACAAATTTAACAACAACATGGCTTCAAATCTATTTGTCTCTATTTTGAAGGAATGACTAAGCTGCCACGCTTGTCAAAATCAGCTATCTACAAACACTGAAGTGTCAAAATAGGCATTCTAATCTTCAGAGAATGAACTGCTCATTCATTCTCTTCTCTCTTCCCCTCTCTTTTTTTAAACACACACAGACATGCACCCAGACAAACACATAAAACAGACCACAAGATTTCAATGTGCCAGAATTATTAGTCTCTGCCAGAGCTATTTACATGTCCTCTATGCCCCCCTCTCTCTCTCCTTGTCTCTCCTCTATCCAGAATTTGGTTTCAGTGGTGTTAATGAGCAGCCAATGGGTGAATGTGAGTGTTTGTTGATGTATCACCTGTGAGATTATGTTTGTACCAATGTTTGGAGCCTGAGACTCTCAAGAGAGACAGCAGGACATCTCCTCCTTCCAGCATGGAGAGGAATAGTTGAGACAGAATGGCAGGTTGCTGAGAGAGGTACGGTTAGAAGGATAAACAGCTGGACGCCCTGCAGAAACTTGTGTGGTGCTCTTCAGTTTTAAGATCAACATCCATGCAAAAGTTAACTGTGCATCCACACTGTGAGGAGGGTGACCAGACATCCTGATCAAATCAGGTCAGTCAGTTTTAGTTTAATGTTTTCGGAACTGACATTCATGCTTTTTTCTGTCATGAGAAACAAGTAACAAGAGAATTGTTCATTTCTGCAGTCAAAATCAGTGGTACTTTCTACAAGCAGCTCCAAGCCTGTGCTAAACTTTCCCCCTCTCCGCCCCCAGCCACCTCTGCTGCTGTCTGTCTGCCCATGAGAAAGTCCCCTCATCTGTTAGAAGCCAAAAACAGGGGAGGAATGGATGATAAAAGTGCGGTACAGTACAGGTCAAGGTAATCAAATGGCAAAATAAAATGTGTCCTCTTCATATAGCCTAATAAATGCTCTCCTCTAACAAACAAAATCGATATGTACCAAATGAGCCATTTGTCCACTTTTTATTTTAAAATTTTTTTTTTATTTATCAACTGTACAGAATTGCCATTACTGAAACAACTGTACAGAATTGCAACCCTAACGTAGAGCCATTCATCGCTCTCCACAAACAGTGCAGCAAAAACTGAACATATATTGTGTGTGCTGGGCTTTGCTTGTGCTGTGAGCTAATACTGGGGAGCTGTTAAAGTGAAAACCTTAACTCATTTAAAAGCCGGAATTCCAACCAGTAACTTGTTTTCAATATCAATAGCACACATGAATACATTTACCTGGAGATAAATGACTATGCATTCGATAGAATACTATGCAACAAATCTGAAGCTTTTATACATTTAATTTATAAAGAGCATCTTTAAATAATGTTTTTATTATTCATTTTAAGGCAAATTTCAGCATTTATTGTCCAGGTAAATTCAGCACAATATTATGTGTTTGTTACGTATTGATAAGGGATGTCGCAAAATATCTATATATCAATTATTAAATGGCACGTTATTTTAGCTATACATTTTTGTGGAAATGATATATTAATATTAGCCAACATTTAAATTAGAAGCCTAATTTGTGTGCCTAATGTAGTCTGACGTAATATCTTTGTGAGCTTTCCTGAAGCCAGATATCACACACACACACACACACACAGAGCTAATAGCAGTCCAAACTAACTAAGGATTTTGTACTTCAAGAATTAACAAACGGACATTTGCAGGTTAGTGTATGAAACTGGTGTAACTATGCAAACTGAACAATAAGAAATGGCGACATTTATTATGCAATTTCTCTGTATGTAGCTTTGAATAGGTCTTTTATTCAAGCTGTTGAACCCCAAAAAGATATACTTGTAACTGAAAATACATTGTGTAATCTCTATGAAATAGAGGTCGACCGATATATCGATTTTGCCGATTAATCTGCACAGATAATAATTTCTGGAACTATCAGTTATCAGCAAAAATCCACACCTATAATTTTCCCCCGTTGTGTCTGATGCTGGAGCGGCTGGAAAGAGCGCGCTGTCATTATACAGTATGAAAGCGGCTCTAGAGGTGAAATAAAAACTAGCACGGATGTGGTGGTTGTTCTGACACGAGACTGCACGTTGAATGCAGCGGAACACTGCACGAAGCTGAACAATGCAGATTTAAAACACCAACAACTGAAAGGTATGTATACAGTACAAGTTGTCTTATCATTATAAAGTAATTAATTACTTGAATAGATGCTGCAATAATAGAGAACAGCAGTTTGTTTGCAGACAAGGCTGAGAGGACGCTAACATTAAAGTTAACCTCAAGCGGTTAGAACAATGTGACAAAAAACGACAAGTCCTACCCAAATCTTTAAATCGAATGTATTACCATCTATTTGTATTAGTTTATATCCAGTTACGTTTATGCTTTAGCCAGCTAAGTTGTATATTTAAAGGTAGTGAGAGATTTGTGAAAGATATCTCGCGTATAAACAAATCAAAAATGCATCTGATTTTAATATATTTTTTTATCCTCACAGTAATACGTATTTTTGTCATTTTGATTAGATAAACATCAAGTGATTGGTGTTTGTGTGTGTGTGTGTGTGTGTGTGTGTGTGTGTGTGTGTGTGTGATTGATGTTTGTGTGTGTGTGTGTGTGTGTGTGTGTGTGTGTGTGTGTGTGTGTGTGTGTGTGTGTGTGTGTGTGTGTGTGTGTGTGTGAGCGTGTATTTATCACTTTGTGGGGACCAAATGTCCCCATAAGGATAGTAAAACCCGAAATTTTTGACCTTGTGGGGACATTTTGTCGGTCCCCATGAGGAAAACAGCTTATAAATCATACTAAATTATGTTTTTTGAAAATGTCAAAATGCAGAATGTTTTCTGTGAGGGTTAGGTTTAGGGGTAGGGTTAGGTTTAGGGGATAGAATATAAAGTTTGTACAGTATAAAAACCATTATGTCTATGGAAAGTCCCCATAAAACATGGAAACACAACATGTGTGAAAACATGTGTGTGTGTGTGTGTGTGTGTGTGTGTGTGTGTGTGTGTGTGTGTGTGTGTGTGTGTGTGTGTGTGTGTGTGTGTGTGTGTGTGTGTGTGTGTGTGTGTGTGTGTGTGTGAGACGAGTTTCAGGGCAAAATACAAACAAAAATATCACTGAATCTTATAGAAGTGTTAAAAAAAGCACAAGACATTGCAATTCACTAGTTTGACCTAGTTTCACACTAAAGGGCCCTCACCAGAAGTGAAGTGATCAGTCACTTTAAGATGTGCAATAGCTCTGTGAATCACAAAAGGTTGTGTTTAATAAGTACATTTATAGTTTATATACATTAACTTTATTTAGGCTTCACAGCGGTGCACAATATTTGAGTGCTCCTCACAAACAACATCTCAGATGTAGATGCTCAATAGTTCGGTTCACTTATAATATGCATTTAGTATGGCACCGGAGGTGCATTTGACTAGAATTTGAATAAGAAGCTAATTAAACTACTGTGAACTTCCCTACAAACAGACACTTACAGGACTTCCTGGAGAATTTGGATGGAATGTCAAAATAAAAGCGTGAGGGTTTAAAAAGTGCACGATTTAAATATATTACTCTTGTATTTAAAATTACAATTAAAAGTCAATAATAATAATATTATTAGCTAATTATTATTATTATTGTCATCATTAGTATTTGTTTACAATTTATAATAATATTTAAATTGAATGGGATCCAAAAAATAACAGTGTGAATGAAAAGTGGACTGGTGTCTTACAACTAAATATCAAAAAAGAGATCTGAATCCTTTAAAGTCCAGATGTAACTTGAAACATATTTGGGGGAAAAAAGCAATGGTTTCTTATCAACTAAAGACTTGAAGTCTGGAATTACTGTTAATTTTGCTGCTACATTATCCAGTATACTAGTTAATAATAACGTTTTTCTTAATAAGCTATACATTTATATTGAAATAATGTGTAGTTAGAGGTTTGTGTTTCTTTACATATAAAGAGTACTCCCAATTAGTTCCACACAATAATGTAAAGATATTCTAAACTGATTATGCAAACAAACAACACTGGTATCGGATCGGTATTGGCCGATACTGAGATTTCCGTATCGGAATGGAAGAGAAAAAGTGGTATCGGTGCATCCTTACTTTAAATGTAGTTTTTTCATTCAGTATCCATTTTAAAAACTATCGGCTGATTAATTGGTTATCGGCTTTTCTTCCCAACCTAGTTATCATATCAGCAACATCCTATATCTCTCTACCTCTACTATGAAAGATACTTATACATAATATATCATCTAGTAATGACTAGAGTAAATAATCGTTGTCCTTTAATATGATTTTGGTAGAATATTATGGAAAACTATGAGAGTTAATCTCTGTGGCACTGGAAAATTCTTAAAAGCCACGGAGGCGGTGATCCCGCAGTGTGTGTACCTTCATAGAAAGATTTAGAATATGCCATTTCATCAGCCAGATGTGTCCGGTGCACAATTAATCCTGCATCGGACAAGTGATACCGCATCGGACATCTTGCATTATCTTTTTCATTATAAATTGAGGAATGGAATCAGATTAATTAGATGCTAAATCAAGATGATGATGTTTTCTCAAACACAGAACACTTAGGAGGTCAGAACCAAAATAATGCATCTGCCTGGGTGTGAAAAGTTTGCACAACAAAATAGCAAAGAGAACCAAACATTAACTCTTAAATGCATGGTAAATTTCCCAAACACTCTTACATATTTGGGTCTTTAGAGACCCGGCACTTATATCTATCAAAAATAGATGTGCAAAATTCCCAGATAGTGTAAAATGTTAAAAAAAATAAAATAATTCAAGACAATTAGAAAACAATAAAATAAAACATATTTTGTTATATATTTTTGGTTTTATTTTTCATAAATTAAAGAGTTAATGCAACAAATCAGGGCAAATCAAGAACAGGATTTGTTATTTTCACAATGAAACTTCATGAGATGCAACTGGCTGTCAAACACATATTGAGCTACACATAACATATAATCTACACATGTGTAATGTATGTGTAACTTATGTGTTGCATATGTGTATCTTATGTGTATTTTCTCAGGCACTTGTTGAGTCTAAATAGATGCACATCTTACATTATTTCAGTAGTACACCCAAATGTCAATAGTTATTTCATACTTTTCATGTACTTGCTATAAGATTACTTCCATGTTGTTTCTTCATCATATAGTAGTCAAATGTAAATTAAGTCAATCCTTGAAACATCGAAATTACATGTATATTATGCATGTGTATACGCATATAAAATAATGATAATTCATCATTGTTACACAGAAAGTGAACATGATATAGTATTTATTTGTATGAATATAGTACTAATTTCTCTTGTAATACAGAAAGAAATAGATATCATGTGATATTAAACTTAAATAGATATTAAATAATTAGAAATATTATTAATTTAGTACACTTTTGGTATTTAAACTATTATAATATATATATTATATTAAGTACCAAAAGTGTACTGGGAGGTATATAAGAGTGTCTGGGTTTTTTTCACACTTCCATAAATAAAAATGTAGCTAATAATTTTATATCTATTTATGTTTACTATCACAGTATATCTATTAGATTTTACAGATTTTTTGCAATTTTGGCACTTTTTGTGTGTCACTATTTATAAGAGATAGATTGAGGAATACTAAAGAGGTTTGGGTACAACTGATCTGAAATGGTCATGATGGAGATTGGTTCCTCAGAACAGCAATGACACAAATAGTCCAAATTCAATTTGCTGTGGAAAGTGGAAAGGAATGTAAATGGGGAAGTCAAAGCAAATTGAAAGACTGAATACTGAAATCATTTGAAAAAAATAAGAAGAGGCAAACACAAACATGCACACAGTTTCTCATCATTAACATCAGAACTCTTAAAGTCAGCCCTATTTATCAGCTATTTATTACTAAACTGTTGCTGTTGCCTGCATCTCAGTTTGACACCTTTGAGACATTGCTAGAATATGTCCTCTGTATGTTCTACTTTCCCAGAAACCTGGGCCAGTTCAGTCAGGCTTTCAAAAATACCTGCTGTGCTATTGGGGCATTCATATCAATGAAACATCTAAATGCTTTACCAAATGAAACCATTATCTAAACAACAGCCTATACGCAAATGTAGAGTGATATCATCATTACTAAACATATTCAGACAAATTGATCACTTCAGCTTACAAGTGAACATGAAGAATTTAAAACCATTTTACTTCTGTAATATGATGCACTGTACAGCAAAATATAAAAAGGAATTGATTTGATCATGAAAAGTGGGTGTCCCATAACAGAATGTTGCCAGACATGAATGTGAGTTTACGGTCCATTGTTGAGGACTACTCCCCTCTTGAAACATCACTTGAACTCTGCAACCACTTTTAAGGAAGATTTGAAGTACCATTTCTTTTTCAGATCTAACTTTATTTTCTATAATTGCTGCAACCTTTGTTATATTAATGTTACCCAGTTAAATTACTGTTAACTACTGCCAAGAATTTAGAAAAGCTGCACTACCTACAACAGAAGCCTAACATAATTTTGAAATAGCTGTTTGGCTATTGGTTAGGAATACCCACCAGTAACACACAGGTGAGGTCATCCGGAAAGGACTGTTTTTTTCCAAGCCTAAGCTACAAATTTGTATATTTTCATGAAAGGTTACAAACTTTTATTTTCTTTGAAATAGTAAAGTGTATTAAGAAAGTCAGTAGGGTTCATTTAGAATTAAAGGTCAACACTCACATTGCAGAGGCTCTTTCAGTGTTGGGTCCAAGAGGGGTCCATTTAATAGACTCAACCTGAAAAGGAATAATAGACAAAAAAGATTATCAGTTAAAACTTAAATGAAAATGTAATTTCAAACATCTAAAGATTTGTAAAGCTATATAAATTATATAATGTTTAACGTTTTATTTGCAAATGTTAATTCAAATATTTAATTGTATTTAATCTATCATCTCATATACTGAAGAACCTTCACGGACCACTGGGTCTGAGACTGCTTTGGACATCCAGAGGAATGTCATTTTTTTATACTCACAGGAAATGCAGCCCTGCTTTGAGGGGGTGACCATTACCTTTCCTCCCCATGAGAGATGTTGTTCTCCATGTGACCAGTGAAGAGCTGTGGGAGTCCGAACCCTGACCCTATTGCATTCTGGAAACCGTCTATCCTGGGTGATAGAGACACCAACCAGTGTCACCATAGAGCTCAAACACAGAGAAGTGTGGAAGTACACCACCTAAAACTGAGTCATTTTGATGAGGATGTATGAATCCCAACTGAAAATTGTGACAAAAAGTGAGGAATTGTTTTTTGTTTTTTTCTCCTTTTTAGAGGAAATTCACTTGTCTTCCTACTTCTCCAAGAGGTTTCCAGAGAACAGGATATAGAAAAGGAGCATGCAGAGTCTCCTTTTCTGTTTCAAAACCTAGTGAGATGCCTATGGAGGCATCCTAGGCATTCTTCCGATATAAAGGCTGTTCCAAAAAGTAGGGAATTGAATTATGCTGCCTACTAAGATATGTTCTTTTGGCAATTTTCCAAGGCTATATCCCATCCATCCTTCGTGGGGAAGGCAGTGCTAGACTGCAACGAGCTCAGTGAAAAAAAATAAAGCTGAAACAAGGCAAGAACAATGTTGATTGTAAATACAGTAATTGATAATAAATCGATAAAAATGTGTTCTGTCTAATAAAACATTTATTACCCAATATTTGTTCATGAATTAACTCATCTGCAAAAATGTAAGCCCGCCAGCACCACTGATCTGCATCTGCACAGTTAATGTAGGGCTAACAATGCGCCAAAATGGCAGATGATTGTTGAGTTCCCAAAATAATCTCCTTTGGATATAAAGATTTCGAATTGGGCCGTGTGAATAAAAAAGATTTGCCAGATGCACAATATGCCACGCAAAATTATCCGATACAACCACCACAACCTCGAATTTCATCAGACATTTCCAAAACCACAAGGAAAGGTAAATAAATAATTGAATTATCATTTCATTATCCAGAAAGATTAATATGTAAAATTACAGTTCAAATGTTTGAGGGTTGTCAGTAAATTAAAATGATTCACGATTAATCTCATGTTTTGCAGCGCGACAAGTTTGAAATGACCCGACATTGCCTCTAAATGTGTGTTCCTTTTCTAAACCTTCTCAACAGTCAACAATATACCATAACCACTTGTTGGCAATATAAAAACATAACAGGCAGATTTGCAGTCACAACACTTTAGTAGTTGTGTTTAAAAGTAGTATAAAATATACAGAATGACTCGTGACGATAGCCAAGTGCTCTCATAATGATAATGACTTTTGAAGACTTTAAGTAAAGCCCTCGAATTCAATATCTTTATGACTATTTTATATAAATGTATCGCTGAAGGGAACTGATTGTCTTCAGAAATATTTCGATGGCATTTTCTTTTCATCTTACCTCCGTATAATGCCTAATAAAGTATTGTTTATAAGCGCAGGGCTGCTTTGTGTACAGGTGTTACCAGGGTAACAGCTATATTTCTGCAGCATAATTTACCACTTACTGTCAAAGACTGAATTTGCAGGTGAGTCACTGGCTTGACTTGCTTGAGGTGAGTCACTGACTTGACTTGCTTGATTTGTCAGCACTGCACTTGAGACTTGATGGTTAAGACTTGAGACTTGCTTGTGACTTGAACATGTGTGACTTGCTCCATCCTCTGGCAGCGAGTAGTATGTTAAAACTGAAAATGCAACAAAAAGAAGTGTATTATGAATACCAGCATGATGCAGATGCACTTCTTCAAACTTCAAAAAGGAGTGTGGAATGTTTTAATACTGCATGCACTCAGTGCCTGCAGCTTGCTGTATGTAGCGGAAGGGGTGATGCTGGTCTGACAAAACAACTACAAATAATGGAGATTGTAGCAACTAGCAAAATTACCATCCCCCCACGCTGTGTGAATATGTAAGTTGTTTGAGATACAAGTGTTGAACTGAGGTTGGTTAAAGCGCTAAATCTTGAAGCAACACATTGCATGCATTTGTTTTGCATTTTAAATCTACTAGTGCATAGTGTACTGTATATTGTAAATGCATGCAGTGTAGGGCATCATTTAAGACATAGCTATAGTACTGAAATTATATGAGCTTCCCGTCCAAAACGCTATTTGTAGGGTGTGTACAGTTGCTTCCTACATAGAGTATTCTAAATCAGTCACTTATGAGCTTGACGGTTAGGATACAGCCTTAGAAGGCGGCTGCTGATGTAGGCAGTAGCAGTGAGGCAGCTTACTGGATTTTGGAAGAGTTTCCATCTGATATGCTTTGTGTCTTGGATGAATGTGTCAATGATATTGTCTGAGAAAGTCTGCAGGCCATCTCTTAATATTTCCACCAGCCCCAAATCCTTTCTGCAGAAGATACAAATTCCCCTATTTCACACACACATAGATTCTAAGCTTAGCCCAAGGAAATATTCATTTCCCAGAATAACAATGTTTTCTCACTTGAAGCTTGGAAACTAAATGAGAAATGGAGGCACCCATTAAAGTCTAGCAAGCACTGAACCAGTTTAACAATTACACCAAACACCTACTTACAGCACACCAATCAATAGCAACAGCTCTAATTATGCTGAAGGGGCTTTTAGGCTATAAAAAACTAAATCAAGACAAACATCAAATGAAAAAATTCTGCAAAATCTGCTGAAGAGTAGAGCACAATCAATACTAGCACCCTGCATACAGAATGGTGAGTTACATTCAATTATGTTATTTGTATGCATAATTCTAACAAGATTTCACATTCAAAACTCAATAAGAAGCTCACATCCTTGTTCATGCAACTGCAATTAACTAAGCGAGACTGCTGTATTTACAAAACATAATTATCAGTGATATTTTTCCTGTTATTAGTTGAAAATCTCCTGTTTATTCCAAATGTATGAGTAGGGATGGGCAGTTGGACTAATTTTGTAGTTGAGTACTTTAACACATAAGAAAATGAGTGTGTGATTACTTGAAATTTAAAATTTACAATTTTAATTTTTCCTTTAACAAACCACAAACCAATGTTGCAATGGCAAGATTTCGGTGAGAGAAGCCCACAGCAGGAAAGTGACATATAAAAATCAAATATCAATATTCAAGTAGTGTTTTTACTAGTTGAATATTTAAAGCTGAACAAGTACTTGATTAATCAATTACTTGTGCACATCCCTACTTATGAGTAAAAGTCTATACATGTGTATTATTTCGCAAATTATTATTACTACCAATACAAGCAGTCACATTTCGAAGGCACATTTAAAATGTATGACTAAACTTTTACATTTTAATTAAAACTCAAATGGTGCTTGCCAATACAAACCTCCAATGTTTGGGTGTTCAAGGTAGTTGCTAGGACATTTCTATATAGTTGCTTAAGTTTTTGGAGTGGTTTAATAATGTTGTTATGCAATTGCTTCTAGGGTTGGTTATTGATGCAGATGTCCCAATTCGATTCCGATTCACAAACTCTCGATTTGATTCGATTCAGATTTTAATTCAATTACATTTGATATTGATTCATAAGGGTGCATTTCAGTTACAATGTCCCATTTGCTTACATATGAAAGAACTTCCCTACCAGCTAATGCTGTTAATTATACATGGGACCTACAATATGAAAATATGTATTTTACTAATTATATTTTATTCGTTTAATAATCGATAAATTCGAATATTTTATAGATTATTCAATCAATATATGATTTTTTTTTGTTACACGTTTATAGTATAATTGCATTATTTGTATTATTTACAAGTATTTGCACTGATTTGTTGAATGTGCTAACCGCAGTAACAAAAGCAGCATTTCTGTAAAGAGTGTCTGTAAATGAGTGCATGTTAACAAGCAAGACTCGGAATGGCTTTATATCATCTGTGCCATGCATGATTAGAATTAAATGTTTGTTATTTTTTTCATCAACAACTGAATGAAGAGAACAGAAAGGGTATTAATAGAGACATTACTTTATGACAAATGGGTCATGAGGATCTCGTCTTTGGACATGCATTACACAAAACAACTTTTACTCTTCCGCATTGATTAAAAGATCAATCTTGGGATTTAAGAATCAATATTGAGATCGTTCAAATGCACGATGGATTGGAAAATGTATATTTATATCCACCACTAATTGCTTCTATGTTCTGGTTGCATCTGGTTGAGTCAAAAGAGTCCACCACTCTTTAATGATATTCTATATGGCTCAGGTCCCTCCGTCAGTGCGATTGGGATTTTTCTTTCTTTGCTTGTTTTATCATCGATCACTTATAACGCTAATATAACTCCTCTCCTCAAGATGCTACATGATGTAAGGCATAGATTAAGTACAGGGCTTTAACATGCATTTTAATGTATGCTTGTGTATTCTCATGATGCCTTTAACATGTGACATGTCTACTTCAAACTTCAGTTAGAATTTCTTCCATAAATAATATGCTGTCCTGTTACTGTCACTATATTTCAATTTGTGATCCTTCAAATCATGAATCTTTGATACAACCTAGAGCACATCATGCATGATAAATTCACATCCATAAAACAAAAAACCACAAAGATTTAAGTGTGTCCGTTTACAAGTGATTCAACAGCAAGCAGAAGTGCTCTGACTGATTTTTTGGGTTGTGTGGGTTGATGGTACTTGAGTCTTAAAAACTGACCACAAAAGCCCTTGCTAATTTTGGAATGTGTGGGTTGGAAAGGGTTTCAAACTTGAGGTTAGTTTAAATGCAGAGCAGAGGTTGTGCCATTGATTGAATTCACACTACTTACAGGCAGTAAAGTAGCATACAGTAAAGCACAGGTTCACGAAGATCAGAATTAAAACAAAAACAATGAAATGAAATCAAGATAGAAGTGCTCCCACAGTGCATTGATTTCAGTATCCGGTACCACAGATTTTATTTGTATTTTATCTTTATTTAACCAGGCGAGTCACTTAAGAATAAAATTTGTATTTACAATAACAGCCTGACAGGCGGACAACAACCTACTGCATTGCAATCTGAAATGTTTAACACTCAGTGACCCAAACATTGATATTTATTCTATAAATTCTTCTTTCCTCCTTGAAAGTGTTTTTAGGAAGCCACTGTTTTTTTCACCCAAAATGAAAAATGATCATCATTTACTGAAATGTCATATTCCAAATCCCTATGGCTTTCTTCTATGGAAAACAAGAGATACTCAAAATTACAGCCTCAGTCTCTATTCAATTTTGTTGTATGGGAAAAAGTTGCAATAAAATTGGTTGTTGACTTAGGCTAAGATGCTGCCTAACATTTCCTTTTGTGTTCCATGGAAAAAAGAAAGTAAAACGGGTTAGAACAGCATGAGAGTTTTTAATTTAGGAATATTTTCTTGAGATTTAGCAAAATTGCAAATTAAAGATGTTTCTACACTTTGATTGGTGTCCGCCTGTGGCAAATTGCAAATCTTCAATTTGGGTCTTTGAGGGGTTAGTATAGAATATAACCAGGAGTTAAATTGGGATGAAGTGGTGGCAGAAAAGGTGCCCGAATGCCACTCTGGACTATTTTGCCCCAATTCAGTCCCTGTATATAACACTTTTTGCAAAAGTGTTTTCAAGCAATGTGTTTTAATCAGTCGAGTGTTACAAGTATGAAGCATTGGTCATGTAAAATTCACAATAAAGCATATATTTCAACTTTCAAAAACATCTTTCTAGCTGCTTTAACTTTTATCTTTACTGTTTTGATCATAACCTATGACATGCTCTTGGTTTGTTATTTCCTTATAGGTCAATTAAACTGCAGTGAGCTGAATAAACACACAGTGCATTCAGAAAGTATTCAGACCCCTTTATTTATTTATTTTTTTTTCACATTGTGTAATGTTGTAGCCTTATGCTAAAATGCTTTAAAAGTAAAAAATAAATTAAAAAAATATATTTTTGATAACTTTTTTTTAACTCTTTGCTAAGACATTTGAAATTAGGCTCAGGTGCATCCCATTTCTCTGGATCATCTTTGAGATGTATTTACACTTTGATTGGAGTCCACCTGTGGCAAATTCAAGTGATTGGACATGATTCAGAAAGGCACACACCTGTCTATATAAGGTCTCACAGCTGAACATGCAGATCTGGGGAAGGCTAAAACATTTCTACTAAATTGAAAGTTCCCAAGAGCACAGTGGCCTCTACAATTCTTAAATGGAAGTTTGGAACAACCAGGACTCTCCCTTGGGGGAGAAGGGCCTTGGTATGAGAGGTGACCAAGAACCCGATGGTCACTCTGGTTGAGCTCAAGAGATCATGTGCAGAGATGAGAGAAACTAGCAGAAGGACAACCATCACTGCAAAACTCCACCAACCTGGGCTTTATGTCAGAGTCACCAGACGGAAGCCTCACCTCAGTGCAAAACACATAAAAAGCACCTAAAGTATTCTCAGACTGTGAGAAACAAGATTCTCTGGTCTGATGAAATGAAGATTTAACTGTTTTCAAGCGTCATGTCTGAAGAAAAGCAGGCACCGCTCATCATCTGCGCAATACCATCCCAAGAGTGAAGCATGGTGGTGGTATGCTGTGGGGGGTGTTTTTCAGAGGCAGGGACTGGAGGACTGGTCAGGGTTGAAGAAAAGCTGAACACAGCTAAATACAGAGATATCCTTAATGAATCCCTGTTCCAGAGTACACAGGACCTCAGACTGGGCTGAAGGTTCACCTTCCAACAGGACAATGACCCTAAGCACACAGCAAAGACAACACAAGAGTGGCATAGGGACAGCTCTGTGAATGTCCTTGAGTGGTCCAGCCAGAGCCCGGACTTGAACCCAATAGAACATTCCTGGAGAAACCTGAAAATGGCTGTCCACCGATGATCCCCATCCAACCAGACAGAGCTTGAGAGGATCTGCAGAGAAGAATGGCATAAAATCCCCAAATCCATGTATGTAAAGCCTGTCGCATCATACCCACAATGTTTTGAGGCTGTAATTGCTGCCAAAGGTGCTTCAACTAAGTACTAAGTTAAGGGTCTGAATACTTATATAAAGTATTAAAAGCTAATAATAAAGCATTTTAGCATAAGGCTGCAACATATCAAAATGTGAAAAAAATTGAAGGGGTCTGAATACTTTCTGAATGCACTGTATTTGGATCCATATTCAGAGCATTTGCAACTTGCAATTCAGAGCAACATGGTGGAAATGTTGATTTGCATTGTGGTTGAGGCTGCTATTCCCCCGGCTCACCAGCTGGGCTGTTTGGTCAGGGCTCTGAATACATATTTCCAATTCAATGGCAGGGTCTCTTCTCTTTCACTCCCTTTCTGTCCTCCTTTCAGTGACATAGATACAGAAATAGGAGACTAGATAGTATATCATTTCTCAATGATGCACACCATCATGGAATACTGAATCAATGAATCACTTAGAATGATCTCAACACGCTGTAGATCTGTGGATTGTTGATTACATATTGGAGAATGTTGCAAACAAAATGGTTTCTTTGTTTTGCTTAAACACACATGAGATATGATTAATTTTGCCTTTGGGTCTGACATAAACCATATGATTTAAGGTAATCTAATCACATAAGTTGTTTAATAAGCATCATGCAATATATAGCAAAAAGGCCTGTGATGTATTTAAATATTAGCCTATCCTAATAATAAATAATCTGTAAACTACAAATCCATCATTCTGTGAGGGGAAAATATTAGCTAAGTGATTGGAGAGGCTGACATTTCAGAACACAAACACTCATCAAGACACAATCAAGTCTCGCCAACCCCATAAAAGCACATAAAAATAAATGGGTTTCAGAATTTCAGTGGAGGGGATGCTGAAATAATCATTGCACAGATCTCCCCTCTCTCGCACTTTCCCTTTGTGAAACCCTTTCACATGTAGAGAGTGTGTATGGCTTCTGATCTGCTCTGCCAGAAATAGTTTGCATTTTTTCAAACACCTTCCCCCCAAAAAAATTGTCAACAAATCATTAGTTAGGAACAGGCAGAGAGTTGTGAAATATCCATGTAATATTCGCAAGGGCACGAAGTCTTAGCAGAGTCGTATTATAATGTGATCCAGAGCAGGCGGGAAGGACACTTTTAGCTTGGATTTTTCATGTAGGCTGTGGTGTCATAGCAAGCGGGATTATTTGTAGGGTGTTCTGTTGCTAAGGGCTCATTAATAAGGAGCGGGACATTTTAAAGTACTGGGTTAGAGATGCTGTTTTACTACTGTGTAAGTTGCCTTAGTAGAAGACCAAGCAAAGTTTATGTATGAGAAAAAAATATATATAGTAATGGCAGAAGCAGATATCAAACTAACTCCAGGGATTCTACCTTGGGAAAGTGAATCATAGAGCACAGGGTTCTTGCCAAGGGGCATCTGCTCTCTCCTATTCTAGTTCAACAGATGAGAACGATGAAGGCCGGGACACTAATGATTGTACAGTTTCTCACTGCTCGCTAATAGAGAAACATTTAGTAAAATTTAAGGTTGCTGAAGTACACACAAAATGAGCTCAAAACAGCTTAAGAAGTTACTATTGTTAGACTATGACTATTTGGACCGGAAGTCAAAAACTGCTGATTAAGGACAAGATCATGGAGTCAAGTCTGCAGTACTACAACAATTTTTTGGCTACTACCCAAGTGAAAATTTGTCCCATTGAAGCACATTTACCAGTAATCAAATACATCTTGCGTTTGCCGCTTTATGCTAAATATGCTTCCACAATCCACTACAGAAATCACTCACACAGGTGCACGTGCCAACCATGTTTTCCTCGATATGCACAGTTCAAGACAGCGTTGAGCGGATCACTCAGGAAGTCCTTGATATCGCAGAGCAGACCACAAAATCTATGCAACTGTTGTAAATTAATTGTCTTATTGTCCGTAACTTCTCTTGTTAGGGTCTTGGGTTACGGAAAACATGCATTATACAGTTTGACGCAGATATGATTCTAATGTAAGTGACGAATTCTTTATTACACGAGTGGCGCAACCGGAGTTTGTAATGTTTCCATTCACGTGCAGCATCCTTAAGTGCAAGTTAAAGTTATTGACGATGTAAGTTCATATCATGATTCTATGTTTGATGCGGAATGTTTCTGTAAGTGTTGCAACTAGTTCTGGCATTAAGCCAGTATTGCTGCTGTTTGCGATCTGTATATTTTTTAGTTTGTCACATATAAACACTTGCGCTAGGGCGGCTAGCACAGCTGCTTATATTGCTAATATCTGCAATATGATTGTATATGTTCATTTATCTCCATATGTGCATAATACTATATTCTACAGTTTGTTATCTGTTAATATGATAACGCTGCATAATGTGATCCATGTTATTATGTCCTTTCCATAGTTCATGGAAAAACAGGACAGAAAAATGTAATCTGCAAACTGTTGCACAGCGTTAATCACTCGTAATACAAGCAATTTTTGTAATTGTGATCTAAAATTACTCATCATGATATAAGATTTTGGTCATATCGCCCACCCCAGAGGGTACCTAAATTAAGTTAGTTTAGTTGATTTCCCACAGCACCTTTTAGTTAAAAAATTTATTTTTAATTTCAAAAGGTTCCAGATTGAGATCAAAATGTTAGATGATCAATACTAACCACCATCGCCCCCATGCCAAAGAAGTCTTCAGTGTCCTGCCTCAACGACTACCATCCCATCGCACTCATACCCATCATCATGAAGTGCTTCGAGAGGCTCGTCATGAGGCACATTAAGACCCAGCTGCCCCCCTCACTAGACCCACTGCAGTTTGCGTATCGTCACAACCGTTCAACAGACGACGCCATCGCCACAACCCTCCATCTAGCCCTCACCCACCTATATAAAAAGGACTCATACGTTCGAATGCTGTTCATAGACTTCAGCTCAGCATTCAACACAATCATTCCACAGCACCTCTTTGGAAAGGTGAACCTGCTAGGCCTGACACCTCCCTCTGAAACTGGATCCTGGACTTCCTGACTGGGAGACCTCAGTCAGTCCGGATCGGGAACAGCATCTCCACCACCACCACCACACTGAGCACTGGAGCCCCCAGGGCTGTGTGCTCAGCCCACTGCTGTTCACTCTGCTGACTCACGACTGTGCAGCAATGCACAGCTCGAACCACATTGTCAAGTTCTCCGATGACACAACCGTTGTGGGTCTCATCAGCAAGAATGATGAGTCAGCATACAGAGAGGAGGTGCAGCGGCTAACGGACTTGTGTAGAGCCAACAACCTGTCTCTGAATGTGGACAAAACAAAAGAGATGGTTGTTGACTTCAGGAGAGCACAGAGTGACCACTCTCTGCTGAACATCGACGGCTCCTCTGTGGAGATCGTCAAGAGCACCAAATTCCTTTGTGTTCACCTGGCGGAGAACCTCACCTGGTCCCTCAACACCAGCTCTATTACCAAGAAAGCCCAGCAGCATCTCTACTTTCTTCAAAGGCTGAGAAAAGCACATCTCCCACCCCCATCCTCACTACATTCTATAGAGGGACTATTGAGAGCATCCTGAGCAGCTGCATCACTGCCTGGTTTGGGACTTGCACCGTTTCGGACCGCAAAGCCCTGCAGAGGATAGTGAGGACAGCTGAGAAGATCATCGGGGTCTCTCTTCCCTCCATCAAAGACAGTTACTTAAAACGCTGCATCCGCAAAGCAACCAGCATTGCGGATGACCCCACACACCTCTCACACAAACTCTTTACCCTCCTGCCATCTGACAAGAGGCCAGACTGTGTAACATCTTCTTCCCCCAATCCATCAGACTCCTCAATACTCAGACACTGGACTGACACACACACACCCACACCTGTATACCATCCAACTTTTGCACATGTCCAGAGTTGCACTTTAATTCATTGTCACTTTATACCTGGCTGCTACCTCAATAACTGCTATGTCCATTTCATAGTATGTTATGTTTACATTTAGCATTTTAGAAAGTGTCATCTTTTTGCACTACTCGATTACAAATTTGTACTGGTCTCCCACTGTGCCTATTGTACTGTCCCGTACTTTTTGCACACGTTTGCACATGCACTTTATGTAGAAATGTTATTTAGTCTGTGTAGTCTCATGTGGTTCTGTGTTTGTCCTATGTTGTTTTATGTTGCACCATGGTCCTGGAGGAACGTTGTCTCGTTTCGCTGTGTACTGTACTAACTGTATATGGTTGAACGACAATAAAAACCACTTGACTTGACTAACTCCTATATCTGATGGAAACATGAAATGCTATTAAGTAATCATGTAAAATATAAATTAATGGCATGTAATAATCCAACTTCGAGCGTGTGGATGACCGTGTACGTCAACCACTATCAAAGACCGTTTTTGATCCAGGAAAAAGTGGCTTCTCCCTATACCAGAAAAAGGCACAACATGGCCAGTTCTTTTATAGCTCTTCTATATATATATAAAATACTGATTGCATTGCTGCGGTTAAGTAAGTTTTAGTTTCACAAACTGCTTTAGTGCTTCAAAAATTTTTGCATTCATGACAACTTTTGAGACAGTTTTTGTTTTTGTGACGTTGTTTCACAAATACTGTATAACTGGTCTAAACTGTTTCCACACAAGTGTCATTTGAAATGCAAAAACAAATTTTAATTGAAAGAAAGCCTTTTTTTATTTTACTCAGAAACAGAAAAATACCAAGTAAAACACACACAAACAAAAATGTATCATATCAGTTATCATATTTTGATCCATTAAGTAAGTTTTCTTTAATTCATATGAGCAAAACTGTCAAAATTGTAAAAGGTGATACTACTCAAATGTATGTGACATCAAATAAACAACGATTAGGTCAGAATTAATCAAAGTATTCCAAAAGCTAACAGATTAAAATACTTTAAAATGTAATCAAATAGATTACATTACTGACTAAAATTGTATTCATATAATTTACTAAATGTCACCGACCCCTGGTTTATATGTATGTATACACACTGTATTTAGTTACATAGAGACAAATATGCCAAAATGTTTGGCTGTAATGCCAAAAAAAACATTAGCTTAATTGTGATAAATAGTTTTAATCCATTGAAAGCCCTTGTTAAACACTTTTCTTAGGTTATGGAGATCCAAAAGTTCCAGTACCCTGCAAGTAGAGATATTGCTTGCCTTAATTGGCAGCATTTGGCCATAATAAAATATCAGGATCCATCTTTCAGCTCTGCTGTGTTGAATATTTACCTTAAGAATAAAAAGGCTTAAAACCAGCCTCTTTAGGCCATATGTATTCCAAAAACACAGAAGGCATAGCGAATCAAATTTAAGGTAAATCTGTAGTCTGCGGGTAATCTTTACTGGCCTTACCAATCAATAGAGCAGTCCAGGCAAGATAACGTGAATTAACCTCTTCGGATCACCACAATTACCATCCTTCACTCGCATGTGTGGGAATTAACACTGTGTGGGTCCAGATAGAGCCAGCAGGTGGAGAGCGATGGGGATCTATGTTTTGAAGGTAATGCTTGTTTGATTTGAGAGAGACCTAATAATATTTTGTCTGATTTATTTGATCCATGTGTTGCTGAACTGACTTATTTAAATTATGACTAAAAGCTCTAAGAGAGGAGTCGAGCATAATGAGGGGAGAGATGTTCCTTTTGAGGCATTTAAAGGGAATCAGGGCTTATTTAGGAGATGTGTAGAAGTCTTCAAAAGGTATAGTCACAAGGAGAATAGATAAGAATGCAATGAAAAATGAAAAAACCTGGACTAATGAAGCAAATGAGTTATTCTTTTGATTCATTTGTTTTTAATGATTCTATCAAACCATTTCACAAATAATTCGTAAATCAGTCACTTGGGGGGGATTTACAGTCTGAAATATTTGTTTCATAATTGCTTTTAAAAACAATTCAAATAAACTGTTCAAATTAACAAAATCGACATTTCATACATTTGCTTGTATGAATGTTTTTGTGTGTGTGTGTGTGTGTGTGTGTGTGTGTGTGTGTGTGTGTGTGTGTGTGTGTGTGTGTGGCTGCCGACTGATGTGCTGGAGTGGAGTATGTTAGGTTTGAGAGACACTTTGTTTGACTGCTGCAGGACTCTATTTACTTTGGCTGTGTTGTTTCTGCAGCTTTACCCTCAGGCTGGATGCCCAGGCCACGGTTTGTTTATTTTGGTGGGAATTGGAGTACCTCTGCACACAGAACCCATATTAAAAACCACGTCCTCATTGTCATGGCGAGGTGCCAGCAAAGATCCTTCATGTTAAGTCAAACATGAAAACAAGTCACGCAAACACAATAATAAACACTGAGGACGTTTGAGGAGTATTTTAATGAGCATTGATGGGTTCTAAGCAACGTGAATTTTAAATAAAAGACAAATAAAAAAAGGTTTGCCTTAACCTTAAGCAATACAAATGCAATGTGATCATGCAGTGTTTTAGACTATTAGCATTTTAATCCATTTATTTTTGTAGAAAATGCTACATGTTTAAAATAAAAATGTAATACCAATGTTAGGGCTGAAACGATTAGTCAACGTTATCGACAACGTCGACAATAAAAAAAGTTAACAACTTTTTTTTTTTTTTTTTTCAAATAGTAGTTTGATGTCATTTAACTTAACATGAGATCATATGAAACTCTAATGATGGTGCATGAGCGGAGCACTGCAGCTCGCACCTGACTGAGGAGAGGAAGTGAAAACAGCTCACAGTCCAGATGCACTCTAAACTTTCCAAACAGCTTCAGGTGATGTATATATTTAAGATACATTCTCTTAAAGAAAGTCTAAATATCTAATATGTTGCCTCTCAAGTAAATGTATCTAGTTTTAAGGATTTTTAGACCATTTTAAAATGGGAAAACAAGACAAAAACACTTGATAACAATATGATTTTTTTCGCAGTGAATTGTTTACTGTATTTAAATTAATAAGAAGTATGTTTTCCTTTAATTCAGTGAATGCCATTTAGAGGTATTTTCAAAATATGATTTTGTCCTCTTTATTGTTAGTAAGCATGTTTAATACAACCTTTAAGTCGGGGCACAAGCTGAATAGTTGGTTAAGAGCTAATGATTCATCTTTGCAATAATTGTCCTAATAGTCGAATTATCGTTCTAATAATCGTTAGATTAGTCGATTATCAAAAATATTGTTAGTTGTATTGTTTGTAAAAAGACATCATTTCTATGAACTGGACACACTAAATCACATAAATAATGTATCATTTATCACTTGGGACAACCTTATTTGTCAATGATGCTAACGTACCAGGTAAATTCTCACTGCACGCCATGGTTCACCCTCACATTAAGATAAACTTCAGATCCATCGAGGGGGCAATTTTTAAGATGAGTGAATTGAAATGTTCATTCCATGCACCTGGAGCCCTCATCAAGCATCAGGTTGCCCTGTATTTCAGAAGCAATCATCTGTGGGCCATTATACATCTAAAAATAGCCCCAGTCTGTGTTTAAAGCAAAAGATCCTGTTGAAGCCCTGTTTTAATAATCTGGAAAATTTGCTGACACCATGCTCTCGCCACAAGCATGAAACGAGGGCTGTGGCAATGCCACCAGGGGTGTAAATTAACTACTTTTTCCCAAGTATTTTACTTTAAGTAGTTTACAAATTTTATACTTTTAATTGAGTACATTTTAAGTGCTGTAACTGTATTTTTACTGAGCTATTTTCCCACCGTCTGTGTTCGCTTCTTCCCTGTAATTAATTTATTTTTATCTATCAACTTGATTGGCTACGAGAGTCTCGTGACTCCCGTCAAATCAAATCACACGTAAAAAACTTGAGGCAGCTGCAGATCCGGCGCCATCTGTAATGGATGTGGAGAATGCCTCAAACACATTTCAACACCTGAACATCACGGCCGAACCTGAAAGGGATTTTCACAGTGAAGAAGGGCAATTGCTTCATTGTGTCATGTGAGTTTAACTTAAGCCAGATATCAGCATTCATTTTGCCTCTAATTTGAAGAAACATATTGAGGTAAATTTCATATGCTTACTAAATTGTGTGTCTATAACGTAGCTTGTAATTTAACTATATATCACTGAGATTATTGGGCTGCTGTGAGAGATTAATGCAATTTTATCAATAGGGCTGGACAATAAAATTATCTAGATGTTTATCGTAAAAAAGAGAAATGTCCTCGATCAAACTTTTGAGTAGTTTTCTATACTTAGCCTATGTTCTACATCTAGAAAAGGGGTGTTCATTACATAAATCACGATAGCAAGACAACCACTTTGGTTGATCTAGATAAAATATAAAAGATTGACTTTTTATTTCCTGATGTCTGTAGTTGCGTGCTTCATGCGGTTCATGCCTAAATGTAATGTAAACACCGTCGTGAGACAAAACAGTGGGACAAAAAGCATATTTGCATCAAAATGTCGGACTTGAAGTGTACATGTAACCGAATTGAGCAGTGTCTAGTAGGCTATTTCATATAAAGGCTATTAATCAAACAACAATAACAAGGAAACGAGAAAATCACTCACTACTTTTGGCTGAATAACTTCAGTAGCTTCAGTAGTAAAAATAGTAATGTAATAAAATAAAACAGTGATATTTTTTATAATAATATTTGTAAAAAATATATAGTTTGTTTTTTAATAATACCGACCCCAGATGGAGAGCATGTGTTAATTGGTATAATAAATTACCAAGAACGTAGAGATGATAAAATAATTTATAATTATGCTTAGCCTTTATAAACATCAACATTGAAGAGTAATACTTCAGGCAGAACATTCCACCAGTCATAAACTTCAAAAAATTGTGCATCATGCATTAGAATGAGAACACAACTATTTCTCGGCTTAAAAGATATAAGAACTGAATCAATGTGGAACACAACTCTCAAAAGGAGTACAATGTGGCCCCCAAATAAGTCACACAAAAATTAAAATTCTCTCATCATTTACTCACCCTCATGCCATTTGTCTATGACTTTCTTTCTTCAGAACACAAATTAAGATTTTTTAAACATATTTCAGCTCTGTAGGTCCATTCAGTGTAAGTGAATGGTGACAATAACTTTGAAGCTCCAAAAAGCACATAAAAGCAGCATAAAAGTAATACATACAACTCCAGTGGTTTAATCCATGACTTCAGAATTGATATGACAGGTGTGGGTGAGAAAAAGATCAATATTTATGTCCTTTTTTGCTAGAAATTATTCTCTCTGCCCAGTAGGTGGCGATATGCATGAAGAATGTGAATCACCAAAAACACAAGAAGAACAATGTGAAATTTAAAGTGGAGATTCACTGAGAAGGGAGGAGAATTAACAGTAAAAAAGGAATTCAATATTTTTCTGTTTCTCACCCACACCTGTCATATAAATTCTCACCACATCTATCGTATCGCTTCTGAAGTCATTGATTAAACCACTGGAGGCACATGGATTAGACTACTTTTATGCTGATTTTTGTGATTTGTGGAGCTTGAATATTTTAGCCCTGATTCACTTTCATTGGACCAAAAGTGTCAAGATATTCTTCTAAAAATAGTCATTTGTGTTTTGCAGAAGAAAAAAAAGTCATACACATCCAGGATGGCATGAGGGTGAGTAAATGATTGGAGAATTTTCATTTTTGGGTGAATTATTACTTTTTAAACGTGATGTAGCCCCTGTAGCAAGCAATTTTTCCCATGTCTGCTCTACCTCCTCTATTGTGCAGGACATGACGTGCCAAGTGATCCCGCTTATATAGCATTTTTTTTGCATTCCTTGAATTGTTTGAACATGTTTTATGCACAACAATAACTCTCTGTCAGCATTAAGGGAAATTTAGACCCGACATATTAACTGATTTTAATGTAATTGTTTCATACATTACGATTTAAAATGGTTATCCGTGTATTGAATATTACTTTAATCTTTTAATTTCTGTTGTCATGTCTCCATTTATTTTTTGGAATCAGATTAATGTAGAGTATCATATATAAGTGATGTATTTTAAAAGTTGGCATACAGTGTTCATTATAATGGGGCATAGGTTTTGCAACTCGGTACTCAATACTCACTACTTATGAGTACTTTTAAATGAGCTACTGTTTTACTCTTACTTGAGTAGTTTTTAGGACAGCTACTTTTACCCTACTCACACTACATTTTTTGGGAAGTAACAGTACTTCTACTTGAGAATGTTTTTTCAGTACTCTTTTTCAATTCTTCTGTATTCCCCCCTGAATGCTACTGACAATGTTAATGCTCATATACACAGATGCAAATACAAACAAACACACACATACCAGTTCAATCATCTGGGAAGAGAAAAAGGACATATATATCTGTCAACTCGCTATGTACACAGCATTTCTCAAAACATTGGCATAACTGCTGCTGAAGTTGTAGTGATTTCCATATTTTCAGAAAAACATAGGCCAGATTAAAAACATGTCTCTAAAAACCAACAAGGGGTGAATAGCAGGCATGTCATTTCCACAGTTGTGCCATAGATTTTATGCTGTTTATGAACCCTCTGGGCTCAGAGCCCTCCAGAGTAGCAATTAAACCTTATAAAGAGGTTTCTTTGAAACATCATGATAGGGGCTACTAATAATACAGTTATCCCTTGTTTGAGTACAAGAGCTTCAAACTGGATTGAAACCTAGTACCTTCCAGCTATATACACAGAACAGTTCAGTTGAAGAGAGAATTACAAACAAGAGAACTGCTGCTTTCAAGGATGTTTGCAAGGAACACGTTTCAACATATTTGAAAGTCCAACTTTCAAAAAGGGGCAAATGCACATTAATAGCCTTTAAAAATAATTAAAAAAGACAAAATTAAATAAAAAATTTAATATATACCGTATATTCTCAAAGAGCATGTTATTAGGAACACCTGTAGACCAACATATTAATGCAATTACCTAATCAGCCAATCATGTGACAGCAGTGCAATGCATAAAATCTTGCAAATAAGGGTCAGGAGCTTCAGATAATTTTCACGTCAACCATCAGAATGGGGAAAAAATGTGATCCCAGTGATATCAACTGTGGCATGATTGTTGGTGCCAGATGGGCTGGTTTGAGTATTTCTGTAACTGCTGATCTACTGGGATTTTCACACACAACAGTCTCTAGAGTTTACTCAGAATGGGGCCAAAAAAACACATCTTCCAGTGAGCGGCAGTTCTGAGACAGAAACACCTTGTTGATGAAAGAGGTCACTGGAGAATGGCCAGAAAAACTGAAGTAGGTCTGTCATGATTATTAAATAATCATCTGCTTGTGGTTATTTGATCTAACTGTGGTTATTGTGCACTTTAAATTCCAATCACATTTTAATAAATGTGAATCAAATAAATCAATTCTACGAGCGGCGCGTTTGTGTCTTTCAGTTAAACTCCAAGCGTAACTTAGCCAAACTGCAGATATCAACCAGAGCAGCTCCTTTTTAGAAGAGCTCATGAAGCGCTTCTCAAGTGCTCTGATGCGCACGCTGTCAGCAGAGGCTCATGCCAAATGTCAAATAAAAATATAAACAAACAAAGATAAACTTAGATAGTGAATGCAAAGCACTACAGTTTCACCTTAATCTAACGATAGTGTAATGGCAAATGTTTCTGGTCAAAGCAGGTTCATACACATGTGTTAATGACACAAGTGAAGAAATAAAGTTGATCAAAACAAGAGACAAATTTTAAGTATTTAGAAATTTAAAAACAAAGTATTTTTATGTTACTCAGAGTTTTAAAGCCTTAAAAGGAAATCATATATAGCTACTTTATCATTTGATTTATACGTTTGAAGTTAAATATGTTAAATTGTCTTCTTAAGGAGTATGAAGTACAAATGCACATTAAGAAATATGACCATTTATATGACAATTAATCGTGAAAGCCATTATTTAAATCGCAATTATTTGTTTGACAATTAATCATCAGCCATATTTCATATTTGTGATAGCCCTAGGCTACAGTAACTCAAATAACCACTCTGTACAATTGTAGTGAAGAGAAAAGTATCTTATAATGCACAACACATTAAAATTTGAGGTGGATGGGCTAAAACAGCAGGAGACCACATCGGGCACTTTATTAGGACCTTAGCGTTCCTAATAAGTGCTCAGTGAGTGTATATACTAATATATAAATATATAAAAATATCTAAAAAAAAATCCAGTGTGTGGCAGTTCTGCTGATGGAAATGCCTTGTTGATGAGAGAGTTCAACAGAGAATGGCCAGACTGGTTTGAACTGACAAAGTCTACAGTAACTCAGATAACCACTCTGTACAATTGTGGTAAGAAAAATAGCATCTCAGAATGCAGCACAACATGTCGAACCTTGAGGCGGATGGGCTACATCAGCAGAGGCCACATTGGGTTCCACTTCTGTCAGCCAAGAACAGAAAACTGAGGCTGCAGTGGGCCTAATATTTGTGTGGCTCAGCAGAAATCCAGATTTGTCAGACTAGGCTAAGTTTTTTCAATAATCTGTCCAGTTTTGGTGTGCCTGTGCCCACGGCAGCAGCAGAAAACACCTCCGGATACAACTACTGTCAGGTTAGAACAGAAAACTGATGCTGCTGTGGGCAGAGGCATGTAGCCCATCCACCTCAATGTTCGAGATGTTGTATGTTTAGAAATGCTTTTCTGCATAGCACTGTTGTAATGCATGTTTATTTGGGTTGCTGTCACCTTCCTGTCAGCTTGGACCAGTCTGGCCATTCTCCTCGGATTTCTGTCATTAACAAGCCATTTCAACCAACAGAACTGCAGCTCACTGGATGTTTTTTGTTTTTCGCACCATTCTCTTTACACTCTAGAGACTGTTGTGCGTGAAAATCCCAGGAGATCAGAAGTTGCATAAATACTCAAACCAGGCCGTCTGGCACCAACAATCATGCCATGCTCCAAATCACTGAAATCAAATTTTTTACCCATTTTTACCCATTCAGTTGACATAACTGAAGCTCCTGACTCATATCTGACATATGTTTCAAACAAAATGAAGTATAAAGATGAAGTGAGAATTACACTGGCACCAGTTGAAATTAACTGGCCTCACACAAGACACCAAAGTATGTGTTGATTTTTTTATCACAATTCACTCGAGGTGTATGTGTTGATAATTATTAGTATCAGACAGCCCCTCCATCCATCCTCGGGGCACCAGCTAAGTTGTTTCACATTAACAGTAAAAGAATTATCCAAATGGACCATTCAATACATTAGAAATATGTCTAACTTAGGTGGTCATTTGAGAGCAGTCTAATCTTTAGAGCTCATCTTTATCATCAACACAAGGAACACACAGTTGTAATAAAATTTGTTTTATTTACAAAAAGACAAACAAGAATAACTAACAAAAACTACAAAATAGTACTAATATGTTAAAGAATAATATAAATGAATGGGTAAATAAAAGAGCATATGACGCTAGTAGTGAGACTTGGTGTTTCATCGATCTTCTTGGAGAGACTAAGAACGTTGTATGATCTTTTATCCTCTCTCGTGGAGTGAAACTTAGCATGTTGGATGGTTTGGAATCAGTTACATCTACCACTGTAACAAATTCATTTTGACCGCTTAAATAAAAACATACATCAGTTGCTTTCAGTAGCGTGAACAATTACTTGACCATCTACTCTAGTTGGAACTTTTTCCATCGGAACCAAAACAAATTTGTCATTTACTCAATCTGTCACTTTGACAGCTAGAAAAAGTACAGTACTGTGCAAAAGTTTTAGGCACTTGTGAAAAATGTAGCATAGTGAGGATATCTTCAAAAATAATGCCATCAATATTTTTCATTTATCAATTAACATCATACAAAGTCCAGTATAAATAAAAAGATCTACATCAATATATGGTGTGACAACCTTTGCCTTCAAAAGAGCACCAATTCTCCTAAGTACACCTGGACACAGTTTTTCATGGTTGTTAGCATATAGGATGTTTCAAGCTTCCACCGTTCTTCTATCTATTTAAACTGCTTCTGTCTCTTCATGTAATCCCAGACTGACTCGATGTTCAGTGGGGCACTCTGTGGGGGCCATGCCATCTGTTGCGATGCTCCTTGTTCTTCTATTCTATTCTATTCTATTTACAAAAGGAATGTTTGGGAGTGTAAAATGTATACTTTCTATTGACACACTAAAAGCTGAAGATTTTAATAACCATCTTAAGATGGATGCTTTGGTAAAATATATTTTTTTGCCTAAGACTTTTGCACAGTACCATATAACTCTTGTCTATTTCTCTACTTTTGAAGCATATCCACAGTAAAGGTTGTTAGGGATAATAAGTGAAGGAAAGGTGAAAAAAAGTTTAATTTGCCCTTGCGAAAAAAGAACAGGAGAGAGACATGAGAATTTGGGGAAAGAAATGAGAGATGCCAAGTGTTGTCCAGTGGAACAGTTCATGGACTAATATTTATTAAACTGGGTGACAAGATCACAAGACCGTCAGATCACATTGCGAGAGAAGAACAAAAACCCAAAACACAGCACTTGGTATGAGCTGTTCTAGTGTGTTACAATAATTTACTGTACAAAGTTTTGACTGTTTAAATTTAATGTTTACTTGACCAAATTAATAAATAAAATATATTTGCTTCACTGAACTCAGTCTTGTCACTTGTTCATGATTTTAATTATTTAAATCTTCTCTGACAGAAAATCTACAACCCATTCAGTCACAATGACGAATAGTAATTTTTAGCAAAACCTCTGAAATGTGCCAGTAACTTTGAAACTGAATGATTAAAAATGTAAACGAGAATTATCAGAGTCTTACTGCAAACAAGTGAATATTCTGTATAAAAATTATTGAAAATTATTATTTTTATTTTTTTCTTAAGGAATGCAGTCTGAGACAAATAACTGACAACTTCCAGTCACCATTTTAAATATTTCAAACCGGCCAGAATTGGCCCATTAATTGATAGACTGACTGATAGACTGAGATTTTTTTCATCCTCCTGATGGCATTTTACTGTAAAAAAAAAAAACATTTTTTGCTTCAGCATCCTGTATGCTTCTCGGAATCTACTGTATCAAGCACAAGCTGTAAGTGAAACAAGGCTGATAAAATGCATCATTTCAGCACAGAACTTGGAGCTCAAGCAGCAGCCAGTCATTTAGATTTGTTAAATCCATAACATCAAACTTCTCAAGACTCCTGCTCATGGTCTCTCTCTCTGCATGGTGCTCTCATCTCAAAAACACTACATAAGAGCTGTCGCTCCTTCAGTCAAAAGAGTAAATCAATCACAAACTTATAGCACATGTTCCAATATAAAGACACAACCTGCTCTTAAGAGATTGAGTAGACAGAAGGAGAGAATAAAGAGGAGTGGAGAAGTTTGAATGAGATGAGGAGGAGAGGAGAAGATGAAGCCATGGGGATTGCTGATTGCAGAATTATGTTCAACCCACACACTGTGGAGCCTAAACAATTTATCTCACCCTCTATTCTTTTTTATTTCATCATATTCATATTCTTCAAAGACATCTTTGCGCTCAGCGCCTCTCATTTCTGCTCGCATCCAACAAAAAGTTTCTCCGGTTGTCTCTCTGTTCCTCAGCTCGATTTCCATCTGTTCAACTTCTTCAGTTCCATTTTTTAGAATTCCTTCTCTGAAGTTCTCTCAATCCTTCCTCTCCCGTCATTTCTGTCAAGAGCTGACCCTGTTACTCTGAAGGGTGTGAGTGCCTTTTAGGACCAGCTGCTCGCAGGGATGTTTGTGTCTCCATGGGCAGAAATATTGATTTCCTGGACAGCATGCAAGCCACATATATGATTTAAATTAATCTCTTGGCTTGTCAAATGGTTAAAAGGGTTACTGATTCGTCTGCAAGGCCCATGAATCAAGATTAATGAAGGAGAACTGTAGACCTTAAGGTCTAACCTACTGAACACAGTACTTGAAGATATGAAGTTAAACACCTGACATGGGCGTTACTCGTAGCACATATGCTAGGAGGAAACTAGACTGACTCAGAGGAATGAATGAACATCCCTTTACGCACAATCATACTGCATTTAAAATCACTTTCAACTAATTAGAGAATTTATTGAACTCTTGGCTATCCGTAAAAGGTTTCTAATATAGAACAGACGGTGGGCATAGCAAACTAAATAAGCACTAAAAGTTCTCTACAGAGGGCTGCCGCATCATGTCATAAAATGTTGAGCTAATTAGGTGGACAGATATATCACCGTTTTCTAAGATCAATTAGGTTTAAGTCAAGATTTTAACCTTGTTTTAACCTTTAAGCTTGTATGGCCGGCAGACCCACGAGGAAAAAAAAGGATTTGTCAAAATATTTATAACAACAGTCTTGACAACACAAAATCGGTATTGTTCGAAAGCTTAGAAGCTCTTGTTTGCCATGCATGTAGGCATTATGATCCAAACTGAACAAGTGCTTTGAAAATTGCAGATAAATCAGAAGTGTTCCATTTTGATCATTTATTTAAAAGAAATTGAACTGTACATCTTGTAATCAGTAAAAAAATCAAACATATCTAATAGCCATGTGTCATATGTTGTTGGAAATCTCTCAAAGTGTAGAATACAACCAGCCTATTTGTTTTACTCACAAACTATTACAAAATTATAGAGAGTAATGGCTAATATATGTCTTTAACATTTATGTTTCATTTGAACATGTGTTGCTTATATGTAGCTTTTGCACTTATAACTTCATGAAAAATAAACAGAACATGAAATATCACATACCATTTCTAAGAGGAGGTGATTATCTTTCAAACAAGCCCACACACAAGGTAACCGGATGCATGTCAAGTTATAAGCCTTTCATTTTGGGTATGCCAATGAAACAGGATATCTATTTAAAAAGAAAAAAAGAAAAAAAAAAACAGAGGTTAAAGGGTTAAAGGTTTTAGGATCAAATGTCTTTGAAACCCAGACTAACGGCATCTTCACTACTCACAAAGCTGACAAAGAAGCTAAATGTTTTTAAATTGTAAAGTATTCATACACTATAACAGTATATGTTACATTGAATTTAATTTATGCTAATATTAATACAAAAATCTGAGCTGTAGCCAAACAGGCTGCACTCACGACATGTGGTGCTGATGCAGTGACGGTGACCCAAGTTAGAGTCCCAGCTCATGAGGTCCTTTCCCGATCCTATTCCCACTCTTTTCCCTCTTATTTCCTGTCACCATCAGTCCATAAAAATAAAAAAAAGATTTAGAACAAAAAATGAGAATTAGAGGTTTTCACATCACAGTAATCATAATTTGAGGGGAAATGTGCTTAATTGTCCTGAAAAAAAATGTACATTGCAAAAATCTTAATTATCCTACAAAAATGCTTATTTTTCTCATGTAAAAAGAAAAAGAAGCCCATTTCTCTTTTTGTTTTAGGGTGAAATATGACCCGTACAATTCTTTGTGAGATTCACTAATAAAACCATAGCTTCCTATTGACACTGTTCTTTTGTACTTTGCCCAGCATACAGACAGGAGAGACAGTTTAACATCACACGGGGGAGTGAATAGAAAAAGTCTGACTTTTCTGAAAAACAGCCCCATCAAGTATCCATTCAACTGTGTGGCAGCACTGCCCTCTACAGACCCAAACGCTTTACAGCACCCATCATGAATAATCTATATTCTCCACAACAGTGGTTCTCAAACAGGGGGCCGTGACCCACTAGGGGGACTCAGCAAACTTCCAAGGGGGCCTCAAGATTACTTAAAATGTATTTAACATTAGAAATATTTAAATAATTAAAATACTCCAACTTAATTAAAATACTAAAAATACTTTAAGATGTATGACAACATTTACATTTACATTTATGCATTTGGCAGACACTTTTATCCAAAGCGACTTACAGAGCACTTATTACAGGGACAATCCCCCCGGAGCAACCTGGAGTTAAGTGTCTTGCTCAAGGACACAATGGTGGTGGCTGTGGGGCTCGAACCAGCGACCTTCTGATTAACAGTTATGTTATATGCTTTAGCCCACTACGCCACCACCACTCCACAATGAATTATTAACTGACTCTTTCTGAAACTTCTAGAATAAAAAATGATTCATGATTAATTATTTTAATCAGACACGTCAAGGACACGTCTAGTTTCGGATGAAGGGGCCTTCAAATATTGTCTTGGACAACAGGGGGCCTTGGAGTCAAAAATGTTGAGAACCACTGCTCCACAACATGTGATTTATGAGCTTAAACAGTGGGCAGGTGTGACACCAATATTTCCAGTAAAGGAAATATCTTATGAGGTGCACAACAAAACTTTTTTTTTAAGATGAAGTGTACATTCTTTTGGATTATGAAATAGGTTGACTACCCAAAAAGTGTTAATAGGTGTGCTTTCTTTTCTCAACAGCAACATTTCTGTTTGTGGCAAGAAAAGATGAGTGATTGGGAAACCGGTTTGAAATCAATCATTACATATGTAATTCCGTTTGGTGATGCAAGAGGTGTAGAAATTACAAACATCAGTTTTAATGCTCTATCCAGAATCTAAGCATCATCTTGTAACTTATGGATTCACCATTGAAAACCCCTGTTAATTAGACAAGAAACAGCTTCATTTTCACTAAAATCAATGGAGGCACTCCAATCTTTCTGCCTCTAACTGAAGGTCACTGATGAAATTCGATTTAGCGATGCCAACATCCCCACACAAACATTTGTTTTGTCATAACACCCCTCCATTAGAGTCAGGCCAGAGGGAGAGCATCGCTTTAATTCCATCTCCATTCCTTTATAATCACTTCCTCTGTTTGAAGTCTTCTGCAGCATATATATTAAAACTGATCCATCATGTCTGACAGACCTTATGTGATCTCACACTCCCTCCTCTGACGCTGCTCCTGGGGTTTCACCAAAGAGCAGACGTTTTATTCTCCTTCAACACTGACAATGTTTATCGGAAATTAGCACATCACAATTCCTAAATGAGAATCTCTCTCTGTTAGAAAGCAGAAAATGAATTAACCAGGCTAATTAGTGAATAACATTGGAGTACCAGGCAACTCAATTGTGTAACTGATTAGATAACGATGCAAATGGTTTACAAGAAGGCCAGAGGGTGACACAATATTCAATACAATATTCAGAGCAATATGGCTGTTTGGGGAGAGATGGCAACACGTAACATTGTGCACAGGCGCAGTAGGTAGCTGGAAATGGAGCGTGCTGCAGGCATTATCTCTAATCCCCATTGCCTGAGACTCAGAATGGATATTTTCAAGAACTTTATTTCCACTCTGTGGATCTCAGAGACCATAAAAGGAGATTAAAGTGAATTACAGTGGTGCCAGCCATGGAGACAGATGTGTGTGTGTGGTCTCCTAGACAGCTGGACAGTAAATTCCCAGCCTCAGAAGAGCCGTTATTGTGCTTTTCTGAGAGAGAGACCAGAATGCAACTATCATCTCCAATAAACTCTGCTGGATTCTGCTTGTGCATAGCGTTTGGTGCCAGCATTGATATTTCAAACATCAGCAGAAATGAAATAAAGTTGAGTAGTCGCAAAGATAAGAGATGAGGTTGCCCTTAATCTAACCTGCGAACTCTGATTGCAGGGCGACTCAAAATTAAAGTGTTAATGCATGCAATTAATTTACACATTTTAGCACGTTAATTATTCTTAATCACGATTAAAGCATTTACCTTTAATACAGCATAAACCAGCATCAACACTTGTTGGAAGGGCGGAAACTTTGCGATGTGTCCGCCCAGAGTCTTTGAGCTGGGAATCATAGGGAAAGGAGCTCTTAATGTCATTTGCTGTACATAACAAGCTTAGATGGAACTTGTGACAGAAATCAAGTATTCAGTTTAAGTATGGTGCATATTAATTACCACAGAATCACATCTTAACTATCACCAATACTCAGAATGAGATGTTTTTGGCTGCAAGCGCTTTTCATGTGGAGTTCAAAGCTTGATGCTGGCGCTGACTCACTGATGCAATTCATGAATGTAGTCTGCCGGCTGATTAATATTGTGGAGGATGGAGTTTAAGAGATTTAATGCCCATAGACCTTTTTAACAGAATGTGATGACTTGTTTCCGGCTTATTTAACTGCGTAAATCTAGCAACCTTTTTTATATTATAAATTTTTTTAAATATTGAGTGTAAGTCTTTAACATTATGCTTTGTGTTATGTTACCATGGAATTAGTTTAAAAAATTGTATTACCACAGCTGTGAGGGGGTTTATATTACAGCTGCTTTGACAGTGTCTTAATCCACCGCTCTCTATTTATATATATTTTTTTTCTTTCTGGAAAGTCATTCAAATGTAATAGTGACATTTTTGTTTTGCTCTTGGAGGTTTCCCATTCACTCCCATTCACCGCTTTTGAAGTTTACCCTGCAAAAGTTTACTTCCGTGTTCCAAGACCCAGAGTGTGAAAAAGGTCTATTGCAATTAATAAGCAACCTATGGGGACTAGTTCTTTCTATTATTCAAACTCACACTTTGACTTTGGGAGATGTTTAATGTTACTTGAATTGGTTCCATTTTAGATATTTAGTTTTTTACATATTGTTTGGTTTACTTTCATAAGAAGGAAATAAATGCATTTTGACCGGAAATGAAGCATATTTAGAGTCAAATTTCAGCATTTTCAAAATTGGCAATTAATTACAATTAACTACGAAATATTATCAGATTAATCAGATAAAAAAATGTAAATCGACTGACAGCACTAGAAATAATACATTGCCACAGTGACATAATGGAAAGGCTAAGGATTTTTCTAAAGGTGACGTGATTGTGAATTTTTTCAGTGTTAAAATACTTTCTTCTATCCCAGCTTAATAAGCAGAGCAATACTGATGCAACCAATGGTGTGAATTTGGAGCGGGATAAACTGTTTGGTTAACCAATGGACGACAGAGGAAGTGTTCAGGAAACCTGTTTGAAAACAGTCATTATTTTTTGCAATTTGTTTGGTGATTCTAGTGGAGCAGAAATCACAAAATTCACCTTTAAGTACATCTACATGTCCACTGAAACACAGCTGAATGAAACAGATTTCAGCACTGACAGTTGTCATATATAGATGTGAGACACTTACTGACCCCTGTTCCTATAATATTCCCTCTATAGAGTGAGACAATAAGATTGACACTAGAGATTGACACTGGGAGCCAAAGTGCAGCTCCCTTCTCAGCAAACATACCAGGAATTAAGTCTGAGACAGCTTTTTTGTACAGATCCACAGCACCAAGTTCCAAACCATTGTAGTTTTGCAATCTTATTCCTTGTGCCCCTTCACTGTTGCCACTTTAAAAGGGCATGGAATAGGGCATAAGGGTGGACACTTCTGAATGAACTGCACCTTTGCTAGCAAATCTTGAATCACTACGGTGTTGCATTATGACATAATTCTACTGTATATCCTCAGTCATTATGAAATGAGTAAGCCTACCTCATTGAAGAGTAATAGACCAGAACAAAAACGTTGTGCCCCTGACAGAGTGTAATCCGCTCTTCCATGTGTGCCCAAAGAAGTGCTGGTGACCCGAGTCAAACAAGGTCACTCGCAGCTGATACCTGAGTGCATGTGACTCCTCTCACTGTTACCATGCCAACCAGAGGAAGGAAAGAGAGGACAAGAGTGAATGCTAACATCAATCTATGTGATCAAAAACCTGTATAATGTTTACAATTTATTAAAGGGATAGTTCAATCAAAAATTCTCTAATCATTTACTCACCTTCATGCCATTCCAGATGTGTGACCTTCTTTCTTCTGCTGAACACAAATGACTATTTTAGAAGAATATCTCAGCTCTGTTGCAAGTGAATGGTGACCAGAAATCTGAAGGTCCAAAAAGCAGATAAAGTGTTTAATTTAATATCTTCAAAAGCAATATGATAGGTCTGGCTGAGAAAAAGAACAATATTTAAGTCCTTTTTTAATATACATCTCCACTTTCACTTTCAGATGTGAAAGTGAAACTAAACAGGTTCCACATGTGACTTTCAGATGTTAAAGTGATAATGGATATAGTATAAAATGATTACAATTTTGATCTGTTTCTCACCCACCCTTATTATATCGCACACAGATTTAACATGTGAAGTCGGACAAATTACTTTTATGTTGCTTTAAACTGCTCTTTGGACCTTCAGATTTCTGGCCACCATTCACTTGCAATGACTTGACCAACAGAGCTGAGATTCTTAAAAAAAAAATAAAAAGCAGAAGGAAAGTCATACACATTTGGGATGGCATGAGGGTGAGTAAATTATCAGAGAATTTTCATTTTTGGGGGAACTATCCCTTTAACTGTCAACTCTTGATTGTTTTGGGGTAACAGACATGTAATTCAAAGTGGTGACAACAGGTTCCTGTAGTGCGACATGCTATAATACATTTAAAACTGCATTAAACATTTTAAAACATTCTTGAATAATTATTATAATACAATTATTATACTAAATTATATATGGAATACACAAATTGAGATTTTAGGCAGAATGTCCAACATTCACTTTCATTGCTTTTATTTTCTCCATACAATGAAAGTGAATGTGACTGAGGGAGGTCAACGTTCTCCCTAACATATTTTTCATTTTCTACAAAAGAAAGAAGCCCTATGAGTTTGGAACAACAAATGGGTGAATAAATGTTCATTTGGGTGAACTATCCTTGAAATTGAAAAAGCTAATGGCCACCCCTTTCTTCCATTATTCCACAGAATAAAAAACAACATTTATCTGAATTAATTTGCCTGGCTGCCCACCTGATTTATGTAAATTCCAGCGACCTGCTTGAAGACCAGCAGCCGTAGACCTTGAGAAGATCCTTGACCTGTCGGGTGGTTTGACTGTGAGGTGTAATCACTCGGCTCCTCTCGAAAACGCTTTTCCACTCAGTTTCTTCACTTCTACCAGATTTTTAGAGAACATTCTCGGTCAGTGAGCGTTATATCATGACAAACGTCCGAAAAGAGGGCTTCACAGGTTGTTAAATCAATCCTACAGGCAGGGCGAAATTGATTGACAGAATCAATTTTTTATGGGATTAGACTGGAAAAGAGTGAGCTGCGGGAATGAGGAATGCTCGCCATCCATTCTCGATTCCTCAAGTACATCACTGTGGCACATATGTTGCTATCTTCTTAATACTGTATAATTAGTGCTTATGTTGTTTAAGATTAAAAGCAGTTCATGTGCATGCCGTTTTTGAACTGATCTTTAACTTTATATATCGTTCTAAAAAAGATAGACATTGTTAACGTAGTTACGCAGATTATACAAACAGACTGCGCATGTGCGAGAAATTGACGAAAGAGGGCTACCTTCTAGACACGACCCTGTTTGGTGGGTTTCTTCTGCGCGTGTCTGAAGCACCACGAGAGATGTTATGACCGCCGACACGTGGGGCGGATGTGTAACGAACTAGGCTCTTGTACACGTTGTTTTAACGATTTGTCTTATGTTCAATAAATTAGATATTATATATTATATAGTTCAAATGTGATTATATAAAAAATTACTACTGGCATGCTTTTTTATTTTTTAAATGTTTATGGAGTGGTGAGAGACCTCTACAGTATTTCTAATTCTATCCGCAAGGTGGCAACGCACGTTTCGTTGTTGTTGTGATCGCGCACTCAGTCGCGTGGCGAAGGAGAAACGTAGTGCGGAAATCTAAATATGAACAAAATAACAAAACCTAAGCTGGTTAAGATAAGGAGTGTCAACCAAGCCAGAAAATATGGAATTGCGGCTGTTACACTAAAAGAGCTGGTTAAAAAAGGATGTAATTTGCTAAAGGTAATAATAATTTAAAAAAAAGTTTATCTGTGTTAAGAAATAACGTCTTAGTGTATATGCCATGTATGATGTGTTGTGATGCTGCAGTCAGACACATAATTCATATTTTATCCACAGATATCCGGTCCTCGTATTCAGATCTGCTTATACGAGGATGGGACAATAATAACCGAAGAGTATTTCCAAAATCTTCCAGATAATACAGAACTTGTTTTCCTTACGGACGGACAGAGCTGGAATGGATGTGAGTAATGTATTGTATTAACTAAAAGTAGGTCTATGATTGAGGAACACTGTCTGGAGGTATTATGATAAAAATATGAACAATAAATAATCAACACAATGCTTTTTTTTAAGACTCAGACTTTGTTTTTACAAATACCATTCTGATCGTCATACATGGCTCTTCATTCCCTGCAGTTGCTTTTGAAATAAATCAAGTCCTTGGTTTGGACACACACACAGACCTACTGATCAGTGCAGCAAAGGATCTTCTCTCAGATGAGCATTCTCCCAAACGGCGCAGAATACTGGGAGACCTTCTAAGGAACCTGAAGGACAATTCAGATGTGGAGAGCAGAGAAAAAGATAAAGAATGGTTTGAAGGTAAGATACAAAGATAAAGGACTTAAGCCAGGGTAGATACTGTTGGTGTAATTGGCTGTTCTGTCAAGGATTGAGGCTCTTTAATGACTTTCCTTTACTAAAGACTTTGGATGCAGAAAGCTGGAGCTAAATGTTTCATGTGCTTTCCTTTTTATATAAATGCATTGTAACTAATAGGATATAAATCAGAGCTATTAGGCATGATTTATTGTTTGGTTCATTAGATGGTTATAAACGTGAGGCTGCAGTATTATATTTTTTTACTATACAAACTCAGAAGTAGTTGCCATAAAAATGTGAATCCTAATGGACCTACAAACATAATTTTATGCATGCAAAATATCATTTTATTTTTATTTTTGGAGTGAAATATGACTGTTGACAGGCTTTGTGAGATTCAATCTATTATGAATTATTAGGATTATGTGTATAGAGTGTAATGAATATATGATTGAAGTCCACCTCTTAGGTTTTTCCTGGAGTCAGGGTGTTATAATAAATGTCCATATTGAATGTACTAAAATGTATGTATATTTTCTCACTTTTCCTTAACCTCAGGTGTTGATGTCCGGTTTAAGACCAAGTCTGCTTACATGAAATATAACTGTGAGAGCAGAATTCGGGGATATTTGAAAGAGGTGTGACAATCTGCAGTCAGCTTAGCAATGGATGATACTTTTGGTGTTATTTGTTAATTATTTAATGCATTTAATTGCTTTGTATATTGTTATGGTCTGTAGGTTGATGGATACACCAAGACTATTCAGAACAACAAGGCAAAAAATGAATACAAAAAGGTGGTAGAAATCCTGGCTGAGAAATTGAAATCTGTGCGGTACAATGGTGTCTATTTTGACAGGTCGGAGAGTGAGGCCCACAGACTCTGTACTGAAGAGGGCTGGTTCTCGTGCCAGGTAGCATGATGCATTCACTCTCATATGTAGGGCTGGGTATTGACACAGATTTCCTGATTCAGTTCTGATTCACAAGCTATTGGTATGATTCAATATTGATTCTAATGGGTGCTGTTACAATGTCCATTTTGCTTGCATTTAAAAAACAATTATCTCCCAGCTAAGGCTCTTAATTATAAAGGAACCTTCTAGGCTACCATTCTAGGTACAATTCCAAAATATTAATTAAAAAAATATATATTTTATCCTTAGTTTTCATCAAATTGGTCACATTTTATCTTTTGAAAAATTTCTAAATGCAGTCTATTCCATCAGTTAATGTCTTAAAATTGCATATATTATGTTCCATGTATATATTTATAAAAAAAAAATGTATTGTTTACTTGCATAATTTGTACTATTTATAAGTACATTGATATGTAAAGCATGTGCTTAATCTGTACTGTCTCTTTAAGACTAGTGGCATCAGCCAGTAAGCACATATAATGAGAGAAGTAATGCATAATTTATTTAGTTCATCCATGTGTGATTAGAATTAAAAAAAACAAAAACAGTCAACTGACTGTAAAGAAACAGAAAGGGTATTAAAAGAGACATTAATAAATGACAGGGATTCGTGGATCTCATCTTTGGACACACAGAACGTGTTAATCCAAACTTTTACTCTCAACACACAGTGAAAGGACCTCTGTGCTAATAATTCTCCACTATACTACTCAATTCCTGGTAAATTAAAACTTAACATTGTTACTCAACCTTTATTCCCCTTTTCAAGTAAAATAAACAATGAAGCTAAAATATTAATTTAGTAGTACTTTAACTTGAATAAAAAACATTTAGCATACTTGTATATGTTGATATCTGAGTGTCTGCTTTTGTCCCAGTGGTCTCAGAGAGAGAGAGAGTAATGAAAGCATTTTGCTCCAACAGGGTGCCTTTGATGAGAACGAGTGCACATTTTTCCACTCAATAAACCCGTATGGGAATCGCGAGAGCAGAATCCTCTTTAGCACGTGGAATCTGGACCACCTGTGAGTAGTATCAGCAAAATATCAACATTTAGCTCCTCTGATAATACATTGCCTGGCCAAAAAAAAAAGGTGCATACTCTAACTTTAGTTGCTTTAATTACAGCGTTACATACATTTTTGGCCGAGATCTTGTTTTGATAATGGGAAGCGTTGAATCAATCCGTAAAGTCTTCTCCAGCACATCCCAAAGACTTTCAATTGGTTATGGTTAGGACTCAGTGGTGGCCAATTCATGTGTGAAAATGATTCCTCATTCTCCCTGAACTGCTCTTTCAAAATTTGAGCCCGATGAATCTTGCCATTGTCGTCCTGGAATATGCCTGTGCTGTCAGGGAAGAAAAAAATCCATTGATGGGATAACCTATTCATTCAGTACATTCAGGTACTCAGCTGACTGCATTTTATTGCCGCATAATGTTGCTGAGCCTAGACCTGACCAATTGAAGCAACTCCAGATCATAACACTGCTTCCAGAGGCTTGTACAGTGGGCACTATGCATGACTGGTACATCGCTTCATACCCAAGTGATTCTTACCCTTATGTGCCCATTGCTTTGGAATAGGGTAAATCTGGACTCATCAGATCACATGACATTTTCCATTGCTCCACAGTCCAATCTTTATGCTCCCTAGCAAATTGAAGTCGTTTTTTCAGATTAGACTCACTGGCAAGTGTCTTTCTTGTGGCCACACAGCTGTTCAGTCCCAATCCTGTAAGTTCTCGTTGCATTGTGCATGTGGGAAATGCTCTTATTTTCACTATTAAACTCAGCTGTGAGTTCTACTGTCCTTTTTCTTACAATGTGACTTCAAGCATTTTTGTGATCTCAGATCATGATCATTCAAGATTTTTTTCCCAACCACATTCTTTCCGTGAAGCTGATGGTTCACCACTATACTTCCAGGTTTTAAAAATGCGTTAGACAGTTCTTAACCCAATTCAGTGATTTCAGCAATCTTCTTAGTTGTTTTCTTTGCTTGATAAAGGCCAATCATTTGCCCCTTCTGAAACACAGTAACATCTTTTCTATAACCACTGGATACGTATTCTGACATGGTTGTTTAAGAAATTAGAAGCTACACAGTGCAACATTTCGGGTTAAAAGAATTGTTGCCAGTTGAAACATATTAATAACTGCAATAATGATCAAAATATTTGCTTATTTAAATGCAAATGGTGCCTTTCTTTTTTGGCCAGGCAGTGTAGTTCATTCATAAGTCGTATACTGTAGGGATGTGGGATCAGTTATAACATTCTGGACTAAAAATCTAAATTTGAGTTTAGCATTGCTTTAGATTTGTCATGTGATATTATGTTCAACCATTTAAATGATGCTGATCTTTTCACAGAATTGAAAAGAAGAGAACTGTCATCCCCACTCTCGCCGAGGTACTGAAGGGTAAAAAGAGCAGTGATATTAACCTGGATTATTTCTACAAACTTCTGTTCACACAAGAGAACCTCAAACTTGTTCACATCGTCTGCCATAAGAAAGGGGCCCATGAGCTCAGCTGTGACTCCAGAAAAATCTACAAACGGGTCAAGAGGACTGTGAAATGAACAGAATATACATAATCCTCTTATGAAATATGCAGCTTAGTATAAAAGTTTCAGCTTTGGTGAATCACAAGTACTAAGCTACTCAGGGCCATTTTTTTCATTTTATCATCGACTATATCATGCTTCAAGTATGCACATTTTTAGGTTGAAAATGTTGTTTCAGGGTAATACTTTACAGTAAGGTTCCATTTGTTAACACAAACTAACAATGAACAATATTTTACAGCATTTATTTATCTTAAATGTTACTTTCAACATTTTCTAATATGTTTTTTTTTAAATCAGTAGTTGTGTTTGTTAGCATAAGTGTTACCAGTTTCATTTCCATACAAAAGCAACATTTCTCTTAATAGATCATTGAAAAACTTTTTCAGGGTTTTATAACTATGACTGATTTTATATTTGTATATTGATTTTTATTTAAAAAACTGGAAGAGTTTAAAAAAATAAGAGTCTCTTGTTTCTTCTGTCTTTCCTGTATATGTTTACGTTGTGAATCCACTTTATCCATCAAATAATCGGTTAAAATATTTCATCATTAGATATTGAGCGCATGTGTGGGAACAGGAGGTCTTGTACAGCAAGTGTGTGTAGCTCTTTCATCAACACAACTTTCTTGAAGTTCAAATATCTTTTAAATAAACAACAACAAAAAAAGGACACTTTTTATTACAATAAATATGTGCCAACAGTTCTGCGGTGAGTATTATTATTTGAACCCTATGGAAATTTTGTTTCAGTTCTTTGGGAAATAAACAAGGCACATTTTGAAAAATGTGTGCATTGGATTGTAAGAGAACTAACAAAAACTCACAAAATATTTGTTTCCAAAGCGGTTAATGAGGTTTATTTTTTCTGGACGGAGTATTGTAGCTTTTATATCATACACTGAACACTTGGCATTAAATAAGTAAACAAAATTGACATGACACATACAAGGCATTAGGTAGCAAAAGTTAGAAAAATTCATCACTTCAATAGAAAAATATAAACTTCAAAAATCACACTGTTTATAATTTTTACCTCATACAATTTATACATATTAGCTTAGAAACTACATTTTAAAATGATAAATTGTTGACTAGTAATTAATGCAAATCCGGTCTAATAAAATCATACAAATATCACCTCTTGGCAAATTTATGTTAATACAGATAAATCATGATCCTAGAGGAGCAACATGCATAACATTGGTTGCCGTTTTTGGTTTAATATTACAGATTTCCATATCTAACCTTAAAAATATCGGAGAAATTGGACAAATGTCTTAATTTGAGATCATTACCATTAAAAATAACATACCAAAAAGCAAAATAGAGGCTGTCACAATTGTTACATGCTTCATTTTTTTAATTATACAGCACCACATCTTATATATAAAGTCTGTTTTTTTCCAAAAACAAATCCATTCATTCTCAACAGAGAAATTTTAAAAAGTGCCAAATTCAGAGAACATTTTAAGAATGTACAAGCTCAAATTGCTTTAAAAGTCTGAACAGCAGACTTATCCTACTTGAGGCACTTGACTGATAAAACTATCTGTAATTAAACTTCTGTGTTTTATTTGTTGATTTCAGAGCATATCAGTAAGGACAAGTGGTAGAAACTCCAGTGTTGGCCAGCGCTGCAGGATCAACTCCAAAGTAAAGTGTTCTCAAGATTGTTTTCCATAATATACATCTCAGCACAAACTCCGATCTCATGGCTGAAAAATAATGGTTTAAGCCAGAGGTCTAGAAAAAAATATGCTTACTGTACTTTCACTAGTATAGCACAAGTGTAACAATTTGGAAATCTATTAGGGGTGGACTAACAAAACATTTTCACCATTAATAATATTCAGGGATGCAAACTACTCACCTTTCAGCTAAAATCACCTTTTCTGAAGCTAAAATGTTCTACATTTTCCTTATTAAAATCACTTGAAAGGGTTACTTGAAGCTTATACATTTAAAAAAAAAAAAAAGCTTTAAATACAACAAAAGGTTAAACAGAAATTATACACCTGGAACACCTGCTATGACTTCCTCACCTTTTACACTGCTCATGAGTTTGCATGCCTGAATATATGTGCCTCTCTTTATAAAACTGCACAATGCAAAATTACCATATCACTGATCATTGTATCAGGTGTATACAGAATGCCTTCCTTGAGAGCACATCCCATCAAGTTACTTGCATTTAAGTTAATTGAGTAAATTGCCAATTAAACAATCACTGTGAAGGCTTTTGGCTTTATATAAAAAAAAATAAAAAAAAACATCTTGCTTAAAAACAATTGTCTAATCATGCTCATTTTTACAGCATGAATCTCCTTTCCTGAATTTAATCGATTTGCCCAACTCCTACAGGCTCAAAGTCAAGACTGTGGCACACATGTTTTTTACTGATAAGTGTTCTCATAGCTGCTCCTCTTCACTGTCCTCTTTGGCATAATAATGCATACTCCTATATTGTCTCCGACTCATGCTCTTACTGCCTGGGGTTTTGCGTGGGTAATCCTGAAACAAAGCAGGTCAAGTTATTTTACAACAAAACCTTAAAACGTCTCTTTTTGAGCTTACACAAAGATTCCTTTAACTGGCATTTCATTAAATTGCATTAATGACACTTGGGTATTTGGTTTGTGCATTAGGAGATCAAGCAGGCTCTTGCTGCCTCCACAGACGTTCAATCTAATAATCCTGGGTGGCCTTGTATTAACCTCGATATTTTAGGATTACTGTGTGTGCAAACAAAGCCATCTGGTTGCCTGTTATTTATCTGGAAAGACCAGAGTTCTATTACTAGGGCAAAGGGTAATGAAACTGCATAGCCTGCATGGGCCAGCAACTGATATTTAAATCTAGTGCCGTTTTACTGCAGTTTTGCACAAGCGCCTAATTAAATAAATATGGACACCTGCTACAAAACCCGTTTAGATTTACCTCAACAACATCCAGGTTCCCAAAAAATTGCTCCACAGGAAAAATGTGATTGCTGTCCTCGTCGAAGAATATGCTTGGGTCCTCTCGCGAGCCGTGAAGGACCGTCTGGTCCATCTTCGCCTCTGCAGAGCCGCTTGTGTGTAAGTGCGTCAATCCCGTAGACTTCAAAGCAGAGTTCTCCTTACCGCGCCGTTCCTTCCCGCCATGGGCTTCGGACGGAGTCTTTTTTCCAGGCGGAGTTTTGACGTTTTCATTCATGGACGCGCTCGAGTTCTCGTCTTCCTCGCCGTGAAACGGTCTCTTTGGGAGACGCTTGGCCTCCCCGCCGTCACCAGCCATATGCCGCGCTCCGCTCACGATATCAGACACTGATCTCTGCACCAAACCGCGTAGAACTCTCCTCCTCTCCGTCGCAGTGAATAAAATATACCGGTAGAAAATATCAGCGCGGACCCAGATGTATCAAACGCATTGAGCCAAACATGGTTAGCCTACATTGTAGCGCTTTACTGAAGCTGGCCGACGGAAAATGCGAGGAGGAGATGGTGGAGTACATAGACACTGTCAGTGACCTTGACTGAACTTTTCACACCGGGCGGGTTTAAAGAGACAGCGCCACACCCTCGCTGTCTGAGGCTCCCAGCTACAGTATGAAACTAGAGAACAGTCTCACTGTTACATTATTAACGATATCCCGTGATTAATAATACATTTGTTTCACCATGAACGACACGATTACTGCTGAGACACGTTCACTTCGAGAGCTTTATCATTAATACAAAGCCGCCCGTGGAAATCAACTTAATTACTATCTCGGAGTACTAAATTGCACTTGCTCCAATCGAAACTGTTAAGTCTGTGCCCCAAACACGTAAACTAACGTTGTTAAAGAACAAATACACATTAAAGAATAACGATTAATTAAACTGAAATTGTAAAATTAACCAAAGTCTCTCTAGCAAGTTAGTCCACTGTCGACCATTTTTGGAACTCTCCGGGGAGACTATTTCCAGTCATGCCAGTGCAGCTCACATCTACTTGAATGGAGAGAGACCAAAAACAAAAAATTGTCAAGATTAAGATCAAATAATATATTTCAAATCAGCATTAAATATGACAATTCTGGTATCATAAATTGTGATTCTTTACCGCATATTACGCTAAAAATACGCAATTTTCCCGGCATGTGTAGCTAATGCGCATGCGAGTTCTAGATTGATTGACAGATGATGTCTGTCTCTAAAAGGTGATTGGCTCTTTTAACTGTAAGGCGGGACTTCCTTTCTACATCCGTCGTGTGCTCAAAGCTCCTTGGTTGAGCGTTTCAATTTCTCGCAAGTGGCCCATCTCTATTGTCTTCCTCTACCTCGATTTTCTTGTTTTCTTAAGTTTTTTTTATTTATTTATTTTTATTTGTGATCTATATATATATATATATATATATATATATCCCCTGTAATTTTCTGTTCAATAAAAAGAAAAAAAAAGTGTCCCATCTCTGCTAAATGACCTCGGGATGAACTCAAAGTCTAAATAAAATTTGAAACTGATCATGTGCGCTTATCTCAAAACAATCCATATCTACTGCAAAAATCATACAAAATCTTTTTAGAAGAAAATGTTCAAAATCAAGTTATTTTACCTGCATTGAAAGTTTAGGCGTGGAAAAAAAGAGCGAGGAATCCTGCGAGTGTTCATCGCCGGTGACCGCGGAAGCTTCGCACATAATCAACGTTACATTGTCACAAGATGGGAGTTCAATAACTTTACTAGACTTTTACATGAGACCGCTGATGCACTAATAGTAATTCTTAGTTGGCCATTAGTCTGTAAGAGGTGGTAAAATTTGGTTTTGTGTTAAAACCGGTCTGTTTACCGGTTCATGCGTTTAAACGATGTAGGATGAAAAAACAGCGCCATCTTTTTACTGGAATTCCAACGAGATTGTGAGGGATAGACAAGGTTGGACGGTTGTTTAAGTGTTTTTGGATCGTTCCACTGACGAAACATTAAAAAAGAAATTTCAGTTGACAAAAAACTCCAGACAACATGAGTTGTGGAAAATTAGACGTGATGGAGCTTTTTGGTAGCTTTATACATTGCATGTCACTGAGGAGATGGTAAATCTATCCCACACAGGTTCAGTTTTAGTCAAAAATCAAAGATGGCTACATTAAATAAGGTATATGAGTCATACACTGTATATGACTAATGTGAGGTGGAGATGCTGTAAACAATTCCAACCACCATTTACAGTAGCCTATGATACATCTATGCTAGAAGAAATGCACATTGTTCGTAATGTAGGTGAGACAGAGAGTAGTAAAGGTAGTCTACAGGAGGTGCTGGGTAGTAACAGATTACAAGTAATCTAGATTATGTAAACGTATTCCAAAAATGTAGATTTAATAATAATAAATTTAATAATAATTTAATAATGTGCATAATCAAATTAAAGTTACTTTATGGATTACATTCTAGATTACATTACCAAATGCAATAACTAGTGCATAATTTACTGATTAGCTCCTACATTTTAAAGATGCTTCAGTTAATGTTCACATCAACTATGATTGTTTGTATGATTTTTGGTGCCAGACGGGCTGGTTGGGGTATTTCTGTAACTGCTGATCTCCAGGGATTTTCCTTCTCATGAAAAATTATGAGGAGGTACAAATCATACATCTCTAAATCATATATCTACAGACGATTCTGATGTGTGTGTGCAAATTTTCAGGAGTTTTTGAACATGTTAAGGGACCCAAAAGCCCCTGAAACCTTGAGAAGATGAATGTTAACAGCAATCCTTAAAACAATAGGGCCTCCTTATTTACAGTGTTTGGGCCCTAAAAATATAAATACAAGCATGTTCTTATTGACTTCTATCTTGAGCCCAATTGTTTTTAATGACCCTTTAAGCACCTTTGTTTTACTCGGCAACTGACAAATTGCAAATTTCTTTAGATTTTATGTTTAATTAATGACTTAATACATTTAAAATGAATGATTAGATTTTTATTAAAATATGCAACAAGTAAACCAAAGGCGATCAGATTACATTACCTAAAATGTGTAATCTTAAAGATTACATTACTCATTACAATTTAAGGTGTGTAATTTGTAATCAGTTCTGGAATACATTTCAGAAGGAATCTTGCGCTGTGTATAGGTAGCAGTATTCAAGTTTCTGTAATTACTTTAGTGCAGGCCTGGATCTTGAACGGTTACATTAGGGGGCAATATAACATGTAACAGAGCGGTTTTGATTTGGTGCACATGTGTATTTCAGTGGGGGATGTTACACATAATGATTCATAATGTGAAGGTGTATCTGAAAATGTAGTATTTCAATTAATTTAGATATTTTCTATAGAATCAGTTTTCCTGTGTCCCACTTTACCATAGGCATTTTTGGCATAGTGGAACAGGGTGATACTGGTAAAGTGGGACAACATAGCAAGTAATTTAAAAATAAATTGTACTTTTATTATAACATTATAGCTATAATAATGTAGTGTAGTGCAGTTCACTGCATAACTGTATTTACATGCAGTGAAAATAATATTTGTTTTGTTTGTCCTCTTAATCATATTCTACTCTTTATTTTTGCATTAATATATGATATATGAATGTGCTTTCAGTTGAGCACGTTTTTTTTTTTTTGTGTGTGGATGCTTTCTGAGGTTAATATTAATCATCATACTTATATATGTTATGAGCAAAATTATACTATATTAAAATACTGACTGTGTATCTTATTCAGAGGGATATTATCCTGTTTTAAAATGTTTTATATATATTTTTTAAAACAATACACAAGTTAATCTTGATATTTTAAGTATAATTCACAACTTAAATTTGTTCATGTAATTTTATTTAACAAGTGGATGTTTCAATCTTAGTATAAGCCTATATTGCACACCAAATAAATACTTACAATAAACTATAGGCCCGTGTCTAGATTGTTTAAGAGTGGGAGAAATGAAGTGTACCATTTTGTTAATACAAGTGTCCTACTTTACCAGTATGGCCTGAAAAGAGGGTCTTCAAAGGTTCTTCTTCCCAGTATACAGCATTTCTTAATTTTTGCTTTTCTCTAAGGAAGACATCCAAAAGTAATTCAATAATATAAATGATATAGTAATTAAAGTAAAAGTGCCATAATGATTAGTAAAAGTGCTAGGAGAAGTACAATTTCCAAACGTATCCAACTTTGCCCATATTCAAGCTATTTACTTATTTATATATTTATTTAAAGGGATAGTTCACCCAAAAATGACAATTATCTCATTGTTTACTCACCTTCATGCCATCCCATATGTGTATGACTTTTTTTCTTCGGCTGAACATGAATAACATGATATCTCAGCTCTGTGGGTCCATGCAATGCAAGTGAATGAGTACCACATTTTTGAAGCTCCAAAAAGCATAAAAAGGCAGCATAAAAGTAACAGACAAAAATTATCCTCCCTGCCCTGTAGGGTGACAATATGCACAACGAAACTGAATCACCAGAAACAAAAGAGGAATGTGAAAGTGGTTTTTATTTTTATTTTTTAAATGACATAAATATTGATTTGTTTCTCACCCACACTTGTATCTCTTCTGAAGGTATGGATTTAAATACTGGATTGATATGGATTACTTTTACACTACCTTTATATGCTTTGTGGACCTTCAAAAGTTTTGTACCCATTCACATTCATTGTATGGACCTACAGAGCTGAGATATTCTTTTAAAAATCACCAGAAGAGAAAGTCATACGCATCTGGTATGGAATGGGTGAGTAAATGATGAGAGAATTTTCATTTTTGGGTGAACTATCATTTTAAGTTCTAATAGCAGGCGGGCTGTCTACGGAGTGACAGATGGGTAGCGATATTAAACACATGGTGGCGCCAAATACTAAAAACTCTAAGTGCTGGTCAAACGCTTAATAGCTTCAGTAATTTTCTGACTGTGTGGGTCTGTGGGAGGGATGTGTAGAGAGAAGTTAGAAATCTTAAACTTAAATTTTTTTCTGACATACTACATTGCAAAATGGGTTTACACATAAACATTCATACACTTTGAATGTACTCGCTCTTGATGTCACATCCAACTCGCCTCAATCCGGGTGGTGGAGGACCAATCTCAGTTGCCTCCATCTGAGACCATCAATCCATGCATTTTATCACGTGGCTTGATGAGCGCATTACTGTGTAGGCCTATGTGGAGGCTTCACGCTATTCTCCACGGCATACATGCACAACTTGCCATGCGCCTCACCGAGAGGCAGTACCACATTATGGTGACCACGAGGAGGTTATACCATGTGACTCTAACCTCCCTAGCAACCAGGCCAATTTGGTTGCTTATGAGTCCTGGCTGGAGTCACTCAGTTATTAGTTTTGGATTTTTTATTTTGTTTTTATTTCTATTTTATATTCAGTTTGCCATTTAGTTTAGTTTTCCTTATTTTTCACAGTTTGTCTGTTAGTTTTAGTTCCGTTTTCATTTTGTCAGTGTTTTGTAGTTTCAGTTTAGTTAGTTTTTATTTTAGTTTTTGTATTTTTTTTATGGCTGCCAAAGCTGAGCGTTTACTGGTGTAATTTAAAAAGTCCAATATAATTTCTGTTCTCAGAGCAGTCTTGTGTTACCTCTACCTAATGGTATTTTCATGTTTAAAGTGGATTGTAAATGTTACAAATTGTATAATATAGGGTGAATATGGGTAGTAACAACGGACATTTAAGCTTGATCCACATTATATGTATTTCCTTAAATGATTATAAATCATTACTAAACTAATCTTTGGGGAGTACACAATTAAAGGGTTAGTTCACCCAAAAATGAAAATTCTCTCATCATTTACTCCCCCTCATGCCATCCCAGATGTCTATGACTTACTTTCTTGTGCAGAATACAAATGAATATTTTCAGAAGAATATTTCAGCTCTGTATGTTCATATAATGCAAGTGAATGGTGACCAGAACTCTGAAGCTCAGATAGGCACATAAAGGCATCATAAAAGTTATCCATAAGATGTAATTAAATCTGAAGTTAAATCAATGTCTTCAAAAGTGATATAATAGGTGTGGGTGAGAAACAGTTCAATATTTTAGTCCTTTTTTACTGTAAACCTTGACATCATCTGTCTCCTTGGCGATAATGATTTCAAGCTCAATTTTATTTCCCAGTGCCAGCTGGCACTCTGCAGACTCTACTAGTAAGTGTAATTGAGCTTGAAATAATGGTCAGTCCAGTAGACTGCAATTGAGTGAAAAAGGAGTTACATTTTGGTTTGTTCTCACCCAAAACAGATTAGATCACTTCAGAAGGCAGATGGATTAAACCAGCGGTTCTCAACCAGGGGGCCGGGACCCACTAGAGGGCCTATGCACACTTCCAAGTGGGCCTCAAGATAACTTAAAATGTATTTAAAATAAGAAATATTTAAATAATTAAAATAATCCTAATTAAAATGCTAAAAATACCTTAAGATATATGCCTACAAATTATAAAAATATCCATGAATTAATTATTTTAATGTCTTTCGGGCCTTCGAATATTGTCTTGGACAGTGGGGGGCCTTGGAGTAAAAAAAAACTGGATTAAACCACTTATGGATAACTTTTATACTGCCTTTATGTGCTTTTTGGAGCATCAGAGTTTTGGAGCTACAGAGCTGAAATATTCTTCTAAAAATCTTAATTTGTGTTCAGCAGAAAAAGAAAGTCATACACATCTGGGATGGCATGAGTAAATGATGAGATCATTTTCATTTTAGGGTGAACTATCCCTACTTTTTGAGGTTTTAAATGGATGATTTTACTTTGGGATGTGTGACAGACCTCATTTCAGGAACATCGTTGGATAAAGAAATGGTAAATACATTTTTGTTAAATTTGTTTAGGTTATAAAAAGGTCAAATTAAACTTGTGTGAAAGTATATATAAAAATATTAAAATGAATTCCAAATAGAAAATAATTGTTCATCTCCCCCACTTTACCAACACTGCTTAAACAAATCTGTGATTTGGTCAAAAGAAGGTCTTCAAAAGGTTCTACATCCTATTGAATAATTCTTAATTTTTTGCTTTTGACAGGTAGAAGACCCCCAAAGCTTTATTTAAAGGTATAATCTTGTTATGTGTCGTTTAGATCATAACTCAAAGTGTTAAGAAAAGTAAATGTATTAACTAAAACTGTATAAAAAACAAAAACAAAACAAACAAAAAATACTTTTTTTTTTTGTTTTGTTTTGTTTTAGATCGTTTTCATTAACTATAATAATAACACTGGCCACCTCACACTAGGCTTGCACAGCTGTCATGAGTAACCAGAGAGCCCGTCACAGGGTGGTGTGGGTCGAGTTCGTGAGGGTGGAGTAAAGAGGAGGGCAGATAGTTTTAACGGACGCCGGCCTCCTATTTCAGCAGTTCAACGATGGGACTGAAAGAGAGTACTTGCAGCAATTTATAAGGCGATGACAGAGAAAACACTGTCTGACAGGAGGAAAAAGGTGCCTGAACTGCCGGGACAGTTTTCAGCCTTATCAACATTAACTTTCATGGATTATTCCCTTGACCCTATATTTCCAGATCTATTGGAGTTCGTTCACTTTTCATGAGAAATTAACTGTCCACTCAAATTGACTGCTTAGGCGTTATGGAGTTCTTCTGTCGAAAGAAAAAGAATAGGCCTATAAGGACTGCAGTCAGCTTGACTCTGGTGTTTGCCACTTTGCTGATGCTTCAGAAACTGATAACAGTGGATACGAACATTAGGGATATCAAGGTCGAATTGAAAACAAAGTTCTGTGGCCCCGAATGCGAGTCAGTCAAAAAGAACAGCATAAGGACCGTTGGAGATTCAGCCCAAACGAGTGAAAGTAGCTTGGCACCGGTGACCAATATCATGCCAACAACTTGGGACGTGCAGACTATTAACTGTACAGAAAATTCTACATTAAGAACCGAGGAGCGGTTTCGTCATATGAATCCCCGGTTCCACACATTTGTCCTCCAGAGACATTGCAGATATTTTCCCATGCTGCTGAATCACCCAGAGAAGTGTAGCGGTGAAGTAGATGTTCTGGTCGTGGTCAAATCGGTTATTGAAGAACACGACCGGCGAGAGGCAGTGCGTAAGACGTGGGGTAAAGAACAGGTCATTGAGGGCATGAGAATCAAAACGTTATTCCTATTAGGCGCTCCATCGACTGGCAAAGACTCAAGAAATTTACAAGCGCTGGTTCAATATGAAGACCGAACCTATGGGGACATATTGCAGTGGGACTTCATGGACACCTTTTTTAACCTCACCTTGAAGGAGGTCAATTTTCTGAGGTGGTTCAACATCTACTGCAAAAAAGTCCCCTTCATCTTCAAAGGAGATGATGACGTGTTTGTCCACTCAAAAAACCTCGTGGAATTAATTGGGTTTAAGATAGAGGAGAAGAAGGTGGACAACCTCATTGTTGGAGACACCATTTTCAAAGCAAAACCGATCAGAAACCGTCAGAGTAAATATTTCATTCCCAAAGAGTTGTATGATCAACCCTATCCACCTTACTTGGGTGGCGGAGGATTTCTCATGTCCTCTCAAGTGGCTCAGAGGCTGTTCGTGGTTTCTGAAAACGTGGAGCTTTATCCAATTGATGATGTGTTTTTGGGCATGTGTCTTCAAAAGTTAAATATCACCCCTGAGCTGCACCTGGGCTTTAGAACATTCGGGATCATAAAGCGCAAAATGACTCCCTTGAACAGAGAGCCGTGCTTCTTCCGTAACCTCATTGTAGTGCACAAACTCAGTCCATTCGAGCTTCTGAAAATGTGGAAACTTGTGCAAAACGAAGACCTCAACTGTGCCAGACAAGTTGTGTTCTAAAACTCAACTCTATATGGGCATTTATAAAGAAAGAGAGAACACTTTTCTTTAATATTAACCTTTTTATTATTATTATTTTTAAATAATTATTTTTTATTTTCATCCTTTCTTTTGTAACAAAGTTGTGTTATGATATTGTGAGCTATTGTTATGAATGCTTATATTGTTATCCATTTTTACCAGAAACAATAAATCACTAATTTACTCATGTTTCTTTTTATTATTAGACCTACATTTAAACACTTGTTGCTCTTGCTCAACAGATGCATATGTGTCATGTTATTCTCCATAAAGAACAAATACAATCTATACACAGGAATTCAATTGGTATACACTACTCAAGATGATAACATTTTTGTTTTCTAAAAAAATATGTATATGTCTCGTATGCATCAAACACTGATGACGTAACAAAAATACCCTTTCCCCCTTTTTTTGGTAGGTCTAAAGAGGATAGAGTGGATATTTGATATACTTTGTGTGTAATGGCAACACTAGTGTAATATCCTCTCTTTTCAAACAAACATTAAAACAATTAGGCTAATACAAATTACTGCAGTTCACAGCTCAAAATACTGAGTTATTTTCTGTTGGAGGCGTTTGGGATACTGAATGTCTCTGAATACCGAAAACCATGTTAAGACTCAAGATTATGATTAGGATAATTTGAGATGACAAGAATATATATATATATACACACACACACACACACACACACACACACACACACACACACACACATTCTGACAGTCTAACCTTTTTTAAGATGGTTGTAATTTTGCAAATAAAACTTTTATAGCTGCTATAACTATTCTTGATTATTTTTTATCATCAAGAATTTCCAATGTTCTGTGAAAGTGGTTGATGGAAGAAAAAAACATTACGTGGAAAAATAAACTATGTAGCAAAAATTAATATTCAGCTTTCCATAATATTCAAAATATGTAATAACCATCAATGAGTTTAATCAAGGAGTTGGTTTGGCTTTATGTTGTTCCATTTCAACTTACAAAGCGTCTATAGCAGTTTAAACACATTAAATAATGTATGCAACATACAGAAAATGTATTCAATTACATTTATTAAAACACAGAGCTTAGTCAAAGCAAATATTAGTTTCCATCAATTTTGATACATAAATTTGTGGGGCATGAAATCAATGTGTATTAATAGAATTCAAAATACAAAAAAATTATTCCTGCAAGCTTACACATTTTATGCTTTAAAATAGCAGTATAAATGAAATCAAAACTATATTTCTTGATAAGTATCTGGTTGTTGTGTAGACATCTTTTTATTTTCTCCCCAATTTGGAATGCCCAATTCCCAATGCGCTTTAAGTCCTTGTGGTGGCGTAATGACTCGCCTCAATCCAGGTGGCAGAGGACGAATCTCAGTTGCCTCGTCATCTGAGACAGAGAATCCATGCACCTTATCACGTGGCTTGTGGAGCGTGTTACCACGGAGACCTAGCGCATGTGGAGGCTTCACGCTATGCGGCATCCAAGCACAACTCGCCACGTGCCCCACCGTGACCGATAATCACACATTATAGCAACCACGAGGAGGTTACCTCATGTGATTCTACCCTCACTAGCAACCGGGCCAATTTGGTTGCTTAGGAGACCTGGCTGGAGTCACCCAGCACACTCTGGATTTGAACTCGTGACTCCAGGGGTGGTAGTCAGCGTCAATACTCGCTGAGCTACCCAGGCTCCCTATGTGCAGACATCTTATCCTTTACATACAACATTAAAAGCTGTAAACTGTGCTTTTGTGTTTGAGGAAAAGCAGTGCAATGCATAAGCCCACCTATACTGTTTAGAATGCATGGAAAGCGGCAAGATTAAGACCCCAAAGATTAAGACCCCAAATTTACCCAAGGAGTAAATGCAAGGCCAAGTATTTTCTAATTGGCCACTAAATTCATAGTACCTAAAGGTAGCTCGCAACCACATCCTGGAGAACAATCAAATTCGTAATTAGTGCATAATTTTTAGTACTTCCTCTGCTCACTAGCACCAGTTTACTGTGATAGAAAAAGCTCTGCTGTGCTTTTTAAATCTGTTACTCTATAATTTAGATGATTTATGCCGAAAATAAATACTGATTATAGCAAACATAAAAAAACAAGCGCTACTCCGTTCAAAAAATCCTATCATATACTACCAGTATCATCTACAGTATATTTCATATATATTAAGACTTTTGTTTTCAAAATTAATACCATTTGGTTATGCATCACTCATTTGGATTTACATGTTTTTGCCACTTATACAACACTTTACACTCTAAATCAATTGCTTAGGTTGACTCAAAATTATATTGATATATAATTGATATTTAAAAATTGGACATCTTAGACCAGCAACATATCCATACATGAGAGAAACATGTATGCGGTGCATCCCTTAATCTGTTATGTGTATGTTTTTGCCACAGCAGTGAAAGTGTGAGCTACAGACACTGCATTATGTCAGCATGACACCAGAACACATTCTTAAAATGAAAACACAGTGACATCTCTGTACTGAGGAAGTGTTTAAGGTGGTTTCGTTTTTGAGTTCAATTTAACTCTATCGTTACTCATTCTCATAAATTCAGAATAAATTCTTTAGTTCACTCCTCATTGTACACAAATATTTTTAAAAGTACATGATTCTGTATTATTAGGCACCGAATCAGCTTGTTCTGCCTTTCGTATTATTTCGGTCTCGGTCAATCTAAATGATATGAATCTTATAAAAATAAGGATTCACTTGAAATGCAAATTATGGACCAAAGCATAACTGAATGAATACAGCTTCTAATAGCAGGTTGCAGATCACACCCTGTGATTTAAAACTTAACTGGAGCATAATTCACACACCAGACAAAACAGTTTGCATACCAGCAACTACAAATAAGATTGAGCCCTTTCTAGGAAAAATTAAATGATACCAAGAGTTATAATACTGAAGTAAATGCAAAGACCAATGAGTTGTTAATAGTCTATAGTGTCGCCCTTGTAAATCAAACAGGTTTTCTAGAGTTGGCTCTTCATTCTGCCAGCAGTGGCCTCATGTGTTGGCACTGTCTCCGTACCAATAAGTCATGATTTTCTTGGGGAAAAAAGGGCAGTTCAGCAACATGAGTCACAGCCCCCTTCAAGAAAAACAAAATTTTTGTACAAGCAAACATTATGTGGTGAGGACCAATTTAGTGCATTATCTGAATCAGAGATAATAAAATGAGACTCAGATAAATGGTCTCTATGAGCTCTGCAAGTCCAAATCTATAATGGATTTTTTGTTTGTTTTAAAAGGCTACTTTACACTTTTAGCTATGGTGCTAGTGATCCTTTTGATCTTTGAGTGCTACAAATCACAAAATGTTCACATAAAATACACACACTAAACAAAGCAAGTTTAAAACAAGATACAAGAATATAATTTTAAAATAGTTTACAAAAGAAAAGTTAAACACAGAGCAGAATACCTGCTCATAACCGGTTTCTCTGGTCAAATATCTCATAAATTATCATCATACATTTTAGATTTTCCAAGCTTCCTACATATACTCTGTTACATTTAGTTATGGGTAAATTTTATATCAGGTGTCTCCCATAACAGCTTGTGCTCAGAACAATGATGCTGATGCTACAATCGTGTAATGTAGGAACATTTTTAAACAAGTACAGAATAAGTGCAATCATTTATGTTAAACCCGGCAACCCCTGATATGAAGTAGATTCACGTTTTTGCTGCGAATCAGTCATAAGAGGTTTATTCCAGTAAAGTTAGCATGTAGTTCCTGTGCTATGCCTGTTGTAGTCTGTGGGTAGAGACCTTGCCTGGGGGATTTTTGTTGCCTCTGTTGATTCTGGAAGCAGGTGCATGGATGCGACTGCCTCTCCCCTGCCCTCGAGCCTTAGGTTTGGAAATCACCATTGTTGTCTTCGCTACAGATGTGCTGACTATCTTTCCTGAGGCCAGAGAATATGAGATGCCCAAACACACAAACATTTATAAAGAAGTAAATTAGTTGTTGTCAATAAACATGGATTGTCACGAAGAGTCTGCTTTTGCAGTGCAGGTCAAATCCAAGTTTTGGGGCAGTACAGGCTTTGATGAGGCAGTGTGGGGAAGATGGGACATTGTGGTACACTAGAGGATGTGTAGTGCAGAGGTATGTCTAAGGTTGTCAAAAGTAGTGGTCGACCAATAAATTGCCATGGCCGAGAAATCAGCCGATACATTTTCCTGTTTGGAAGATGAGTTTATTAAGCCACGACGTCACCGAGAATCACCAGCTTGAATGTGAGGGAACTGTCAATGACCATACACGATTTGTTTTGTTGTCATCTTGTGCAATCGTGTTACCACAATAATAGACCGGTGTGTGACACAGTCACATTTAAACGGTTTGCATATTGGAGCCGCAACAGACCTGTATGAGGTTTAACATGCTCAGGTCTTTCATTGTCTCTCTCTCTTCTCGAACAGTTCCATGTAACTGTAACTGTCATAAAAAGGCAAATATCAATAATATACTTATCAGCCACAACATTAAAACCACTGACAGGTGAAGTGTATAATATCGATTATCTCATTACAACAGCACCTGTCAAGGGGTGGGATATATTAGCCAGCAAGTGAACAGTCAGTTCTAGAATTTCATGTGGAAAAATGGGCAAGCGTTAAATATCTGAGCGACTTTGAAGGGGCCAAATTGTGATGGCTTGGCGACTGGGTCAGAGCATCTCCAAAATGCCAGGTGAATTAAATAATGTATTAATTTCTTTGTTCAATTACTAAAATGGGAAAACTAAACAAAAACTGCTTTCTTCCATCATATTTTAAGGGTATTAAAAAATATATTTTGGTCGACCTCTAGTCAATAGTAACTTTGGTACCAAGTTGGTGCTAAAATAAACATTTTCTACATTATTGGTAGTCTGGCTGTTAGGTGGCTCACATGCATATTTGCCAAATAGATGTGCTGCTGATCTCATTCTGAAATCAGTAACAGTTGGTCAAAAGTTCTTTAGCTAAAAATTGGTCTGTGCTTTCCAAAATTTAAAGCATTGCCCTAGAGGCCAAAACTTTGTGTTGTTGAATGTTTGGGCATGTGTGAGCTCCGATTTCAGGTGAAATATCCACAGAATTGTGCCAAAGTCATGTTATAAAGAGAGTTGTTTTTAGCTGTACCTGTCGTGATACAGTAATGCATATTGTATAAATCATACGCCCTAACCCACACCCGAAATCTAACCGCCATTGGAGTAGAAATTCGCACACCAGACACATCTGTAGGACAAAACACATTATCCCAAATTTTGAAACCATTGTTTTCTATCAATGTACACATACTGGAGCTGCTGCCTTGCTTCTGTCAGCAGCACCTAGCTACAACTCACGAGGATGTTCAAAATTCTGCAACGCCACTGTAATAAATTACATTAAATTCAACTCAAATTGTTAGCAAATTACATACACAATATTATTGATTGAGCCTAGGCTAGAAGATACACTGTGTATATTTTTCAGTAACAAGGTGTGCATGTTTGACAGGTTGAATAAAGCCTTGGCTACATATAGGCTGCATCTGAAAGCTTAGGGAACAAGTCAGTTAATGGCTTAAAAGATAGTCTTTTTGAATAAATGGAACAGTTGGGATTATGTGGGACAATGCAGGGGCAGTGTGGATCATTAGGGGCGTTATGGGGCAAAGTGGGGCTTGTAGGGGACAGTGTGGGGTTGTAAAGGTCTCATTGAGGTGACAGATGTATGATCACCTTGTGTGTGTGTGAGAGTGCTCTGCTGTACCACTCTCCTACGTGAGTTCTGTTTGCAACCCTCTGCTCCCATGAGGTGAGACTTCCAACCCTGCAAACACAAGACATGCACTGTTATACTGCTGTAAGAGGAACGTGTGTGCGTACGTGTGAGAGAGAGAGATGGCCACACTCACTTTAATACTAGAGTCATTCATTTACAGTATCGTTGTAGGTACACACATGCAAATAATATCTATGTATGAACTTGTTTGCAACCTTGATTTTTCATACATGCTACATTTTATATCAGTTGTGTTAGGAAGGGTTAGTAATAAACCTTGTGTAATATCAGCTCTTCCACTATTAAACATAATGAACTTGGGAAACTTCATGTGAGTTTGTAGTATATCTGGTGAAGTCTTCCTTTTTGGTCACAGCAGGCTGTGAAATCAACATCCTTTAACCAATAGAATAATGTTAGGTACTTTCAATTGTCAAGCCATTTTAAGAGTTAATTAAGCATCTGTTAAAAGTCAAGAATAACCAATATATTCCCTGCCAAATCTAAAAATAAAACCAAACATTGTTAATCAAAACCATGAATTACTGTACTTCCAGCACAGTAATTTGTATCTATTTTGGCATAACACAATGTCCTCAGAATTATTTTATATTAAACAGATCAGTTGCTTCCATGAAAATTAAATGTTTTAAAAGACATTTAAAATGACTGAATATAACAGCATCTATCCTGTTATGTAATGGTTTGTTAAATGTCAGAATTTAATTCCTTTAAAATACTAATCACTGTTAAACACTGTTCAGTGTATCTGAACCAGTTTGCCCTTATTTTTCTATTGTATAGTAGGGCTGGGCGATATAATGTAATTGGATATGGACAATGTCTTACAAAGATCCCGATGCCGAACAGATGATGATCGACAATATCGGGAAATGGCAAAGTCATGGATCTGGGAAGTCGTCATATATTAAACAGTGGCCACAATGTGAAACTAACACCTGCCACCCACAAAATGCAACAAGGCTGAATCCAGTTCGCAAGTTTCTCGTCCAAATGTTTTTCATGTCCGGGTAATTTTGCTCATCTACCCGCAACAGCCAGATGACCTGTAAAAAATCTCGGAGTAACATATCACAAGAAATACTGTTAGTCAAAAAGACATGCGCTTGAAGAAACACACTATTATATTTTTAAGAACAAACAAAAGAAAAGACAAAATCAATGCTTGTGCCTGATTCACTGTTTGTGCAGTCTCGTGGAACAAGTGAATGTAAAGAGTTTTCACTCTTTTTTTTTTTCCCCCTCTGTTTTATTTGTCTCAAAACTGTTTGCATGAATAATGTCGTCTGTGAGAATGCTGCAAATTATCTCCGGAGGTGCTTTGAGTTTAGTTTGCGTTATTTCCACTTGGTTGTCATGCATTGTATATGCAACTCTGCAGGTTCAGTAATATGTATATCTTTAAATAAATAAAAATTGGTGCATTAAAGAAACAAAGACAAAAGTGATTAAAACATAAAGTAATAAAAGACATGTTCATCTTGAACCTAAAATGTAGTTTTCTTTTCTTTTGGCAGCATTAATTATATTACAAAAAACAATACAAACACAAATTCGATAATAACACACATTTGGCAGCATTGTACTATTGTTGCCTTTAAATTAAAAAGCAATTAAAATACGAAGTGATCAAAAAGTCAGTTATAAATGTAAAGTGCAATTTGAATATAGAAATGTCTTAAGGTTTTTCATGTTCAACAATTGAATAATCTCTAACGCAAAATAAATAAAGCAAAAAAATTAACCTACCCTTGGCAGGGGGTTGAAGATTTAATCGGATATAGTGATATTTTTTTAGCGCTAAAATATTTCTTACATATCGCCCAGCCCTATTGTATAGACAACAAAATATCACCTTTTGTTTCAGGAACAGTTTTACCCACAAAAAACAGGTTTATACAAGGTGAGTATGCAAGTAAATGTAGTAGTTGATGGAAGCTGCATGACATAAGATGTTCTTAGTAAGCAAGTGTCAGAGCATTTCACACAAAGGACACATCCCAAGCTAAAAACGTGAAACATTCTTAAACATTTGTGCAGTCTTTGGGAAAGTATGAAGCAACAGTTTAATTCAAGTGTTAAAATGAATTTTCAGAGCAGACAGGTTATTCTCTGTGCACAGCTATTCAGAGTAAATCACACAAGAGCTAAGCCCTCACAGACCAATGACAGACTACATGCTACACAGTAGAGGTCGACCGATATATCGGTTTTGCAGATGAATCTGCACCGATAACAGATTTCTGGAGCTATTGGTTAAAATCCACACAGATAAAAAAACAAAAAAAAAAAACAAAGGGAAACAAAGATGTTTGTCTAGCGTAAGTTTACATAGACAAACAAATGGATGGTTGCAAAAGCTTTCCGTGTGAACAGCCCCTTACAGTTGGTGGAGGTCTTTGGCCATTGCGTCTTGCTCTCTTATAAGTGTTTCTCAGATTAGGCAATGAATTGTTTAAATGCTTTGTCAGGAAAGATGTTCAACTTGGAAATGTGTGTCTCGAGACATCTGATTGAACAGCCCCTGGCCTAGGCTCATAGTCTGAGCCGCTTCACCACAGAGATCAGCCAAAACCACAGCTATCAGTGAATATTGCTACTCTACATACAACTGTACTGAATAAAAAAAACAATGTGGTCTTTCGCTGTTATTATAGATTTAGACTGGAGTAATAGGAATCAGTGCAAGTGAACAGTCAATTGAACGGTTTTTTTAAGCAGGGAAAAATTGCCTTTTCCCTGCTTATTTTACTTTTGACTTAACATTTGAGAATATGGACCGACTAAAATTTTTATTTATTGTATGCCCATTAGTTGAACATGAAATGCTCTTTTTTTATAACAGCCAGGATAAGAATGTTCTATGCAATAATATAACTGTGCTGAATGGTTAATGTATTTATTGCGCCTCTTGTCGACTAAGGAAACAAAGTCCATTTAAAAATCAGCTGACTTTAAAATTTTAATATTAGTTCATATATACATATATATACACACACACACACACACACACACACACACACACACACACACACACACACACTTTTATACATTTATTTCATTTAAAAAAGTACAATACATTTTCATGGTTCAGTCAGTACGGTTTATTTTTCTAATAAAGTTCAGCACTATTTTACTTTGAGTGTTATTTTTTAATTCAGTATAAATTTTAAAAACTATCGGTTAATTAATTGGTTATCAGCAGGTACTGCCCAACTTAGTTATCGAATCGGTAATATCCACTATCGATCGACCTCTACAACAGAGAAATTAAATTCCCCTGATATGTCCAGGTTTTTCATGACTGTGGAAACCCTGTTGTTTAAACCCTATATGTTTTACCTATATTGTGAGGATCAAACAAGGATAGATATACCTTGGGGGGAGGGTTAGGTTTAGGACATTAAAAAAATATGAGTGCATTTTAAAAACGATAGAAAGTCCCTGCCATGATAGAAAAACAAATGTGTGTGCATGTTATCTCACCTCCTCTCCAGAGGCAAGGTTTTCATGGCAAAGAGGACAGTGATTCCAGTTTTCCACAGAAGCTGGTGCTGATGAAAAATACAACAAAAAAAACTCTACATTTAACATTTTCCACAGGAAAAATGCAGCCCATCTAGAAATATGCCATTTATGAAGATAACACAGAACACTGATCTAAAAAAAAAAAAAAAAAAAAAATACATCAGCAGCAATAATCTCTCAGCATTTTATGAATTAGTGTAATACATCTGTAACAGCACTGAGAGTGAATTCTTAATGATCAAGCTTGATAAAATAAAAGCAAAAAAACAACAACTGTGTGACCACAGAAAGGACTCACGATTGCAAGCTGTGCTCTGAGCATGCCCTGTTAACTTGTCTTGAGGGAGGGCTTCAAAGCAGAGAGGACACTGGGTAAAATCTGCCCTCCGCTCACATTCTGTTAGCAAGTGCTCTGTCAGACTAGCAATTTCCACGACCTATAGAGTATAAAACACACACAGCTGTACTAACAAAGAGAAAACTATGAAGAGTGACGAGGTCGTCAACCAAATTAATTATTAGTTAATATTTAAATTAAGTTCAATTAACATACAGGCTTTATACACTTTGCAAGTATAAAATAAGGCAATGTGTGAGAGGGAGTTCTGAGAGTGTGTTTGACAGAGAGAAACGGTGTGTATGTAGAGTGGGGTTCAACTGTCCACACTGACAATCTGGGATTAAACATTTTAACCTAGAAAATAAACAAAGTTTTAGGATTTAGAAAAATTTAAAACAAAAGAAATGTTATGACAAAATGAATACGAAATATTGTATTTTCTGCTCTATTTCTAGATCACTAATCAACTAAGCAAATTGTGACATTGACCGTTTTACCACCTTTGTAGAAAAGGTCAGATTTCTTTGCTTCCACTTAAGCAAAAAAAGGGGGACATACCAAATACCAAGTAGAAATTCTGAAATTCATGTAATTTTTTCAATGCAACATTTTACTCAAATTGTTATGCTGGTAGTATAATTTATAATGGAAAAATTAAATAAATGAGATATTGAGATATAATAAGAAACTAGAAGCATTTTCATTACCCCACTTGTATGTGTGTGTGTGTGTGTGTGTGTGTGTACCTGTCTACACCGAAGGCAGCGCTGCAGCATTGGACAATGTTTCCAGTAGTGCAGGTCAAGTCCATCCACTGTAAACGACTCATCTCTCTCCCCACAGAAAATACATAGACTGCAACACCAAACAAAACCAGCATCATCTGATTTTTTCTCACTCAACAGTCTAAAGCAGTGTTTCCCAACCTTTTTTCTGCCACGGCACACTTCCCACCACTATCCCACATAGGCTAACCATCGTCAATATTATTCCTTTTCAAGAACTTGTCCATGTTTTCTGTCCATCTTAGTAGCGTGTTAACTTGTATGTTTGAAATTCGGCTAAGCAAAAAAATGTAAATCACAGGTAGGCTATGCTGTGTGAGGTCACAGGTGGCAAGAGCACTAAATGGGTAATGAAAAAACAACAAATTTGCAGGTTTGTTGTTGCAATGCCACAACAAATTAAAGGGATGAAAACTCATGAGGGTTGAAAAAGGTAAGACAATCACTGGTCCATGAACATTTTTTTCTGGGGATATTTTTTTTAAAGAATAAGCTAAAAGCATAAATTCCAGCTATTTTAGTGATTCACGTTTATTCAAGTTTACAATTGTGCAAAATAAAGAGTATTTTGGTGAGGCTTGCTTCGGGTTCACAAATGTGTTCAATTTTATTAATGATTAGTTCAGTGACCCCTTCAGTGAAATGTCAATAGGTGGCGACAAATGAGCATCTTACGTGCTATGATTGAGTCAGTGAATTATTTTGGGTCATTCATGACCGAAATCTACCGACAGACTTTATAATGTTTAAGCATTAAAAGAACAAAGCAGATCTATAGTCTTTATTATTTTTCATCCAAAAAGACAACAATAGTAGTGAGTTACATTAACATCCTTACCGTCTCCTTTATTAAAACTTGCATGGCTACAGTAGCCCATTTAAACTTCTGAGCATGGCTTTTATCAGAAAAGACCACAATAAGACAAATAATAATACTTTTGTGTTTCAATAATGTGCTTTTGTCATCGTAAAGCGCATTTCACATGAGTTGAGTCGAGGCGTCAAAGCTCCGTTCAACACCAGCGTCATGCACCGCATTGCCCTCCCCATGACAAGAGTTGCAGAAAGTGTCACAGAGGGGCGATTTTACGAGTTCGTAAAAAAGCGCCTCAAACTAGCCCTATTGAAAACATGTATTTGGAAGAGAGAGAGAAAAAGCTTGCAGTTGCTTTGATAGCAGAAAGTAATAAAAGGACTCGTTTAGGTCTAAGCATTTGCATATTGAATTTAAATTAGTTCAATTACTGGGGTCTCTGATATTCGTAAACGATAATGTAATATTTCATTAAAAGAAATTATGAGACATTGAATGTCTCTTCACAAATTTGGACAGTTTTTAAATATTTCCTTGTTGCTTAGTGCTCTCAAAGATATTATTGGTCTGTCTGTCTGTCTGTCTGTCTGTCTGTCTGTCTGTCTGTGTGTCGGTGTATAAAACACTTTGGTGTACAGTCAATTCATAGACTTCAATGTATTCTGTTAAAGACCCTTAACGTGTATAAATATTGCTCACTTTTGCACATCACAAAAGTGACCGATTATGGTTTCAAAAAGGCACATTTCTCAGAAAGGTGAAGAGTTTGGATCCCTGAAATTATTAGTTTTTTTTTATGCATTTATTTATTTTGTGGAATTTTATCATTTTCCACAGCACACCTGACAATCTTTCACAGCACAGTGTTTGGGAAATGCTGGTCTAAAGAATGTATTTAGGTTGTTGACATGACATGGCATTTTCACTGTTATACAAGATAAAAATAAATGGTATTGTCATCATTTAAAAATGCATTAAATTATTAAACATTTATTTGCTTTACATCGACCTGTTATTATACAAACTGCATTATTATACATAATTTTTTTAGCCAAATCTCAAACTTGTACTATGGTGTGTCTGTCTCAAGCAAGGTTCAATAAATTCTAACTTTTATCAATTAAAAAGAAAAGCATAAAAATTGATAAATACCACTGGCATAATTTTACATGTGTCTATTTTAGTAAATAGCAGTTGTTTTCATCCATATATTTCTAAAAGCATAGTAAGTTGATACATTTTGTCACTGAAAACCACGTCATCTGGTGTGACACCATATCCTCATTTTAAATTGGATGACTTTATTTAGTTTCTATAACCCCATTCAAGGTCATGTTTGTGAAGCCCCCTGTGAAGACCAGGACATGTGCACATGGTAAGTTTTTGTCTCTAAATTGTTCACATATTAAACTTGTTTCAAAGCTCTAAAAATGTTTACGCTTTGTTGTCCTTTGGTGTGACACACCTAGGTTTTTACTAAAAACTATGTTAAACTGCATAATTATGGAAAATTGTGCAAATGTGTCTTGCTAACTGCTAATGACAGGTTCGTTAAGAATAGCAAGGTCATTAACTCACATAAAAGGCTGAAACATCCTCTGGTGTGACAGAAAATGCACTCTGGTGTGACAGCTGTGCAGTCACACCAGAGGACAAACATGTCACATGAGGACAAGGTTTATTAAAGAAAATTAAATAAATGTTTTAATACATTTTATTCTTTTTGTGACCATTTTCAGTGTTATAATTGCAATAATTAAACTACTTCCTGCTGTTTTTGCAGAACATTTGTTTTACATGCGTGTAATCAATCTGGTCCCAGCGATTTGAAAACAGAGAGGAACTTCTTTTGCAAACAATAGAGCTGATTTCATGGAGTTTGTTCATTACGCATTGATCCAACTCAGTTTGCCATTTGTTTTTAATATATTAATTTATTATGGGTTTTAGGTCAGTGGGAGGTAGTGGACACTTTTGAAAATCTGCTGATAAAGCCTCTTTTGAAGCGGTGTCTGCTTCCTCATTTCCTGGGATTCCACAGTGTTCAGGTACCCAACAGAAGCAGACATTGAAATTTTGGGCCTCCAAACACAGCAGTTTGCATAGAATATTTACAAACATTGGGTGATAATTATTTAAAGATGACATTGCTTGAAGACAAGATTTTGAATCTGAAATTATCAGAAAGTTTCTCTGTCTTTATAAAGTCCAGTGCTAAGATGATGGTGTTTGCCTCTGCTGTAAAAATTGGGCTGTGATTGGGGATGGAAATTTATTTTTTTTGATGGTTGATAACAAATGCAGATGATACATGATCCTCAGATTTTGATCCATCTGTATATATTGGGATATGTGATGAAAATATTTCTCTAATGAAAAGGAGTTGTTGTTGAAAGATATTTGGGTGGGTTTCGGATTTTTTGTTTCTTGTGAAGTCTAAGATTATTTTTGTTTTTTTAAAGTTCCAGGGGGGAATTTTTCTAAAGTGTGTCTGTTCCAGTATGCTCAGATCTACTTTGAGATTTTGTAAATGTGGTTTGATCCGTAGTCCAAAAGGTCGGATATGTCTTGGTTTTTGTTCATAAAGGCTTGAAGAAGGGGTTGAGAAAACAGGATGGTAGGCTGGGTTTTCTTTGTTGGTCTTCAGCTTTGTTGTATACTGTAGGGCTAGTTTGAGGCGTCTGTTCTCCAGAGAAAGTTAATTTGCTTCTACATGCAAACTTTGAATTGGCGATGTCCTAAAGGCCCCTAAAGCTAGACGTATGCCTTGATGATGTACTGTGTCCAAGAGTCAGATATATGATTTCCTGGCTGATCCATATACTATACTTCCATAATCCAGGCGTGATCGAATTAGTGCTCTGTAGAGATTTTAAAAGAACTGAACTTTCTGCACCCCATTTTGTTTTAGCTAAAACCTTTTAAAATCTTTATGTGAGGGATAAAATTCAGTTTACCGGTACTGTCAAGAGTTACTCCAAGGAATTTGGTTTCCTTAACAACTCTGATGTGTTTACCATCCATGAATATCTCTGGGTCAAGATGGAGAGAGAGTAGCTGGCAAAAATGCATACATACAGTTTTAGTCTTTGAAAACTTAAAACCATTTGATACTGACCAGGACTGCATTCTGTTAATTGTCAGCTGGATTTTTTGTTCAATATTATTCATGGATTTGCTTCTGTAGCAAATACCAATGTCATCAACAAAGACTGCATTGGATACCCAACCCGATGGCTTTTGCAAAGCTGTTGATTTTGATACTAAAAAGGGTAACTGATAAAATGCTTCCTTGTGGTACTCCTAGCTCTGGTTTAAGGGTCAGATAGGGTATTACCTACTCTGACTTTAAAATGTCTGTTTGATAGAAAATTTGCAATAGAAATGGGTAAGTGTACTCTAAAACCAAGTTGATATAAATCCTTTAAAATACCGAACTTTCAAGTGGTGTAATAAGCTTTCTCCAAGTCAAAAAAGACAGACACTGGATGTTCTTTTCTGATGAAAGCATCTCGTACGTAGCTTTCAATGCTGATGAGGTGATCTACAGTACTTCTCCCTTTTCTGAAGCCACACTGAACTTTACTTATGAGATGTTGCGATTCCAGGATCCATACTAGACATTCATTAACCATTCTCTCCATGGTTTTGCATAATCAACTTGTCAGGGCTATTGGACGGTAATTGTTGGGGTCATTATGATCCTTTCCTGTTTTGGGGATGGGAATGATTATTGCTTCTTTCCAAGAGAGTGGAATGTTCCCTGATATCCAAATAGTGTTAAAAAGTTTTAAAATTAGAGACAGGATAATGTGAGGCAAATAAAAAGATTTTTATAGTGCATCATCTGGTCCCACTGCCATATCATGTGCTCTGTTTATAACTTGTCAATTCTTCCATTGTGAACAATTTATTATAGGGTTCCTTATTATTAGATTAAAAATTATACCTTTCTTCTCATCCTGTGATCGAAAAACTTGGAAGGCATTAAGGCAATTCTCAATGGAGGAGTTCTTTTCAAAATTTTCTGCTAAGGTATTTGCAATTTCTTGTTGTGAAGTTAGAATAGAGTCTTGATATTTGATGTGCTGAATTGGAGCTCCATCATTCCTGCCCTTCGTCCTTTGAATCAGATTCCAGACCTTTCTTGTTGAGGTACTTAATGTCATTAACTTTCCACTTTCCAGTATTAATGGAAAGTGGTCACTACCACATAGGTCCTGCTATACATTCTAAGAAAGGTCTACAAATAATTCGGATTCGCAAATTGTTAGGTCAATTGCAGAGTATGTTCCGTGCCTAGGTGTAGGTAAGTGCTGGATCCATCATTTAGAAGACATAAGGTGTGATTGTCTAGGAATTCTTCTACCCTCTTCCCCTTGGTGTCACAATGGGTATTTCCCCATAGAGTGTTGTGACTATTAAATTCTCCCATGAGTATATATGGAGAAGGGAGTTGGGCTACTAGGCCATCCAGGTCCTTGTGTGCTACAGTAAGATTTGGAGGAATGTATATGAAACATATTGTAACTGTTCACTGCAGGGTCAAATGCACTGCTGTTGCCTGTAAATTGCTGTTCACATTGACGCGACTATGAATCACATGGTTTCTGATTAAAATGGCTGTACCACCAGAAGTCTGTCTATTAGTAGGATCAAAAGAATTTCTAATTTTTATAAGAGAAGGTAAAATCTGGTGGTAGTTTTGTCTCCTGAAGACAAAAACCAAGGGGGTTGAGATTTGTAGCTAGGCATTGCAACTCTGCAAAATTTTCCCTGAGTCCACGACAGTTCCATTGGATAAAAACATTTTCCATTCTCACTTAGGAAAAACAGGAATATTTCCCCTGATTTTTCCTTTTGGGGATGGACTTCTACTCCGACTATCCCTTTCTTTCATTTCGACATCTTTGGTTTGTTTTGTCTTTGTCTTTTCATCTTTTGCTTGTGAACAACTCAACTTTCTTGTATTTCTATTTGTAGTTTGATTTTCTATTGAGTTCTGATTAAACTGAGAATTGATTGAGGTAGATTCACTTTGGGTTCCTGTAATCTTGGTCCTTGGGAAAGATTTATTGCTGTTTACATTTTGAGGTTTATCTTTGTGCATCCAGGTGAAGTCTGTCTGGCATTCCGTGGTCTTCAAAAGATTTCTTTACAACAGAAGCATATGTTTTACTCAGTGTAAAAGGGACAGCATCTACCATTTTCCTTGCCTCAGGGTAGCTGATCTTCTTTGTGCATCGGATTCTCTGTATTTCCTTCTCCTTGATCATGTAGGACATTCTTTTGATGCAGCCGAATGGTCTCCAGTACAATTGCAGCATTTTGGTGATTTTTGACAGCTCTCCATGTTGTGGTCTTCTTCACCACACTTGAACAAATGCTTTTATTTTTGCAACTCTTTGACCCATGTTTTTGACATTTAAAACATCGTAATGGATTGGGCACGAATAAATCCACTGTGACACTCAGATATCCGACTTGAATTCTTTCTGGGGGAAGAGGCTTATTAAATGTGAGGATGTATGTACCAGTTTTGATAACTCGGTCCTCTCTTTTGATTATTATTCTTTTCACATTTACCACTCCTTGGGGTTTGAGCTCACAGGTAATTTCATCTTCATCCACATCATCCAAATCTTTGGTGCAGATCACTCCTTTGCTGTAGTTTAATGTTGGATGAGGTGATGCCTTTATTTGAACTCCAGTGAGAAGTGTGGCTCATAGTAAATTCTCTGCATTTGCCTTTTTACAACATTCCACTAGAATTTGCCCAGATCTTAACTTTTTCCCATCTTTCACTGTTCCTGCTATTCCTGTGATACCCTTGTGTATAGCAAATGGAGAAAGTTTAGTGATTGGCAAATCTAGTGATGCTGCTTCAAGGATTATAAACCTTGTCCACTCTTCACTATTTGGCATGAGTAAATATTTACTCTCTGAACTACAGTCTGGAAGGGTGTTCAGAAGCCATATTTTAAGTTTTTTGTTTCATCATTCTTATTTCGCCATCCACCTTGGAGCCCAAAAAACAGGAATGCACAGCGCTGCAGATTTCCAGCAGAATATGCATCAGAGCTATAAGAATGATATACTTGAGCAGGTAGAGCAGATTGTAAACTGCTCTATCCACTCGATTGACCCTTTGCCAATGCTTAGTGGGGATTCTGGAAAGTTAGCAGTTGTTGAGCTATAACAGAACTCTCAGAGCATGTCTTGACCAGCCGATTGACTCGAGTGAGCCATTCCAACCTCCCGTCTAGGTGAAGTATGAGCCAAAGTACAGTGTTGAAATAGTGGCAGCCGCAGCAAACCAAATTTCTCAGGCACCAGGATCACTTACTCCACCGACGCAGGTCGCAACTTACGGCAAACAAGTCGCCCCTTTTTAATCGCTCCTTGCGAACAGCATTGGGGTACTGAGGATCTATTTGACTCTGGATCCTTACAGAGAGATGAAGGCTGGTATTAGCACATCTAGATGGAGAAGGCGTGTGCAAAAATGTATAATCAAGAAAGTTGTAACCCTCATGAGGGGGGCTCAAGGGTTGTTCTCTCTTACCCAAGGAAAAGACCCTAGCACTATGGAGGAAAGGAGAACTTTCTTCTTTGACAAATTCATATTGTTATTATCAAATTCACCACAATTTATATATATATATATATATTTCTCAAAATGTTTAAAAAAAAAACTGTTAAATATTATTCATAATAAATAAAAAAACACCATATTAAAATAAGTGTATAACAATGAAAATAAATCTCTCACATGCTCTTTGTATATTACTTAACTTTTTTTTTTTTTTCTTCATTTTTGTTATGTCACACCATAGGACACATTTACAGTTCAGTTCATTGAAAAAATGGACAAAGTTAATGATTATTTTCTTAAATATCAGACTTTACATAAATGGATGTATCTTTTTTTTTTTAATTGTGCTTTAAAAAACAATTGTTTTTTACTGCATATTTGTCAACTACCCAATGTTCTCTTTTCCAACACATCAGGCAAACTGCTTAAATGAGGCCCCATTAGCACTGTTCATTACAGTATCACAGCCCAGAGGTCTGGGTGAGATTTGATTGGCAAATTTATAACAGCTACATTTGCAGTTACAATAAATGGTAAACAAATCAGTGGACCCTGGGTAAATAGACATTCCACTGACTGGAAGCACACAATGATGCCAAGTCAGCCATGTCTACCAGGTAGACTGTGAGAATTACAGGTAAGAATCTAGAGAGATAAAGAGATTAGAGCTTACTTGTCTAAGAAATTAGCCGCAGCTTGTTGGCTGCCTTTCACATCAGCAGAGACAGACTGGGTTCTCTTTTTAACACCTGCTGAAACAGAGAAGAACATAGTATTTAATGTGTATTTATAATGGATAAACAGGTCACATTAAGCACATTCGTGTAAGGTCCCAAACTAACTTGGAATTTGGCTTTAGCAAATAATTAAACCATATACATGTATTTTAACTTTTACATTTTAAAATTTACCATAAGAAATTGCTATGAAGCCATGTTTTTTGATGGGTCTTAAAGTTTTTTGGCAGGTGCCATTTCACAGAGAGACTTGCAAAGGTATGATGCCGTGAACACAAAGATACGCACAGTGTGTGGCAAAATAACAAAAAAAAAATGCTAAATTATTAATTGTCATAAGGAAAAAAACATATTTTAGAGGAATAGTTCACCCAAATATGAAAATGAAATGTATTTCCCATTTTGTCTTCTGAAGCGATCTTATTGGTTTTGGGTGAGAAACCCAAAATCTCCTTGGTAATCACAATTTTAAGCTCAATTACACTACCTAGCGCCATATAGCGCTCTGTGCATGTGTCACGCACCAAGAAGTGCAATCGAGCTTGAAATCGTGATCATGCCTAAAGACTGCAATGTCAAGATTTACAGTAAAAAGTTGTTATTTTATGGTCTGTTCTCACCTAAAACCGATTGCAATGCTTCAGAAGACATTGCTTTAACCACTGGAATCTTATGGATTTCCTTTATGCTTTTCAGAGCTTCAAAGTTTTGGTCACCATTCACTTGTATAGACCTAGAGAGTGGAGATATTCTTCTAAAAACTTTTTTTTGTGTAAATGAGATCATTTTGTATTTTTGTGTGAACTATTACTTTAAGGAAAGATTACAAAATACAGTTCTCTTAGGAGAGGTTCTCTCGTATTGCGTAAGCTAGCTTACGCTACGGGAAAGATTCATCTTTTCTGAGATATTGAAGCCAAAAAATTATCCTTAATTTTGTATCCATTGTCAACGTAGTGCGGCAGCTGCAGACCTTGAGCGGGCTAGCTAGCGAGCTCATTGGTTGCTCTGCGGCAACTGCTGCAGCCTATAGACGAGCTTGGGCGAACTCGCATCCAATGAGAGGCGTCCGCGCTCACTGCATCAAAGCCCGCCAAAAGGGCGTGACTAGAGTGCATATAAGCGTAGTTCAGTAGGCTGGAACCCTGATTTTCATCTCTTCAGCGAAGCTCTTCGCATCACTGAATCGGAAGCCGCCGCGTTCGAGGGGCATCAAGCAAGCGTGGACAGCGCTCGAAGAAGCCGGCCGTCTTCGCCACCTTCAGCCGTCCTGCGAGCTACGCCATCTGGCGACGTATCCTTTTAAAAAGCAAGCTAGTTCTTAAAGAACTTCACAAAAGAGTACTGGCGTCTTTTTAAGATGCCTCGCTCCACTTGCGCCTCATGCCGCGCTCCTCTCAGCACCGGAGACCGCCACATCATCTGCGCTCTCTGCCTGGGACTGGGGCATGCAGAGCTCGCCCTCGCCGGCGGATGAGATCTCTGCGAGGAGCTGCCGATGTCGACCCTGCGGGCTCGACTCAGCGCTCAGGACCGAGCCGCCCGGCGCCTTCCGTTCAGCCGTGCAGAAAAAGCGCCGCTCTCAAAGGCTGCCGGAAACAGTGGTAGAAGCGATTGCCTCGCCGGAGCCCATCCCTCGAGCATCGCCTTCACCCTCCCGCCCACCGGAGCGCGCAGTTGCCGCCCGGCGGCTGCTCTGCTGCCATCTCGGACTAAGAAGCGGAGGATAAGGGCTGTTCCATCATGGCTCGGACAGCGAGGAGTGGTCAGGCTCATACGCCTCCTCCTCGGCCCAGGAATCCAGCAGGACCCGCGCCGAGTCGAAGGGAACTAACATGCCTCCTCACACAGGCCGTCGACCGCCTCGGGCTCGAGTGGTCACCGCCCTTGAGCAGGCACCCAACAGACTTGACAGCTGCTTTCTACAGAGCCGCCGCCGACAGCACCGCTACCGGGCCGCTCCCTTCCTGCCGGAACTCCACGCCGAGCTTTCCAAATCATGGAGCAGCGCCTTTCTCGGCCAGGGTCCGATCCCACGTCCCCACCTCTCTTGCTTCGGTGGACGGCGCCACTGAGAAGGGCTACGCTTCCATCCCTCCGGTCGAGGATCGCGGTAGCAGCACACCTTTGCCCGCCCTCCGCGAGATGGCGGTCTAAACCAGTGCTCCCGTCTAAGGCCTGCAGAACAACTTCCGCCTGTGTTGGCAGCGCCTATTCCGCCGCCGGCCAAGCTGCATCTGCTCTGCACTCTATGGCCGTCCTACAGGTCCTCCAAGCGGACCTTCTGCGGGAGTGGGATGAGGAAAGCAGGCATCCAGAGGCGGTTGCAGACATACGAGTGCTACGGACCTCGCCCTCCAGCTACCAAAGCTGCAGCCCAAGCTATAGGGAAGTGCATGGCGCGCTGACTGTGACCGAGAGACATCTGTGGCTAACACTAGCCGACATGGGAGAAGCAGAGCTCTACGTTCCTCAACGCACCGCTCTCTCCATCCGGTCTCTTCGGCTCCAGCGGTGAGTGGTATCATTGACCGGTTTTCAGAGGTCCAAAAGCCACACAAGCCATGAATCTCTTTCTGCCTCGTCAGCTTAGCTCCTCTGCAGGCCGCCCACATGAGCCTCCTGCACGAGCCTCTTCACAGCGCCCAGCTCAACAAAGCCAGACTTCTCAGCATCGACAGGGCGGCTGCCCTCGATCAGGCTCAGACAGCCGCCGCAGACCGCCACCCCCGCGGGCCTCGGACTACAATTGCACTGAAACCTGAACAACCGAAGTCCTCCTAGCTTTGTTGACAAAGCGGATCGGATCAGTCCCGCTGCGGCGGACCACCGTCAAAGCTTCGCCCCTGTCAGTCCCCTTCCTTCAGGCTACTACAGTGGTAGATTCAGCAGCCAACAAGCCGGTGTTAACGCCGCTTGCCTGCGGCTCAAACGCCGTTTTCACGGCGACCCAAATAAATCTGGTAAAGAGCAAGCATGCCATATGTGTAGAAAATGTGCCCACAACCCAGTGTTCACCTCTACACACAAGCATTACACATCCCGTGTCCATACCAGAGAGCAAACATGTCTTATGTGTAGAAAATGTGCCCACAATCCAGTGTTCACCCCTACACACAAGCATTACACATCCCGTGGCCCTATCACGGCACACTCACATAAAGCGGTTACTGAACCGCTCGAGTGTTAGGGTTAATAACGCACCCACGAATCCGTCGCGGCGCCCATTCTCTGGCAGCTCTGTCATACGACCAGCCTTATGTGTAGAAAATGTGCCCACAATCCAGTGTTCACCTCTACACACAAGCATTACACGTTCCGTGTCCCCATCAGAGCACACTCAAAAGCGGTTCACGAACCACTTTCGAGTGTTAGAGTCAATAAATGCGCTCACGAATACGTCGCTGCGCCCATTCTCTGCCCGCTCTGTCACACGGCCAGCAAACACTTCTCTGTATGCAAGTCCCGTGCCCGTGACTATGCTTGCGTATCACTTAACAGGCGTGACTCTTTCCCCATTCACCTCAATCGGAAGTCACTCACAGAACAGCCTGTCCATGCTGTCTGCGAGCAGTCCAGCATAAGCACAGTAAGCGCTCACACATTCTGTTCAGCGGCTGTGTGCGGCAATCAGAGCGATTTGGCCACTCACCCTCTAACATTACGCTTCAAAGCGTGGGAAGATATTCCAGGGATATCCGAATGGGTGTTAAGCACAATAAAACAGGGCTATTTGCTACAGTTTGATCGCCGTCCTCCTCGCTTCAGAGCGCGGCTCGAAACTACTGTGAACACGGAAGCAGCGTGCATGCTTCGTTCAGAAATAGCAAACCTTCTGTGCAAAAGGGCCATAGAGAGTGCCGCCTCCCTGAGCGAGTCGGGGTTTTACAGCCGTTATTTTCTTGTCCCCAAGAAAGACGGCGGCCTCAGACCAATATTAGATCTCAGGGTTTTGAACAAAGCGCTTGCAAAAGACAGTTCAAAATGCTTACAACCAGCAAACTCCTCGCGCATGATGCGCCAGGGGACTGGTTTATTTCTCTCGATCTGAAAGATACATACTTCCAGATTCAGATAAATCCCGTCACAGGCCATTCTTGAGATTCAGCCGACGGCCAGGTTTATCAATACACCGTCCTTCCGTTCGGCCTGTCCTTAGCACCCGTACTTTCACGAAGTGCATGGACGCTGGCGCTCGCACTCCCTGCGGAGTCAGGGTTTGCGAATTCTGAACTATTTGGACGATTGGCTGATTTTGGCAAAATCACATACGGAGCTTCTGTCTCACAGGACAGTTCTCCTCAGTCATCTGAACAGTTTGGGCCTTGCAGTCAATTGGACCAAGAGCTCACTACAGCCCAGTCAGACAATTTCCTTCCTTGGAATAGAACTAGACTCAGAGGCAATGACGGCTCGCTTATCTACACAGCGCCGTGTGCAGCGACTAGCAGCGTCATTTCAGATGAACAGCCTCACACCTCTGAAGAAGTTTCAGAGAGTGCTAGGCTACATGGCCTCAGCCGCAGCAGTACTTCAACTGGGTTTACTGCGCATGCACCCGCTTCAGCATTGGCTAAACACCGCAGCGTCTCGCCGGGCTTGGGCCACAGGCGCCAGCCAATCAGAGTGACTCAGACCTGTATTTCAGCTCTGCAGCCCTGGACAGTGGCCGAGTGGTATCAGCGGGAGTGATGATGGGAGCAGTATCTCGCCCGAAAAGTCATCTCGACAGGCGGCGTCCAACACGGGTTGGAGCGCGGTCTCGCGAGGGCTCTCCGGTTTTTGGCCTATGGTCAGTTCAGGAAAAGCTCCTTCACATAAATTGTCTGGAAATGATAGCGGTCGATGCACGCTGCGTGCGCTTCCTCCCGATCATTCAGGGTCACCACGTCCTGGTCCGTTCGGACAACAGATCTGTGGTATCCTATCTAAACCGTCAGGGCGGTGTCAGATCCAGGAACCTCTTCCATCTGACGAAACGCATACCGAAGTTGGTCCCAGCGCCACCTGCGCTCGCTGAGGGCGACGCGACGTGCCAAGCCACCTGAGCGGCGGCCCAGACAGACTGTCCAGAGACAATATTCCCCAGGGGAATGGTCCCTGCACGCTCAAACAGTCCAGACGTTATGGCGCATATTCGGCAGAGCAGAGATAGACCTCTTTAGCGTCAGAAGAGAACTCTCACTGCCCAATATTTTTCTCGAGCGAGGACACGCTGGCCCAGGACTGGCACAACCGCCCGCTTACGCCTTCCCTCCCGTCTCGCTATTGCCACAGGTAATGCAGAGGATCAGGAAACGCGCCACTCGGTGCTCCTCATAGCCCCGCTGGGAGAATCAAACATGGTTCCCGGAGCTTACGCAGCTGTCACTGACAGCGCCGTGGCCCATCCCAGTGAGAGCAGATCTCCTCTCGCAAGCTCGCGGAACGATCTGGCATCCCCACCCAGAGCGCTGGACGCTACACGCGTGGGTGATCAATGACTACCCGTCGCTTTGCCAGAAGGAGTAATAAACACCATCATACACGCTAGAGCCCCTCCACGAGAAGACTCTATGCGTCAAAATGGTCTGTGTTTTCAAAATGGTGCACCGACAGAGACCTGGACCCACGGACATGTGGGGTGTCGCCGCTGCTCGTGTTTTTACAAGAGCTGCTGGATAAGGGCAGATCCCCATCCACGCTCAAAGTGTACGTGGTGGCTGTCGCGGCGTTCGCTGAACCCCTGCACGGCCAGTCACAGGGTAAAAACGAGCTGGTCATCCGCTTCCTCAGGGGAGCTAGAAGGATGAACCCTCCGCGCCCCTCATCGGTTCCTATCTGGGACCTTTCTATAGTTCTCGAAGCTATGAAAGCTTCCCCCTTTCGAACCACTTCAATCCGTGGATGTGAAACACCTCTCACTTAAAACCGTTTTTCTAACTGCCCTATCATCAGTTAAACGGGTGGGAGACCTTCACACGCTATCTGTTAGCGCTGCGTGTCTTGAGTTTGGACCAAGTGACTCCAAGGTCATTTTAAAGCCTAGACACGGCTACGTCCCCAAGGTGGTCGGTACTCCTTTCAGAGCACAGATCATTTCCTTGTCGGCGCTACCAGCATCTGATAGCGAACGCGACGCCAATCTCCTTTGCCCAGTCAGAGCACTGAGATTGTATACTGCGCGCAATCTGGAAGTACCCGCACTGCAGGCTAAACTGCTAGCGGTTTAATACGCTACAGCTCCCCTGGTGAGCTGCATTAATGGGACACAGTCCACACAGACCGGCACCGCCGCTCTGTCTATATGCTTATGTACTACACACACACTGGCCCGCACTCTTGCCGGCCAAATATTAATTCCCCACTCATAAGGGCTCCCCCGGGTCCCCCTTAATTCCCTGGGGCTCATGCAGTGGATGCTTGGTGCGCATGGCGTTGACAAAGGGTTCCCGTAGCGTAAGCTAGCTTACGCAATACGAGAGAACTTCCGTGAAGAGAACGAATCGGTTACTAACGTAACCTCGGTTCTCTCTAGATGAGGGAGCAGTATTGCGTAACCGGCCGTGCTTCGCGCCACGCAGCGATTTTTCGCTGCATTCAATGAAAACCAGGGTTCCAGCCTACTGAACTACGCTTATATGCACTCTAGTCACGCCCTTTTGGCGGGCTTTGATGCAGTGAGCGCGGACGCCTCTCATTGGATCGCGAGTTCAGCCCAAGCTCGTCTATAGGCTGCAGCAGTTGCCGCAGAGCAACCAATGAGCTCGCTAGCTAGCCCGCTCAAGGTCTGCAGCTGGCGCACTGCGTTGACAATGGATACAAAATTAAGGATAATTTTTTGGCTTCAATATCTCAGAAAAGATGAATCTTTCCCGTAGCGTAAGCTAGCTTACGCAATACTCGTTCCCTTATCTAGAGAGAACCGAGGTTGCGTTAGTAACCGATTCGTTTCATGGACAGTAAAAAAACATTATACCTAATTAATGTTCTGATTTCACCCATCATTGGCAGATGTAGCAAAATGTTCATTAACGTATATCAATTACTAGTTATTAATAATAATAATACTCTGTAAACATGGGGGTCCTGCTCACTCCTTTGGGAAATGGGGTTGATGTTATCAGTATGATTCCACCATTTGTTATTGATGCATTGAGTGTCTTAATCGGTCCAAAAAAACAGTTACAATGTACATGATCCAGACAAACATGTACACGCACACACACACCTGATTTAGTCGCCTTCTCAGATTTTTTCTCAGGTTGTTTCCAGGCATTTTCCTTCCCTTTATCCTAAAACAGAGACTTACATCATTAATTAATTCATGAATTTCACTATTCATATCATTAATGACCGAAACGGCTTTGTGCTTTTGACTGAAGAGTGGAACTCTGCCATTCACATCAACGCTGCCAACACCATGTTATAATATGTTTGGCTACATCTGTTCTCTTATTGTGTTTGTGTAAAAACGCAAACCTACACTGATCTCCTTCAGTACTGCAAGCTGCTCCTGTAAGCTCCTGATTTCCTCTTTCTCTCGCTCGCCTTCTTCCTGTTCTGCTCCCTTTTTTGGCTTCTGGAGAAAGGGAGTAAGAGAGTGGATTGTGGAACAGTACAGTAATGTTGGCTATTCCCTGAAACCCTTTATGTCATCCTGACTGGCATGGCGTCATTACAGCCAAAGTAACAGTGGTTATGTTAATCGATGGCCTCTCCAAAGTTTTACCACATTCTAAACTGATGATTTTCCAAAGTGATATTCCAACATTCTTTAACCCTACACAAAAAGAAATGTTCCCAAAATTTTGATTATGACGCACGAGTCTGACTAAGCTCTCCAAACCAGTTTTACCTGTGTGTCAATGGTATTTCCATCCAACTTCGAAAGGGAGTCAAACAGGTTCTTGTAGAGGACGTTTTTACATGTGCTGCTGTCATTGGGAGGAAGATAATGTAGAACCGCTTTACCATGAAGACGGAACATGGCCTGGACAACTCGCACCGAGAGTAATCGCACTGAGGCAGCGCTGTGCTCCAACCCAACTGTCAAAAACTAAAAAAATAAATACAAAAAAAAACACACATACATCATACACAAACATAATTAATTAATAATATATCCTAGTATTGTATAATACTACTACAACTAGTTATATATCTAGTGATATTAAAAATAGAGATGACTAGATTAAAAAAAAAAAAAAAACATTAAGAGAAAGAAAATAAAAAGTTAATTTTGAAATGTAAAAAAAATACAATTCCCTCTATTTGCTGTTTGATGTGAGAAAAAGTCTGTATATAAACTCCAGTCAGTATAAAAAAAAAAAAAATGTCAGATGTCTCACGTTCTTGCTTTTTTCTCTCGCCCCATACACAGATCCCATTCATGTTTCCCCAGGCTCTAGATCCACTCTCATTTTAATTAAAGGAAACCCAGTTGCCTCTATGCTGTGCCCTGAAGCCCAAATCATCTCCCAAGAAACCACAGCAGGCAGAAGACATTTAGCAGCCATTGTTGTGTGTAACCTATAGCAACCATTTTGTGAGAAATCACCATTCAATAGGGCAAAACTAAAAGAAAGGCCCATTTGTTATTGTAGCAAAAATGTCTTCTAAAGGACTAGTTCAACCAGAAATGAAAATGTCAACATTTACTCACTCATGTCACTCCAAACATAAAACTAAGGAAAAACACCTTACAAGACACATCATGCAAGATTTGAATATTTTTGTACTTTTTGGACATTGTCACTATATGCTTTTGTTGTACGGAAAAGCTGTGGGGACATTTTTCTAAATTCCTCCTTTCATGTTCTATGGAATAAAATAAATACCATTTTGGAATTACATGAGGGTGCGTAAATGAAGACAACATTTTTTGGTGCACAAAACCTTAAATATCCTGTCTGCATGATTTATTTTCCAGCAATCTTTTTCCAGATATATACTCGTAAACCAGATTTTCAAAAGTTCCAGAAATGTAAAAGTAACTAAACACAAACAGCTGTTGCATTACCATGTGGAGGAAAGAATTAGACTCATGAGACCCAGTTGTGATGAATTAAACTGAACCATCCAAGCTGAGATAAAAACCAATAGATGCTGTTGTCTTAATACATCAAAGCCCAATAGGAAAGCAGAGACAAACCTCACACATTTCAGTTAATTGTGACAGTCTCTGTTGCAGCAGGGCTGATGGTTTGTCCTGCAAACATTCTTCAAGCTACACAGATGCCAAAAGAAAAACTAAATAAAAAGAGCAAACTCTGTCTGAGACCCTGAAAGGAATGAACAGCTTTCTGCAACTGAAGTAGCAGTGCTGGGACAGATAATTTGTATAAACTGTACCATGGATATGCAACACTGTGAAACTCTTAGACTTTGTGGCTTTGAGTTGGCAGCCCAACCAGCCCTTGTGCCACCTTCAAGTAACAGACGTTACACAGGATCAGCTAGAGCCACTCTCATACAAAGGCTGCCTTGTTTTAGTCTAATGAATCCCTCAGGAATCTTAATGATAGCTGTGAGAAACAAATTTAACTTCAGACCCTGTCAGATGATATTTTGGCCAAATAGAGTCTTCATGAATTTCAAATCTCAAATATTTTGTGTGTGTGGTCTTAAAGGCTCAAGTACATTCTAGGTTTGCACATACAGTACATCCAACTACAAACCGCAGCTTTCTGCTAAATAGTCACAGCACAAACTGGCAGCTTATGCTATTCAGTGTGTTGCCTCAGATTGCAACAATCAATGCGATTCATGTGGTTATATAAATCTTACCAGCCATTTCATGTCCTATAGGCTACTGTATCTTAAAGCGTTTGCTTAAAGACTTAAAACCTTCTTTGCTCAGACAACCAGAAAGTTTGAAGTTTAGAGTGGGTTGACACCCATTCTGAGTAAGATCATCTCAAAGAGATGAGAAGTTGGTCAGTACCCGCATGACGTTGTCGAGTGTGAAGCCAGAGTCTTTGGTGCCCAGCTGTTCTAGAAGCTTTTCCAACAGTTCCAGTCTGCTAAGTGCCAGCCTAATAGGTAGATTGCTTTGAATGGGTCTGACAATTTCCAAAGGCACATTTTGCAGAGATCTCACCTCATTAATTAAAGCCATTTCCTGCAACAACAAAAAAAGAAAATAAATACAATTAAATATACTGTGAATTTGTTGGATGAACGCAATCCATTTCCTGTGTTAACGTATTTCTTACTGAAACAGAAAGTTTGTAGGTGGGACATATCCGAGATCTCATCTCCTTTAAAAAAATAAATAAAAAAATACTAATAGGCTTTAGTTTCATTATAGTCAACTCATGAAACCATGATTTGCTACTTTCTAGTCAGTTAAAAATGGTATTGGAGGAGGGACATACTCGTTCTAAAGGGCATTTGATTGGACATCTGTTTATTGCAAGCAAAGTCATTAATTTAATTGATCCGTTTTCACAGAAGAGAATGACTTTACATTTTAAATATGTATCTCCTAAAAGTGTCAGCTCATATAGATGACCTCAAAAGGTAATAAAAAACAGGAATGAAGGTTTATTACAGAAATTCCTGTTGTCCAAATAATTAGGCTTCTCTCATTTTAGTTGAACATGATACTGAAGGAAACTGCTGCATCACACAAGATTTGATGCTGCCAGGTTCTGACTGAGAAGCAGATCTGTAATTAAAACAAATAAAATAATGAAATATTTATTAAATAATAATGACAGGTTTAATATTTATGATATTTTTAATATTAAGAATAGATATATTGAAAATACATTATTTTATATAGCCTACTGTATACTTTGCTTGTTATGATTTCTATGCTGATAATTCCCCGATAAAGAAAAGAAAATTACTATCATATATTTTGGTCAAGGCAAATCCCTTATTTTGAGAGTGCTTTTCCAGGCAAGGTCCATTTGATTCTTGAGAGATGTGATAACCATTCTTTAATTTCTTTCTAACCAGTTTCTAACTGGAATGGAGGCAGCAGAACACTGGAACCAGAAAAAAAAAAGTTTGTTCAGAACAAGCCAAAATTAAAACCTTTTGTTTTTAGTCCATGTTTAAAACACAAAACCAGCTTTTACATTTCCTTTATATTTACAAGAGACATCCTTGTATGAAACTGCTGCTTTAGCTCACAAGGTACATCAGTACTGAGGGTGAAGCCAGGAGTTGACCCTTGCCCTCCACCACAATGCTGACAAAGTAACAGGCTTCCTATCAACAACCAACACCTCTGGAAAACTTGTGTGGAACAAAATAATTTTAACAGGAAAGCTTTGAGAATTATGGATAAGTGGTCATCATTAAGATTTATTATCATTTTGGACCATTTATTGTGGTCATATTAGAATAATGCATTATGTTGCCAGGTGAACAAAGCACCTTGGACTGTAAATTGTAAAACGATCCTAAGAAAGTGATAAAAAAAAAAATAATAATCATCCTTTTTAATCAACAAAACATTCCCATGTATACTAGGAATTGTAGAACATGAGATTTACAGAGAACTCATAATCACATAATAGATTGGAATGTGAACCCTGCTGATCTTAACAATGAACAATAAATGATCAGACAGCCTACTAAATGTGATGACCATTACATACAGTGAGGAAAATAAGTATTTGAACACCCTGCTATTTTGCAAGTTCTCCCACTTGGAAATCATGGAGGGGTCTGAAATTGTCATCGTAGGTGCATGTCCACTGTGAGAGACATAATCTAAAAAAAATCCAGAAATCACAATGTATGATTTTTTAACTATTTATTTGTATGATACAGCTGCAAATAAGTATTTGAACACCTGTCTATCAGCTAGAATTCTGACCCTCAAAGACCTGTTAGTCTGCCTTTAAAATGTCCACCTCCACTCCATTTATTATCCTAAATTAGATGCACCTGTTTGAGGTCGTTAGCTGCATAAAGACACCTGTCCACCCCATACAATCAGTAAGAATCCAACTACTAACATGGCCAAGACCAAAGAGCTGTCCAAAGACACTAGAGACTTTTGTCTTTGGAAAATTGTACACCTCCACAAGGCTGGAAAGGGCTACGGGGAAATTGCCAAGCAGCTTGGTGAAAAAAGGTCCACTGTTGGAGCAATCATTAGAAAATGGAAGAAGCTAAACATGACTGTCAATCTCCCTCAGACTGGGGCTCCATGCAAGATCTCACCTCGTGGGGTCTCAATGATCCTAAGAAAGGTGAGAAATCAGCCCAGAACTACACGGGAGGAGCTGGTCAATGACCTGAAAAGAGCTGGGACCACCGTTTCCAAGGTTACTGTTGGTAATACACTAAGACATCATGGTTTGAAATCATGCATGGCACGGAAGGTTCCCCTGCTTAAACCAGCACATGTCAAGGCCCGTCTTAAGTTTGCCAATGACCATTTGGATGATCCAGAGGAGTCATGGGAGAAAGTCATGTGGTCAGATGAGACCAAAATAGAACTTTTTGGTCATAATTCCACTAACCGTGTTTGGAGGAAGAAGAATGATGAGTACCATCCCTAGCATCATGCTTTGGGGGTGTTTTTCTGCACATGGGACAGGGCGACTGCACTGTATTAAGGAGAGGATGACCGGGGCCATGTATTGCGAGATTTTGGGGAACAACCTCCTTCCCTCAGTTAGAGCATTGAAGATGGGTTGAGGCTGGGTCTTCCAACATGACAATGACCTGAAGCGCACAGCCAGGATAACCAAGGAGTGGCTCTGTAAGAAGCATATCAAGGTTCTGGCGTGGCCTAGCCAGTCTCCAGAACTAAACCCAATAGAGAATCTTTGGAGGGAGCTCAAACTCTGTGTTTCTCAGCGACAGCCCAGAAACCTGACTGATCTAGAGAAGATCTGTGTGGAGGAGTGGGCCAAAATCCCTCCTGAAGTGTGTGCAAACCTGGTGAAAAACTACAGGAAGCGTTTGACCTCTGTAATTGCAAACAAAGGCTACTGTACCAAATATTAACATTGATTTTCTCAGGTGTTCAAATACTTATTTGCAGCTGTATCATACAAATAAATAGTTAAAAAATCATACATTGTGATTTCTGGATTTTTTTTTTAGATTATGTCTCTCAAAGTGGACATGCACCTACGATGACAATTTCAGACCCCTCCATGATTTCTAAGTGGGAGAACTTGCAAAATAGCAGGGTGTTCAAATACTTATTTTCCTCACTGTATTATGAAATAGCTCAGCATTGCCTCACATGATCACAGGGTTTTTTTCCTGAACAACAAGTCTAGCAACCACATTGGCAGCATTTTCATTGTTTTGACAGAGCATAAGTGGGTAAAAATTCTACAGGCAACTGGTTTGTTCCAGGTTTAAAACAAGTTAAGCTTAAATCAACAGCTTTCCTGAAATAATGTTGATTACCACAAAATAATTTAAACTCATCCCTCCTTTTCTTTAAACAAAAATCGAGGTTACAGACAGTGAGGCACTTACAATGGCAGTGAATATGGGCAAAATTGTGTAGCTTAAAAAGGCAGAAATGTGAAGCTTATAATTTTTGTAATTTAATGTAATTTTTCTTACATTAATTCTCACGTTAAAACTCTTATCATTTGAGCTTTAAAGTTGTTTATATTGCCGTTTTAGGGTTTTGCAATGAACATGTAATATTGGATATAACTTGACAAAGAAAAAGTTAGAAAGTGAATTTATCACACTAAAATCATATTAACGAGCATATTATTTATGTCGTCAAGCTATACTTTTGAAACAGTCAGTATTTTAATATTTATGGACTGACCCCATTCAATTCTGTTGAAAGTGCTTTACTGGAACCCATATATTTGATCTATTTAAAGAAAAGGGACCATGTTGATAGTGAGGTTGTTATACCATGATAATGCATAAGCCGCTGTAAAAGCATGGAATGAGGAAACAGTCATTATAATTTATGGTGTTGTCAGAACAGGTATGTTTATGAAATTTTATCTGATGAAAAAGACTGAAATGAGGAAATTTGACATAAGAATTACTGCAAAATAAAAATTTCAGGCATGCTTTCATACTTGAGTGCATGTCTATGGGCTTCCCAGCACATTTAAAGTACCTTCAAGTCAGTCTTCAATCCCAACTGTCAGTAAAGATTCTCAGACATTTACGACATCACAGAATGCCTTTGAAGAGTTGTTTTAGTGTCGCCTGACTGACAGTAGTATATAAGAGACTCTTCAATTACAGGAACTTCTCAGTCCAATTTCCTTGGTATTTACCTGTAAACTTTTCAATTTATTTGGAAAGTACAGTATGTGTACAATAATTTTTTGTAACAAAGACTCACTATGCCCAATATTGTTGCCATTGCAATCACACAAAGCATTTTAGCGAACAATTGATATTTCCAACAAAAATAAATTCATTAATTTGGATATCATGTATATCGATAGTCGAATGTACTGGTCAGGCCGATTAATCAGCCAATATTTGGCCATTTTGCAATTTTCCTGACTGATTAACAGAAGTGTTAACATTCCCTTGTGTCGGTTCCAAAATCGATACATTTGTCAATGGGTTGACAACACTTTTGTTTTCACGTTTTATTTTATTAAAGTTAATGCAAATTTGAGTAAATACTGCATAAAATAAGTGTTTAAAAAAATCCACACTATTACACATTACTCCAAAATCCAATTGTGATTGATCAAGGCCATGATCACTCTTATTCCGGGATAAATGTTTAAACATAGATGAAAAATAGTTTAAATGGGTTTCATTTTTCAAAATTTCAAGTACTGTAGTACACTAACCCTAACTGAAGAATCACCCATACATTTCAACAGCCTACAGGGTTTGTTGTTGCATTGGGTGTTCAATCTACAGCTGTGTATTCCAACACTTTTTTGAAAAAGATTTTCAGGACAGGAAAGCCTGCACAAACCTGTATGAAGGTGATGGCCAGTGTTCTAAGTCTCAGGGCAGAGTCTCCAGTCCTAAAGAGCAGATTATTCAAAGTCTGTTCCACACAGTGACTGATCTCAGATCTGCCCAGCTGATGGGCAGGAATAAACTCACTCAGAATCATCCGAAGCAGTTTAAGGGATGCCTGAAACACCTGAGACAGGACACAAACAGACCATATACAAATATATATATATATATATATATATATAAACACACACATTCACATACAGTACATATTTTTTGTGTCACATGCTGTGATTTATTTAAACACGTTTCCCATTTGTATAAATATTAGTTGTTTCAATAAGAGGATACAATTCCTCTAATAATTTTTTTTTATATGAGTGTTGGCATATGAGAGTTGGGTCCGTAGTGCTTATGATCTTTTTCTTCAAATAAGAATCTGTTTACCCAATACAAATGATTATCAAACCAAAGTAATGTGAATTAATTTTCAAACAAACTAATTGATTAAAAATGTATGTATGAATATTGTCCCTTTACTTATATCATATGTGGAAATTTTTCCAATTTTAAGATGTAATAAACTGTATAAGAATCCGGACAAAACCTGCAACACATGGTGCTCGATCGTCAAGTGGTCAGCTAAAACACACAGTTAAATGCTGTGCTGTGTTTGTTTAGCTAAATAACGTTGGGAAGAGTTTAGTCTCTGGAATGTATCCAGGAGTGAGCACATTGCTCAGACTCTCAGAACAAACATTTAAAAGAGTTTATAGATGCAACACTGAGGCCACAGACTTTCACTGTGTGATTAATCTAAAGAGTGACAACACAATAAAGACACAGCTGTCACATCATGGCCACAAAAATAGATGCCCTATAAGAAAGCCTGAGAGGCAGAGAGAGATCAACTGCAAAGCATTATTGAGATTTATTGTGGTTATGTAAGAGTTAATTTTGTTGTTAAACTATTCACTTTTGAAGTCTATACAGTCAATATTATGCATATACTCTAGCCACTAATTATACATGATGATATACTTTGATGTTGGGATAGGAGTTACTATAATAATTAAGAGTCATGTCATTAACAGTAAGATTAATTTTTAAAAGAGAACTCAATGCATTGCCCCTTTTAAACTAAACTCTAAACTAGACCTTGGACATTACACAAGTGTTTTACTGTGCAGCAAATGATGAATAATCATCATTCTACAGACCCACTGGAGTCTACTCCTGGAAGCTCACTGTTAAAAAAAAAAAAGTCAGTCCTCTCATAATTTCCATGGAACCCATGACTGCGTTTACTCATGGGAGAGATAAGCCGGGCTTTATCCTTCATTTGTAGCTGTATCACTTCTACAGATAAACCACAATACTAGACAGAACACGACACCTGCTAAACACTCAAAACTATCAGCCCCACTGATGGTGCCATTCTGTCTTTGGCCTGAAATGAAACTGAAAAGAAGGGAACATGAGAGAAATTAGAGGGAGAGAGAAAAAAAACTAAAGAGACAAAGAGAGAGAAAGAAGGGGACGATACAGACAGAAAGAGAGACTGGGTAAAAAAAAGAATAGAGATCTCATACGGATGAAACTTTATCGGTGAGAGCTTTCTTGCAGAGGAATACAGCTGCTCGCGTCATGCTCCGCAGTTCTGCTTTTGGGGTTCCGGGTGAAACCTCCAACAATTTCTTGTAGACTCCCAGCAAGGCATCCTCCCTGTAGGTCCATGTCTTTGAATAGGCACCTGCCACCTTAAAGAGAAAGAGGAGCTGAAAATGAGAATCACTTCCCAAAAACAGCACATAAACTGTATACATCAGCTGACCATTTGACCTTTATCAGAGTTGGTCCAGGGCTGAGAGATTGTAAACAATGGTTTACAAATAGATGGTGATCTCGGGGAAGTGTTAAAAAATTAAAGCAAATTTGATATAATTCCAAACTAGGTTTTCTGGACTAAGGAAAAATCCTTGTTCTTTTGAAATAAAAGACTAATTCGCTAAGAATGAATTGCGCCTCGTACATTTCCATGTGCCGTCTCAGCTGGTTTAGTGCCTGATTCACTAATGGAATTATGCAGATCAGGCAACAGCACAAACACAGCCACAAAATTGCTGATGAACATAATTTGCTATTCCGATCTTGCGGGACAATTCTGCATAATATATAGCGGTGGATGCAGCAGACCACCGTTATCTAAAACACTTTGGCAGGACTGATAAACATCACTGACTATTATGATCCAGACACCTGAATCATCTCTTTAACATGCACTTGACTACACCGTGCATATTAATATTTGCCAGGTTATAACACTCTTCTCCATCATTTGATAATTATTTGATGAATTTCAGCTGATATGATCGATAGAAAATGTACACAAACATCTTTTTGAAATAAAATACATTTTACCACCTGCTTTCATCCAGCTGTAGTAGTGCAATCTAAATTGCGGTAGGCAATTTTTGTGAATAGAGGTGGCAATGAATGACTTAATTTACATCCTCAATACGCAGCATAAAAAGATCATTTATTAAAATTAAGCTGCAAAGATGCCTTGAAAAGGTCATGGGAAATGAGTTCATCACTTGCTGTATATATATAAAAAAAAAAAGATTTAGGACCTCTTTAATAGCTCTATAAAAGGCTCCATTCTAACGCTAGCCATGCACTACACACACACACACACACACACACACACACACACACACACACACACACACACACACACACACACACACACACACACACACACACACACACACACACACACACACACACACACACACACACACACACACACACACACACACACACACACACACACACACACACACACACGGAGGGGAGAGAGGGGGAATGGGATAGGGATATGACATAGTCTGTTGTTTACTGTGTTTGACCTTTAAACAGTTTATTCAAATTAATAAGGGTACAATGATCACCAACTGCACAAAATCAAACAGTTGGAAGCAGTATATTCTGTGTGTCTCACCAGACTGTCTCCATAGATCTCAATAGGCAGACTGGCCTCTCTCTGGGCTTTCTCTGTGAGGGGTTCTGGCTGTCCTGTGACCCCAGGGCTGTGTGGGGTGGTTGAGTCTGTCAGAGGGGGAATTTCATCGACCTGACTGACCGGAGGCTCACTCGATCTCTTCCTAAAAGAAGGTAGAGGCCTCTCGTCATAAGGAAGGGAACTGATCTGTGGAAACACACACACACACAAACAAACTTTATGATCACTCTTCTTATTACAACACTGATCCACTGTCATTTAACACAAGTTTAAGTTGAAATGTGTAACTTTTTACACTGTTTACATACTTTCCCCTACCCCATCTTAATGAAGAGTGAACTATAAGTTAGCCATTCGTAGGTTTATTTCCCCACAAAATTTAAAGAATATGGCTCTGTGGCGATATTAAAACTTTACTCTGTATGTTTGAGCATCCCAATAAGCCCAAAACAGCAAAAATGGCTACTCTACAAATGCTGCAACTTTGGGGAGAGTGTATTCCGTATTATTTTGCAGTTAAGTTTGATGACACAAGTGGTGCAAAAATTAAACTTCATTCAGCACAGAATTAAATGTCTCATACATCATAACTAAAAAGTAAGCATTAATTTGTACTTTTTGTAAAAAACTGTGTCTTACAGAAATGTAAAACAGGGTGTTGTTTGAGCAGTCTAGAGGTCAGTCAAATTCTGTCTTAACAATCGCTATAGAGTTTGGGGTGGACCACCTGAGCAGCAGGGGCACAGAAATTACACACTTCACCTTTAAATCTTTTAAGTAAATGTTGAAACATAAAACCCTCTGTGGGCTACATTGGCTAATGCAAATCCCTGACAAGCCCAAAAAGCCACACACATGCTCAGATATGAAATCTTCAAAGACTTGCCTTGTGTCAGTAAAGATGGAGCTGGATTATTTCACTAGTGATGATGAGCTACATTATGTTTACAGCATTGGCCAGGCAAATAATCTTTCATTATGTCAGATAATTGAGGCTTATAGCAGAGAATGGTCTTGAAACTAGAATTTTGCTCAGTTTACAGTTTATATCAAGACTTACATCAATCTTGGGCACGTGTGGAGGAGTCAGCGATATTGGAACAACTGTGTGTTTAGGGCTAGCTGGTTTTGGGGTGTCCTGCGCATCAGTCTCCTTCACATCTTGATTCTGTTTCTTCTTCCTGGGTGAGTCCTCTGGACAAGATGTGGGTTTTTGCATTCCAGCTTTTGGAGAGAGAAATTCACCATCGAAAACCTCCACAATTTTTGGGATCTACAGTATAAAAATAGTATAGAAAAATTACACATTTCAAATTCTTTATTTTTCATTAATATTTATCAAAATATTGAATAATTAGCATTATAAACCAGTGAAGGGAAAAATGGGGCAGAAAGAGAAGTGTTATGAAAGTCTGAAAAATCTCAACAGATTACGATCTTCACTCGCTGATTTTCTCTCCCACACAGACAGTATAAACAAAAGCCTTCACACAGAGCAAATAATGCTTTGTCGGAGCACAGGGGACGATCACAGCACATGCTCCTGGTTAAGTCAGTCAAAAATAGGGACTACGATGCTTTGTCCTGGCCATTTATTTTCTCTTGTATAAATATATGTCATCAGACATGTAAGAATTAAGCAACTGATCTCCGAAGAACAAGCACAATCACTTGACCTGTATGAAGGTCAAGTATGAAGGTCAAATTACTAATCTTACTGGAGCTAGGGTCCTCACAACACAAGAGTTTATTCATGGCGTCGAGGGATAAAAAAAAAAAAAACAGAATAATGGCAAACAAGCGGATGGATGGATAGATGAAAAGCAGGAATATGGATGGATGGATGGATGTATACCTGACTGATGTCCAGCAGGTTGTGGAGCTCCAGTTGCTGGTAGACTGTGAGTCTGTAAGCATCCATTTCCTCTTTCTTTTGCTTCGCTGTGTCATAGTCCTCTCGTTCTATGGCACTGTGTTTCTCCACATCATACCGCCCCAATCGCTCTCCCACCTTAACATAAACAAAATAAACATGGGAGTAATGAGTGCTTGTTTAACACTGATCTAATGTCTTTAAGAGGAAACTTTTAATTTAGCCAGTAATTACTGCAGGGCTATAATTACCATATAACTCAAAGAGCGCAACAGCCAACACTCCTGGAATGCACGTGTATACATTTCAACTCCCTCTGCCCTGAACTCCAGATTCATAACTCATCTTAACATATCATTAATATACTAGACGTTAAAACAAAGAGGGACCCAAAAGAAAAGTAAGAAAGTCATGAAGGCAAACCTTTTGCAAGTCTGCAATTGCTTGTTTGAGTATTTTCGCCAGATCGAATCTCTCCTGCCGAACCATGTCCTGTTTTTTCTGGTCCAGTAGACGAATGATATGGGCCACTTCAGGATCCTGATACATGTCGAATGCCAAATCATCAAGTGGCGAGATAGATTCACATTTATAACTCGAAAGCCTAAAAGACAACAACAATACACAAAGTGTTTATGTGGCAAACAGAGAGAGGCATGCACAAAAACAATGCATTTCAGTTTTTACCCTGTGTATGTGCCATCCAAGGCTGAGCTGTATTGGCTGTTGTTAAGATATTGATCAATCAGCTGAACACGGTTGAGCTGGGGAATAACAACAAAGAAAAGAAAGATGTTGTTGAAAACAAACAAGGGCACTAGCAAGCCTATACAGACCAATTCTAAATGCGATGCCCTCACAACAACACATCACATTACGTGAATCACTCTGGTCAAATGTTTTGGGCAATTAATAACTGGCCAATAAAAAAAGGTTAAAAAAATATTGATTTCAACATTTCAAGTTATTATGACCAGAGACAGAGCCCTAACACAAAGAGATTCCAGCCTGGACAGAGAGAGGGATTAGAGATTAACAATGCAGAGATTGTTAGCAAGGTTGGAGAGGACTAGAGAGAGAAAACAAAAAGCAGGGGGAAGACAAGGTGAGTGTAAGAGGAGAAAGAGAGTGATTGAGAGAGCAAGAGAGGGCAAATAAGACAGAATGGGATATGGGGGAGGCTGAGACTGGATATATTGATGAGTGATACGATTTGAGGCTGTGGTGTTCTTATAGTGCTGAATTATAGCTAAATGGTATGTTAATGTAAAAGAGGATACCAATGCAGAGTCGGAAACATTTCTGACAATTGCATCTATTTGCTAAATAAAACAACTCAAGCAACAGGCATACAATTAAAAAAAAAAAAATTGATATATATATATATATGATACATACACACTCACCTAAAGGATTATTAGGAACACCTGTTCAATTTCTCATTAATGCAATTATCTTATCAAGCAATCACATGGCAGATGCTTCAATGCATTTAGGGGTGTGGTCCTGGTCAAGACAATCTCCTGAACTTCAAACTGAATATCAGAATGGGAAAGAAAGGTGATTTAAGCAATTTTGAGCGTGGCATGGTTGTTGGTGCCAGACGGGCCGGTCTGAGTATTTCACAATCTGCTCAGTTACTGGGATTTTCACGCACAACCATTTCTAGGGTTTACAAAGAATGGTGTGAAAAGGGAAAAACATCCAGTATGCGGCAGTCCTGTGGGCAAAAATGCCTTGTTGATGCTAGAGGTCAGAGGAGAATGGGCCGACTGATTCAAGCTGATAGAAGAGCAACTTTGCCTGAAATAACCACTCGTTACAACCGAGGTATGCAGCAAAGCATTTGTGAAGCCACAACACGCACAACCTTGAGGCGGATGGGCTACAACAGCAGAAGACCCCACCAGGTACCACTCATCTCCACTACAAATAGGAAAAAGAGGCTACAATTTGCAAGAGCTCACCAAAATTGGACAGTTGAAGACTGGAAAAATGTTGCCTGGTCTGATGAGTCTCGATTTCTGTTGAGACGTTCAGATGGTAGAGTCAGAATTTGGCGTAAACAGAATGAGAACATGAATCCATCATGCCTTGTTACCACTGTGCAGGCTGGTGGTGGTGTTGTAATGGTGTGGGGATGTTTTCTTGGCACACTTTAGGCCCCTTAGTGCCAATTGGGCATTGTTTAAATGCCACGGCCTACCTGAGCATTGTTTCTGACCATGTCCATCCCTTTATGGCCACCATGTACCCATCCTTTGATGGCTACTTCCAGCAGGATAACGCACCATGTCACAAAGCTCGAATCATTTCAAATTGGTTTCTTGAATATGACAATGAGTTCACTGTACTAAAATGGCCCCCACAGTCACCAGATCTCAACCCAATAGAGCATCTTTGGGATGTGGTGGAACAGGAGCTTCGTACCCTGGATGTGCATCCCACAAATCTCCATCAACTGCAAGATGCTATCCTATAAATATGGGCCAACATTTCTAAAGAATGCTTTCAGCACCTTGTTGAATCAATGCCACGTAGAATTAAGGCAGTTCTGAAGGCGAAAGGGGGTCAAACACAGTGTTAGTATTGTGTTCCTAATAATCCTTTAGGTAAGTGTATACACACACACACACACACACACACACACACACACACACACACACACACACACACACACACACACACACACACACACACCATTAAAACCACCTGCCTGATATTGTGTAGGTCCCCCTACATCGCCAACCCGCATCTCAGAATAACATTAAGATGCTATTCTTCTCACTACAATTGTACAGAGTGGTTATCTGAGTTACCATAGTCTATGTCAGTTCAAACCAGTCTGGCCATTCTCTGTTGACCTCTCTCATCAACAAGGCATTTCCATCCACAGAACTGCCTCTCACTGAACGTTTCTGGCACCATTCGGAGTAAATTCTATAGACTATTGTGCATGAAAATCCCAGGAGATCAGCAGTTACAGAAATACTCAAACCAGCCCATCTGGCACCAACAATCATCAATGCGATTATCTAATCAGCCAATCGTGTGACAGCAGCGCAATGTTTAAAATCATACAGATACGGGTCAGGAGCATCAGTTAATGTTCACATCAGCAATCAGAATAGGGAAAAAATGTGATCTCAGTCATTTGGAGCGTGGCATGATTGTTGGTGCCAGATGAGCTGGCTCTAGAATAGAATGCTATTCTGAGATGCGGGTTGGCGCAGTTTTGGCGGCACAAGGGGGACGTACACAATATTAGGCAGGTGGATTTAATTTTGTTGTTGATCAGTGTATATATATATATATATATATATACTATTATTTTATATACACACACACACACACACACACACACACACACACACACACACACACACACACACACACACACACAAAAAGTAATAATCTAAAAGTGGCTGTGCCTTACAATGATTTTACCTCAGTCAAAGTTTGTAGTAAGGCATGACGCAAAATTGATGGCAACAGCAATATGATAAAATACAAATTTGTGTAGGCTGTTTTTTTTAAATAGCAATAAATGTAGTATTAATGAAGAATCCAACTAATGTGGAGTCCTTGGTGTGTTTATCAGCTTCCAATGTGGCTCATCCAATCAGATTTTAGAGCTGAAACTATGTTTAATAATTAGGGATGTATGAAATTCACTTTTGGTGAAGTTTTGGGATGGGATAACAATTCATGAAAAAATTTATAAAGCTAACAGAAATTCTTCGTTATGTCTTCTGAGTAAACATTAGGAACAGAATACCATCGCAACCTGGTGGATTTGAGGGGTAGCACTCCATTACCTAAACGGTCACTTACCGATGAGCCAACATCATTTGCATCCACAGGGTCCCCTAAAATATTTAGGGCCACCAATGCAACCTATAATTTAAGAAAGAAGGTGAATAAAACATGACATAGACATGATTCAAATAAGCAAACCAACCCCAATTCCCATAAGAATCTGTTTGTACCTGATTGTAGATGTTGTACTGATTTGCATGGTTTCTGTGAAAGGTGAGCTTCAGGTAAGCCCCCACTGCATCTACATGAACTGATTTCAGCTCTCTCGCTCTGAAACTGGTCTTCTCATTGTCTGAGAGAGACACATACCTGGACAACACATCGCATTCAATAAAGTAAGATTTGCAAGCTGAACATAATGCAGCATGAGCATATTCTTCACAAGTAATGAATAAAGAAAATTACAGATCCAGGATTTTTATTTTTTGGTTAATTAAATGCATAACTGTTACAGTTAAAAAAAATATATGCACTTCTCAGAACATCTGAAACATTAAATAGGGTGATTTTTGACAGCTGGCTAAAATACTACACATTACACATATTGCTTCAGTACGTAATACTAAATAAGGACTCATTTAGTGTCATTTAGTGACCATTGTGCAGGCTTTAATAGTGTCCACAGAGTGGAGCAGGGATGTTTAGGCCTTTTCTCACCCCAGTCTGTGGAGCCACTGATCCTGCTGGGGTGAGGTGGGCTCTGGCAGTCTGTCTCCAATGTGGAACTCAATCTTGGACGAGATCATGTACTGATGGGCCAGCAGCTGCAGCTTCCTGATGCGACATCTCTCCACCAACTGCAGAGTAATTTCCTGAGGGAATGGACAGAACCTACAGACAACATTAATATTCAAAGTAAAATTTTCAGAAGAAAATGTGAGTGGTGTTATATACAATAATAATAATAATAATTATGAATGAGGGACGCATTCACAGCAGGTGTTCCAGATGTATATTTTCAGTTGATTTGTTTGTTGTGTTTAAAGCTTTATGTGTTTAAGCTTAAAGTAACCCTTTCAAGTGATTTAATAAGAAAAATTTAGAACATTTTACCAAACAATTTGGGCAAATTAGCTTAAGAAAAGGTGACTTAAGCTGAAAAGGTGAGTAGTTTGCATCCCTCAATAATAATAATAGTGATGCTTTGCTAAATTAAGCACCAATTATTAGATATTCATTAAAGTACATTTTCAGAACAGAAAATATTTTTTTATTAAAAAGGAGAGTCATCGTTTAATTGTTTAATTGTACTATCAATTTCTCCCGTAACACATTCAAAAATATGAGTAATAGCCTTCATTATGATCTTTGGTCAAATAAACCATGAATACACCTTAAATACAAATGAGAAGCTTTGACCGCAAGTTAATGTTAATCAAAATGGAAATTTTTATCCTGGTTACAGACATCAGGATTATACTGGACCTTGTATTTAGGATTCACTAACCTAGTGGATCTCCAGCCATTGATGGTGGGTGCGTGGACCATTAGCTTTTTGGCATTGTAGTTTTCTTCATGACCAGACCAGCTGATCACAGTGAAGCCTATCTTATGAGGCATCTCGTTCCTGAGCTCTGATGGGCATGTGGACAGAACTCTAAAGGAAATATCACAAAGCACTCCTCCTGACACACTGACATAATGCCCAAAACTCCAATATAACATATATAAACTGAAAGAAACAACTTGTAATTTGGGCAGCATTCCTTTACATGTGAACATTAGGCTGTGTTTTGTGTTCAGGTGTGCTTAGTTCAATTCTTTAAACTGGGATCACACTACCCTTGAACTAAAGCAAAATATAACATTTTTAAGATAACTATTTACAAGAGAACAGTTATTAGACAATAGCAATGTAATTTATTAATGTTTTCAACACCATGCGAGGGATTAGACAATATTTTCTAATAAATTGCCAAATTGAGAGCAACCTGTCATAATTACAGATAAGTCTCCATTTAAAGCTTATTTTCAGAGGTTTTCTGCATATCATTGTGTTTATCATAACAATGTTTGTATTTTAAGTAGTTAGCGTTAAGAGTGTAATCTGGCTAACCACACTGTTTACGAGAACGTTAAACTCTTTCAAAACAGCAAAAAATATCTACATCGACCAATTCAGCCAGATACTGCTCAGAATAAAAGCCCGTTATAATACACTCAATGCTCAGTATTTGGCAGAATTCAAAATAAATTTTAAATGAGTTAGTTTACCCAACAACAGCAGCTGGCACTGTTCATCTCCATAACCACCGTTTGACAACTGAGACCTTTGCGCATGCGCAGCTCTCCTAAACCGAAAACGATGCTGGTATTTGTAGTTCTTTAGAATTAGTCAGATTAGAGACTGACGTATATTAGCCCAATTCAGCGAAATTAATTTAACAGTAGTAATATGAAACTTCTCAAAACCATTCCAATGTTTTCTAATTTATTTCAAATTCAACAGGAAAATGTATAAAAAACAAATTAGCATCTTCTTGAACTCTTCCGGGTTGTATTCCAGTTCCGGGTTGCGTTGGACAGCAATGGCTTTAGAAAACAGCTCATTGAATGTTTGGCCTGAAATAGAAAAGGCAGAAAAGGAGAACAGACGTGAACTGGTTCTTCAAGGTTCAACGATTGACAAAAAGATCCAGAGCGACGGCGGAATTCACCCGCGACTGTATTCCCTCGCGCTCCTGAACTACCTGGAGATCAGCCAGTGTCCCAGTCTACATGAGATCAATGAGAACATCAGACACCTGTCTCATCTACAGAGCTTGATTCTCTGTAGGAACAAGCTCACATCAGTCCCGCAGAGTATCGGAGATCTGAAAGCGATAAAAGTCTTGGATTTGTCAGTGAACCAGCTGCAGGCTTTACCTGAGGAAATCTGCGCGCTGAGCGAGCTCAACACTTTAAATGTCAGCTGTAATAGTATCACTGCTCTGCCTGATGGTCTGAGTCGGTGTGTGAAGCTCGCCAGCATCAATGTGTCCAAAAATGCGGTCTCTCGGCTCCCTGAGGACTTATGGTCCTCCAGTTTGGAGCTCCTCAGCAGCATCATCGCGTCAGAAAACGCGATAGAAGAGCTGAGCAGTGAGGTTCATAAACTGACAGCTCTGAAGGTTCGTTATACCTATTTTTCGTGCTAAAATGAAGTACTGTAAGTAAAGTGTAGTACTGTGTCAAGAAAATGTCCTGGTCCTACTTTACCTCAAAAACAAATGAAACAAAGTAGAAATGTTGCTGTATATTTTAAATGATGAAGAGAATTGCATAAAAATAAAGTCTATTTGTAGGGCATTCAAAAAAGACGGTCGTTATGATATTCTCATTATTGAAATATGGGAAAAAATGCTATAGGCATATTATTTATATTGTAAATATTTATACATCATAGTAGTGCTCCATTGGTACTGAAAAGCATTGTACAACAGTATAATTACTGTAAATACAGGAAAAAAATGACTTTGTTACAATTATGTTAATGAAAATCATCATTGAAAACATTGGTAAAAAAGTAAAACATCTGGACTCATTGCGGTAATGAGAATTGCAGGGTAAACTGTGCTTAAGTGACCTGAAAATAATGTCATAATACATGCTTACATTGTATTTATGCAAATGTTAATTTCATATAGTGTTGTAATGATTTGGGTTGAAATATGACCAGGACATTTCCTTGACAGGTTTAGTGAGAATCACCCTATTCAATTATTTGTGACTTAATGAAGTAATTTCAATGATTGTGGGTGGTATGTTATGGTAATGTTGTAGGATATTCATTTACTTATTTCTTACAGCATTATTAGAGCTTTTTCATGCATCCTCTCTGTCTCTTGTCTCAGGTTTTAGATCTCTCCAGCAACAAGCTCCAGGAGCTTCCATCCGAGCTGGCCGACTGCCCCAAGCTAAAAGAGATACATTTTAAAGGCAACAAGCTGAAGGACAAAAGGCTTGAGAAGATGGTGAATGGCTGCCAGACCAAATCAGTGCTGGACTACCTGAGGGCAGGTGGGAGGGGGAAAGGGAAAGGGAAAGGCAAGCAACAGGATGGCGAGGTGAACGAGAAGGTAGATAGTGGCCGTAACGTCTCCAAGAAGAAAAGCGCTGCAAAGCAGAAGGGCAAAAAAGAGGCAGGTGAAGTGGATGAGCTTAATCAGATGGTTGTGAGAGTTCTGCATGTGTCAGAAGCACCCACGGCTGTTACGGTGAAAGTTTCCCCAGGTGCAAAAGATGTCCGGCCATACATAGTGTGCTGCATCGTGAAAGGCATGAACCTCAGACAAGGGAATGCACTAAAGAGGTTTCTAGCTGCTCAGGTAGGGAAGGTTTGAATTGGTCAACCTACAAATATCTCAAACATATTTGCATTTGGTTATTTGTTTCAATCTTACATAAATGTTAGTATGTTACCATTTTAATAAGCAGTAAAAATTATTGCTTTTCTCTCTCAAACCTGTTTGCAGACCAAGCTTCATGATGAGATTTGTGCCAAAAGGACAACTGCAACCATTGCGACTCATGACCTGAGCTTGCTAAAGGCCCCTCTTTTATATGATGTCAGGCCACCAGATACACTGAAGGTATGAAAGGAACAGGGGTTAAATTGGGCTAGAACGCCATTCCAACACCTTCGATTCAAAGAAAAAATGGCAGCTTGTTTGTCAATCCATTCCATTTTGTGTATGCTTCGGTCCATATTGCACTTATTATTCCATTGCTTGTTTGATCCATTTGACAAATTCTGTCTAGATTTAGAGAGTGTACTTGCTCATAAAAATACTTTCAAGATCATTGCGTTAAGCATTATGAAGTTTTATGTCTCAGTACAAATTAAGGATGTGCACGAGTACTCATAATCCGAAGTGACAGCAATGATGGATCATGAAAATGATGATGGATCATGAAAATGCGTGGCGGGACTTTTCACTCAATTTAAAATTCAGTGTCAACTATACACATGTCAAAGAAGGGACTAATTTTTCATTTTGAGATTGATTATGTTGTGCCTTTCAGTGGTACCTTTACATAGTAACCAAACTGTTAAACAACGTTGCAATCAAGTGTGTAGATTCCAGAGGGGATAAAGGTGAGGTAACACCCCCCCCCCCCCCATATTTATATCATGATCATCGGAAACATGTAAATGCTACTATTTTGGAGGTACGATGAAGGGTTTGATACTATGAACAACATATGTACATGTATATATATATATATATATATATATATACTCATCCACACACACACACGTTATAACATTATCTATAAAAAATATATATGTATAGCCTATAAATATTCATGCAAACCATTGTTTCAACAAGCTACGATGTGTATGTTTTCCTGTCTATTTATATATACATGTTATGCTTAATATATTTCACTGGCATTTTATCTAAGGTACTAGTAGCAGTGAGCCGGGTTGCTTAGCAACCATTGTAGGGGGTCCTAGAGGAACTGCTGTTTTAATGTTGCCTTATACAGTCATTCAGGTTTCATCATCAGCCAGATATATAAAAAAAATGTCCTACTCTCCTCTGTCTAAAAGAAGTCTACTATCCTGCCAGAAATATAGACAGGAATACACTACAGAATGGCCTTTTATTAAAACAAGTCAAATCTCTGACTCGCATGCCTACTGTGAATATTGCCAGATTGACTTCTCAGTGAAACACGGTTGACGTCACGATTGCATCGTTCATGTAGGTACAAAAAACGATTTGCTAAATCTATAGAAAATCATAAATCTATGCGTGAATTTGTAGTGAGTACAGGCGAAGATATTGCATCGATAAAGGCAGAGACACTTTTTGCTAACTTTATTGTTGAGCACATTCTTCCAATTGCTATTTCGGATCATATCGGTCCACTTTGCAAAGCTGCATTTCCAGACTCGAACATCACCAACAAGTACGGATCAGGCCGCACAAAAACCACTGCCATAATCGAAACCCTCAAACGACATGTCAAAGTCTTTAGCCTTGGAATTATCGCTGGGTTATTTTTCATTGGGCACGGACACAGCAGTGACACAACCAGTCAAGAGAGAACATTTAATTTACTCAACAGAAATTTGGAGAAATGTAACATCCCATGGCAACAATGTGTGAACTTATGTTGTGATAATGCCTCTGTTATGGTTGGAGTTTACAAAGGGGTTGCAGCGTTTGTGCGCAAGGAAATTGAAAATGTATATGTACAGGGATATCCTCGCCACTCGGAACACCTTGCAATATCCAGTTTCCAGTATATCCAGTACAAAATCCAGTTTCAGTGTGCTGGTGAAGGTCATTCTGGTGATCCTAGTGACAGTGACAGTGACAGTCATTCTGGTGACAGTGTGTGCTACAAGATGGTGTTTGTCTGCTTAAAAAATTCAAACAAGATAAGTGGAATTTAAAACCAGAACACATTAATACAGTAAATACCAAAAGATCAGGTCCAGGATTTGTTATACTCAATTGCATTTCAAATACTTATCCATCCAACAGACATTTAATTCAATTGAAATCCAAAGTACTTGTAGTTCAGAATACAAATATCAAGTGACATGCAAATAATTCAAATTAAATACAAATTGTTCAATCTTTCTTGATGTTATATTGTTTGTTATTTTTGATAGTTTGTAGTTTTATTATTTCAGTCCAGAATTGATTCTTCATTAGGTGAGCAGCTAGCAGCACCTGATCATGAAAAAACCTCACCAGGTAATCTTTTTACGGGTCAGGTGCTATTTTTTTTATGGCAGACTACTATTTTTACTGCAAGTGCTACTATTTTCCACTTTCAGAACTTTGCATCTCTGCCTTGGCTGCAATGTTAGCGGTTGTTGTGGACACATGCCAGGCGAGTTCTTCCTTTTTAAACAACGAGATGGAGCACAGCTGAATTTAACAGAATGCAGTGTCTTCAAAACTATTTTCACATTAACACGGCGTTTTAAAAACGCAGTGGTTATTGCGTCTCAAGTCAAGTCAACCGCAGTTTTCAAATACTCCAGATAGCAAGAACCTTTGGGCCAAATGTTGAAGTTAGCTGTCACACGTGGGCCAAAATTTCACTATATATATTTTGCTAAAGCTTTAGATTTGGAGTGAATTGTCTCTTGGGTCATAACTGGCTTTGAGGTAGATGGCCCAGATGACAACACAAAGCTGAGAACCATGTGTGGCCTGGCTATGGCAAGCCATGGAAAATGTTGACTTGTGGTTAACATATGGTGTATACTTGAAAAAACACATGTAGACTAGTCAGGTGTGGGAGTCCACACCTCAGCCTGTTCAACAATGTCATTGGTTGGTCTCATTGTTGTAGCATCTTCTTTCAATTCTTATTGGAGGAGTGAAACTGTCACTGCAGCAGCAACTTAAATACTGGACAGTTGCCATTTTTCCCACTCTTTTTTTGTTTCTCTCTCCTCTCTCCTAACAACTGCCATCAAGTAGCTTCAAGTAAGTGGATTGTTGGCATTTTAAAATCCTGTTACTGATATTCAGAAAATTTAAAAAAAATTATCTTTCTTTTTTTTCCAGGTCATGTGTAGATGGTGTGTTTTTCAGGTTATAAAGAGTGTCTGATATGTGACTAATTCACAATGATTGTGATTTAATTTTGTGGTTTTTATTTGATTTATTTGCATTAAATTATTGAGTAGGCTTGGTGTTCTTCTAGTTAAATTCTGGGAGAATACTGGCATTAGACTATCAGCCTCAAGGGCCATTAAGCCTTAACAGAACTCAGTCAAACAAGAATTAGGTAGATAATTATGGTAACTTGAAGGAAGAGCAGAGAGACTCTCTTTATGAGCATTCTTTCATTGAGTACTTGTGGAGTACTTACTTCGTGAACTCGAGAAGACTAAATGACCCAAATGCCCATCCCTAGTAAAAATATAAATCTCTCTCCCCAAAGCCTCATCTTGAGACACATGACGGATTTTGCTCTTTGCGTATAAGGTGTTTATTCTCACATTATCTGTAAATGTTTCAAGCCTTGCACTTAATTTTCTAACTCTAAAACAAAATCAAATAAAATATACAAGACTAAACTGGCTATATGAGACACATTCATATTCAAACCTTAATTTGGTTCAATTAAACACACTTTATATTACACAGTAATAGCAGTTTGCAGAGTCTGCAAAGACGTTATTGTGTAACTCTTGAATCAGAGCACATCCACTGGTTGCATAACAGTCAAACAGAGAAAGAACAATTAATATTTAATAAGTGTTGTCAACATGTTTTTTTATGTATGGCAGGAATCTGGTTTCGAAGCCACCAGCTGATTAATGACACAGAGAAGTCCCATAATCATCAGTTTTTAATAATAAATGAATCGTTCTTATTCTTGGTGTTTTCTTTTGTGTTGACTTTGAATTCAGCACCTGTCTCCGAGGCCACTGGCAATAGGGCAGTATGATATTCTCAGAATTGCTTGTTGCTTTTATACACAAGAGAATAGACTGTGCAGTACAAAGCTACTCAACACCTGGCAGAGAACATTGTGGCTCTGTTGTGGCTTTTCCTGTCTTGTTTCTATATAATCATTAAGAGCTTGGAAAGTGATGATGTTTATGAATTGTGGTGTATTTTGAATGTGTGTGTAGATTGTTCCTCTGGGCCGTAAGGAGATAAAGGCAGCTGAACTCTTGAGGCACCTGCAGCAGGAAGCAGATGAACAGAGAAAACAGAAAAAACGACAAAATGTTTCAGGACTCCACAAGTGAGAGAATAATAAATTAACATTTAATGCCTGATTATATTATATTAAAGGAATAGTTCACCCAAAAAAATATATTTTTCCCCTCATAATTTACTCAACAAATCCCCTATGACTTTCTTTCTGTGATTTACAGTATGACACACAAGCCGCATGGACCATTTTTACAATAAAGTATTTTTTTCTTTTTTAAAACTTAAAAGCGAGTTTCTTTCAACTGCCATTGTGTTGAGGAGATGGAACTGGATATTCATTATTTTTCCTTTTAGCATTTAACACCATATAGGAAGACATTTGGAAGATATGCGGTGGGTAAATTATGATACAGTTTTAATTTCTGGGTGAACTATTACTTTACCTATGACAATTATTTATAAAAAAATAAAGACAGTTGTTGTGTGCTGACAGCTTTAAACCGAAAAGGGCATAGTATTTGAAATCAAAGAAAGCTGCAGATTTTGTGCCAAGTTTGTGAAACTAACTTTGTTCCCAAATGCAATGCAAAAGAACCATGTCATGCTCCATAATTACTTTATTTAGCATGTGTACCCTGGCTAAGTGAACTGAAAAGTACCCCTCATTTGTCAGACATCTAACCTGTTGTCGTGGTTAATTAGTGTAACTTCAATTGCGTAAATGCATGGGCTGCACAGAACATAAAGTGCAAATACTGAGCTGTGACACAGAACATTATTCATTTTCCAGCATTTCTTTGACATCTTCCTGTTTTATTTCATTCTTCATCACAGATACCTCCAGCTACTAGATGGGAAAAATCTCTACCCTTGTCTGGTTGACGCAGAGGATCATGTAATTTCATTCCCACCAATCACAAACAGCGACAGGACAAAGGTAATCCAAATAATATGGTGGTGGGGGGATGGGGTAGTAATAAATCTGGTTATTATTATTACAAGCGGTAATTCCAAATGTATAGTATTATTTTCCATAATTGATCTGGACATACACTACTGGTCAAAAGTTTCGAAACACTTACTCAGTCTTTATTATAATTTTATTTCACATTTTTAATAATAGTAAAGTCATCAAAACTATGGAATAACATAAATGGAAATATTGGAATTATGTTGTGACTAAACAAAATCCAAAATAAATTTAAACTGTGTTATATTTTAGCATCTTCAAAGTAGTCACCCTTTGCATAGAATTGTACTCATCATAACATTTTCTCAACCAACTTCTTGAGGTATCATCCTGGGATGCTTTTTAAACAGTATTGAAGGAGTGCCCATCTATGTTGGACACTTATTGGCTGCTTTTCTTTATTATTTGGTCCAAGTCATCAGTTTCAAAAACCTTTTTATTTATTTTATTACATTTTAGTTTTGTAATGAAATAATGGTGGCACAATTATATTTTTGTCTATAAAACTAATTTCAAACATTTAAGCATACGAGTTCAGATAAAAATATTTTGAAGATTATGAGAAACATTTCAGTCAAGTGTTTCAAAACTTTTGACTGGTAGTGTATGTTTCACATTTAAGAATAAAACTTGTGAAGGCTTTAAAATGCATTTCTTTCTGTAGATAAAGAAGACCACGCGTGAGTTGTTTTTAGAAGTGACGAGCTCTACTAGTCTTCAGATCTGTAAAGATGTCATGGATGCACTGATAATAGTAAGATCACCTGATAACAAGCATTTAATTTTGTGTCTCTGATTGTGTGTGAACTAATATACCAGATTCACTTGTTTGGTCTATTTTTGGTTTATTTTATTCAACAACACACAAGAAATTGTATGACAAGAAAACTTAAATGGAACTAAGCTGTCAAAATAATAATAAAAATAAAAAAAAGTCTTCGAAGCGTCTGTACAGTACATGACATTCTAGCAGTGTGTGGTTTTTTTTTTTTTTTTTGCATTTTCACTTAACCTGAATGCTACTCATACTCAAGAAAAAAAGGCTTTCTCAAAGTCACCAGAATTTAATGCTTTGTTTGGTGTAGTTTTTGAAAAAAATTCTCCCGGGGGAGCATCTCTCATCATTTATTCACCCCCGTGTCATCCTAGATGTGTATGACCTACTTCTGCAGAACACAAATTAAGATTTTTAGGGGGAAAAAACTTTAAAAAATCTCAGTTCTGTAGGTCCATATAATGCAAGTGAATGGTGGCCTTTTGAAGGTCCAAAAATCACAAAAGCAGCATAAAATTAATCCAGATGACTCCAGTGTTTTAATCCATGTCTTCAGAAGCGATATGATAGGTGTGGGTGAGAAAACGATCAATATTTAAGTCAAATTTACTATAAATCTCCACTTTCACTTCCAAATGATTACATTTTTTTTATTTTTTGTATTATTTAATTCTTCATGCATATCGTCACATACTGGTTGGGGCTGGTCAAAGGTGGAGATTTATAGAAATAAAGGACTTAAATATTTATCTGTTTCTCACCCACACCTCACTTCTGAAGACCTGGATTAAACCACTGGATTTGTCTGTATTACTTTTTTGCTGCCTTTTAGTTTTAGGAGATTCAAATTTCTGGTCACCATTCACGTCTTGCATTGTATAGACCTACAGAGCTGAGACATTCTTCTGAAAATCTTTGTGTTCTGCATAAGAAGGAAAGTCATACACATCTTGGATGGCATTACTAATAATAAAATAAATAATAATAAAAAGACAAACGAATGTGTTTTATTTACTATTAATAATAAATTGTATATAATAATAATAATAATAATAATAATAATAATAAAATATAAAGAACTAATATAATGTGTTGCCAACTAGTTACTGTAGAAAAACCACGGTACGGTCTAACAGAGTACAACAGTTTCTTTCCTGAAGCTTTCAGCCTCCTCAATGTCCTGGCACCTACTTCCATCACAAGGAATGACTGGACTGTTGCAATGAGATACTGGCAACATAAAGTTTCATACACTACAGTCCTGACTCCATCTATCAAATTCTGAACAAATCAAGAAGACCTCCTAAAAGACCATTTGAATGTCTTTCTAAATGTTTTTCTTCTGTTTCAGAAAATGGCTGAACTGAATAAGTTGACCTTTGACCATAAGGAGGATGTTGGCTCAGACGAAGAGACTGATACAATTTCAGGTCATCCTGTAGAGGACCTGACCTCCCCTGAACTGACCATTCTGCAAGTAAAGGTCATGGATGTGGAGGGAAACCTTAAAGTGGTCTACCCATCAAAAACTGACCTGATGTCCGACATCAGCAATCTAACAGTCATCCGATAACCATATTGCAAAATGTACTGAATGCAAACTCTTTCCATAAAGTTTTATCTATAAACACAATGGCTGTCAAAACATTATATTTAATGGTTCTTATTAACAAAGTATATTTTTGTGGTAACTGGTTTAATTGCATGTATGCAAAAATAAACATAATATACCTTGTCCATACCAAATAACATGGATATTTTGGACATTTGGTGCCTGTGGAACAAAACGTTTTTGCCTCACTTATAGTATAATTGAATATGAATTAGTCAATTCATCCTTCTCAATAAAATAAATGCATTAATTTCCCTTGTTTTCACTGAATCTCTGTATGAGCTTTAGAATGAAGGTGACTGACACTATAGGAAGTCTATTTCCTCTTCAGATATTTACACACCTACTTGCTGTTTATTATTACCATTTTCCACACTTTGGAATACTAGTTAAATAATGGAATAACATGAATGGAAGCATTGTGATTCTAGGCTGACCATAACATTAAACAAATCTAAATTGATAAAAAAATTTATCAATTATTTTAGCTTCTCAAAGTAGCCACTCTATTCCTTGAATACTACTCTGCACACTCTGGGCTTTCACTCTCAACCAGCTTCATGAGATGCCACCTGCATGTGTCTTAAACCGTACTGAAGATGTTCCCATGTATCCTGAGCACTTTTTGTCTGCTTAAATGAAGTCATTGCCCTTACATAATGGAATTTGAGAACTTTTGCAAACAATTTAATTTACATTTATGCATTTGGCAGACGCTTTTATCCAAAGGGACTTACAGAGCCCTTATTACAGGGACAATCCCCCTGGAGCAACCTGGAGTTAAGTGTCTTACTCAAGGACACAATGGTGGTGGCTGTGGTGTTCTCGAACCAGTGGTGCCTTGTGGCATATGTTTTTGGAAAGCTCTGAAATAGTAGAATAAAACCAGCCATTATGTTTATGTTGCTTGTATGCCGTGTTTTAATTTATAACGTCAGGAACAATAAAGAGAACATAAAATATCACATACCATTACTAAAATCATGTCTGCATGCAATGTATACCTTTTGTCATTATTGTGTTTGCATGTGGAATTAGTATTTTATCTACAATTATTATTTTTTATTTGTTTGGAGAGGCTTTTGGACACTATGATAAATAATTTTGAATTTGTTTTTTGTTTTTTTGTTATAGTATGAACGCTTTGTCGTATCAACACAAAATATTTCTCAGATACAGTTGACATGATTGGAAACAAACAATGAAATACAAAGTATTTATGTATTTTGTATGATGTATTTTCAACGCGCGGCTTTACTCTATCGCGCGTGCGAGCATCAATAATGCGCGCGGATTAATGGCGTTGAAATGCCTTCATAATGATGAATACAATTATGAAACAGTAAAAAGGCTTATACATTTTTACATTGTTATTATTAACAATAATCAACATTACCCAAAATCGAACCTTTTTATGCAGCTTTGGAGATTTATGACAAGAACACGTGAAATGTTCGTTTAAAATTATTCTGACAGTCAAACTAAAAATAAATGGCATAATGACTAAACATCAATAGGGATGTGCACTCTCCGTGTGACAATGACCGTCATCCTGTGTTTGTAACGTTTGTTGGAGTTCGGTTTGTAAATTAGCCTTACAGTAAGCCTACAATTTGAAATTAATCGTATAATGTAATCATGCCTGCTAAATCACACACATCTGAATGATCATTCGTGATGTCTTGAGCTCAAAACGCACTTACAAACACCAACAAGTGTTTCAAATAACATCCGACATGGATCTGATGTGGATTCCGATCACAGAATGAAGCAGAATTACATTCATTCATTATTGAGTTATATGTGATGATTAGGCCTACTCTTACGCAAACTGTCATACTAAATATAGTTTATACTAAAACAAATATCAGAGACCGCTTAGACAAATCGTCTCATGTGCTGAGAATGTGCTAACGTGCCAACCATAAAAATATAAATCATAAAAGTTTAAGAACCACTTCATGGTCAGAATTGCGACCTTTTGAATCACGCTCGCGCCAGAGAATTATTGCACCTCGACCTAAAATGCCCCGTTCGACTTTTCCGAGACCCTCTACTCTTCCCTGCGGAACACGGAAGCTTGATCTCTGACCCACTTTCTGTAGATCTGAATTTCTTGAATTTTAGAATATTGAATTTGGTGTTCTGAATTTGTTATTCATCTTGAAAACTTGAAGATGTATTTTTTAAAATGGGATATTTACAGTGTAAGAATTCAGAACCAAAAATTTGCTGTTTGAAAATACATATTTGTAAAATTGTGCCATAAAAAAACAATTCAATTTGGTTAAATATGAAATGTCCAGGATTGGAGTTTAAAAAATTCAAATTCAAACCTATTTAAAATACAATGTAATATTAAATTTGGCAAAATCACACTTATAATTAAAATTCAAAAGTCTATAATTCAAATTTACACAATTCTAATTCAAATTGTTTTGTCGTATTTCTGGCTCCATAACACTGGAGATCGGGTACGGTCCATGTGCAGAGAATTTTATTGGAAGGATCAAACTCACAGTCAAGGCAGGCAAGGGTCAGAAACACAGGAGGCAAATATGCTCTAGGCAGAACAAATCCAATGGGCAAGCCAGATATCAAGGTCCAAAGACAGAGCAAGTTGTCAAGATAACTGGACAGGCAATGAACAAGAGAATTGTCTTGGTTACGTATGCAACCTTGATTCCCTGAGGTGAAGGATGACGCATAGGAGTGTCCTTCTAAACAACCTAGTTGAATCTCTTCTGCAATAATGGCAATTCTAATATTGGCTATGGTGCTTGAACCCCACCCTTTTAGGTAGTATAAAAATGAGCACACAACACATTTTCTGACTGAGGGACAAAGAGCGCATCGCTCGCACCTCAAAGAACTCAGAGTTTGTAGTGTGGCCAGCTTATTGTCTTATTCCCTTCATCTCAGGGAACTGAGATTACATACGTAAACGAGACCTTCCCTTATGATTCAGTACACTTGAGGAATATGGGGAACAGAGTCCCATCATGCTGAACTCCACGACACAACCCTCCCAGAGAGGAAACATGACACCGCAGTCCCACGAGACAGTGACCAACATGAGTATGCTGCAAGTCAATGACCCTCATGGTGAGCCAGGAGGGGAACACAGAATGGAATATGAACTATAGTCCCATAGTATGAATTAACCCCTTCACAAACCCAGCCGGGAAGGAAGTTTATTTATAATGAAAGCTCTTGTGACTTTTGGGAAAATACAACGGTCTGAATGTAGGCAGTTGTGTAAAATGACAGGGAGCCCATATTTAAAAAGAGTGGCATAAGAGTGGCTCTAGACAGAGAGGAATTGCAAAGAGAGAGACGTTGCGTCTAGGTTGTAAAACCTTGCCAGTGTGTTTTGAGAAGACCATTCTGCTACAAAACATATGTATTGTAAGGACACACCATTCACCCATGCCTATGAAGAGGCCATGCCACTAGTTGAATGTGCTTTAACACCAATTGAGCAATTCACATCCTGCGACTTTTAGGCCAAAGCCTGCCGTTCTTCTCCAGAATGAGGAATAACAGTTGTAAAACCCACTGTGTGAGTTGCAATGGGACAGAGGGCATTTTGTTTTGTTCATAATAATATAATGTGTCACTCACCATTGGGAAACGGTTCTGCATAATGTGTGGGCTTTGAAGTAGAAAAGAGCTCTTTATTGAAAAAGTGTGAGTCTATCAACCAATGAACACTGAACAACGAGTGCTGTACTATTTTTGCATCCTTTGTATGTTCATTACATGATATAATGCATCGCTCACCATTGGGAAACAGTTCTGCATAATGAGTGGGCTCTAAATTGAGCTCTTTGAGTGTATCAACCAATGAACACTGTACTTTTTTTGCATTCTTTATTCCATGTGTTTGAATGTGAGACACAAAAACAAAATTTTAAACAATATTTTGAACAACAATATTCCTTTCCTGACAAACACCCATGGGGAAGAGTGGAACAGCATTGTGTGTCTCCACTCAAGCCTTCTTTGGGACAGGTCTGGATGGAACCTCGAGATCTGCATTCCACTTCATGGAACTGTGCTAGTGAGGCGCGCTTCACTGCATGGAGGCGGGGAATTCGCACTGATGTGGCTACCTTTGTTTGGGCCACTGTTTTCATGGCTTTACCGCAAACTTCCACCGGTGCTGGGACAGCAGGGGTGGGGTTTTTAGCCAGGCACTGGCTCAAGACAGAGTGGGAGTGGGCCGGTTGTGATTAAATATTGCTCCGTTTTGGCATAAAATGTCTCATATCCTGGGATTGTTGAGTCATGATGTAGCGCTCAGCAAATGTCGAAATGTATCCAAAGAGAGCAGCTTTTTTCGTGTCACGCATTTCCGTTAGGGTCAGCCAAATGTGATGATCCACAACCACTAGGTTAGCCTACCCATTGACTTGCCAATGGCCTGTCCAGTAACTTTTTGTGACTCGCAGGGCTAAGTCCATAGTGGTGCAGAGCTCCTTGAACATCTCATAGGGATCATAGGGTTGCTTGCAAATTTGCTTGAGGAGCTTAGAAAACAATGGAAAAACAGAGCAAAGTTCGGTATGACCTAACTCATCCATTCGGGGGCGAAACATGTTGGAAGACCTGTATATTTTTTTTATAAATTACAAACCCGAACTAGAAGAACTACTTGAAAAATTTACCCAACCTGATGGACCTCTAATGTAAACCACTCTGAGAGCACTGAATAGAATGTGATTTCAGATGCAGGGAACAATGCTCCCTGATTTTTTCGGTGCATTCTGTGAATTTGTATGGAGTGAAAATGTATTGCACTGGAATGAAATTTGAAAATGTTACAGCCCTAGAAATGGCTGACTCACTGGTCAGTGCCCAACTACTGAACTAGGGAGCTGATTGAGCGTATGCACCCATAAAAGGCATATTTTGCCACCTATTAATGCTGTTGGTTAATCCAGGGGTTTTCAAAATGGGGACTGCAAGGGGGAGAAGAAAAAAAGTGTAAAAATGTTGACACTGTTTGACAGTAGGCCTATTATCATTACCATTGATTAATTGTTTTTATTTTATTGTTTTTACTGCCATAGTAAGAAATAAAAATAAATCACATATAATGCAAAATATAATCTAATGTGTGAGAAATTAGTGTTGTAATTCACTATTCTATGTAAAGTAGTTTTGAAATAATAGTGATTGTGTTATTGAATACAATGTACTTAGTGCTTTTCACAATAATAATAAGTATTAGTTTGTAATAATGATAACTATTATTATCAATAAATATAATTTTTTATTGTATTATTTTAAAAGTTAAATTAAATGTAATTTTAAATGCTTCTCTTTGGGTTTATATTTACTTAAATCAGTATTACTTAAAAAGAAGATACACTGTCAACTTAATAAGAAGTAAATATTTTCCAGATAACATTTTAATAATTCCTTCTCGCTTCAGTACAATGACAATATAAAAGCCAATTATTTAATTTTGCAAACAAGAAGTCTTTATAATATTATGTTTACTACTTTTGTCACACAAGGGGTCCCTCACAAGGGGATCACCAAATTTGAGGGTCCTTGTTATCAAAAACTTTGAAAACACCTGGGTTCAGCTGTTAACTTCATTAAGCTTTTGGCTAAAGTCGTAATGTAAATCTCTTTTTTGTGAAGGGATTAAAAAGACTCGAGTCACTAGGATGAATCAACAACCCAACCGCTACATTACGTTCCATCCCTCCGGTAGGTGGCAGCAATCACCCTGACACCATATTACCGCTTACTGTTTCACAACAGAAGAAATTTGGAAACATCATTTGAGGATCATGTAACGTGTGTTGTACCATTGCGATTAAGTTCAGGGTTTACTTCACTATTTTATTTAATGTACCTTTATTTACTTTGTTGAAAGACAAACGTTATCCTAATCAGCGCATTGGGTGTATGATAGTAAGATGCTATCACAGGAGATCTGCAGCCATGTATGATCGCTGATATGTTATATACGTATGTGTGAAACGCTTTACGATTCATTAAAAGGTTATTGCGTACTATTTATTTAGAGTACATCACTATGACCACCCTGACGAGGCAGGACCTTAATTTTGGTCAAGGTAAAAAGTAATTCAGTTGCAAATGTACTGTACATTATAGATTCAAAATAACATTGTAATTATTCTGGTAATATTTATTTATTTTGCAGTTGTTGCCGACATTCTGTGTGAATTTTTGGAAGTGGCCATTCACCTCATTCTGTATGTCAGAGAAGTTTATCCTTCTGGCATATTTCAGAAGAGGAAGAAATACAACGTGCCTGTCCAGGTAATACTTGCAAAATGTACACTGCTTTTCGGACATTCTGGACTTATTAAAGGGATAGTTCGCCTGAAAATGATAATTATGACATTTGGTCCAAGTGCATAGTACTAAAGCTCTAAAATGTGACCACTTATATTTAATATAACAGATGTCATGCCACCCTGAGTTGAACCAGTACATTCAGGACACTCTCCATTGTGTCAAGCCACTTATAGAGAAGGTGAGTTTTATCAATATGTTTGAGTAATTTGTGTATTTTTAAATAAAACGGGGTAAAGAGTGTAATCACAATCTGTTACAAGACACTCTCTGTCTATTCTGAGCAGGATAAGTAAATTCATAAAACATGTAAACTGTTGTCTCTGCAGAATGAGGCTGAGAAAGTGGTAGTGGTGATCATGGATAAAGAGCACCACCCAGTGGAGAGATTTGTGTTTGAGATCTCACAACCTCCACTGCTCTCCATCAGGTGAGTAAGAGTTAGGGCTGCCCCCTAAAATAAGTGCATTTAAAATGTGTGTTGTTTTTTGTAAGATGGCTTTACAACTATTTTCAACATCTCTCTGGCAAAGAAGCTTCATCTGTGCATTCTCTATCCGTCGGGTATTTCGTTATCCAGGAAAATATATCATGTGTGTGAATACATTTTTGTTCCTTCCTTCATGAGTTCCTCCCCTCATATAACAATAATTCAATATATAATGATACATAATTATCTTTAAATATATATATATATATATATATATATATATATATATATATATATATATATATGTATATATATATATATATATATATTAATAAAATCATATTCAGATAATTAAAATGCTTTACATTCCTGTAGCAGAAGAGTTAATCATTAATAAGATAATACAAAAAGCGGCTTTAGAATACAATGTATTGTTTACTACCATATTATTGATCATAAGTCAATCATTGGCATACAGTTCACAGCATTTCACAAGTGAATTCATCAATCAGTTCGAGATTAATTATGAGGGATTGTTTAAGGATCCGTCAATGAACAGCTGCGTTAAACATGCTTGTGTAGGGTCTTGGATGCGTTGCGTCATAAACATAAAATTTTTAGGTCACTGTGTCAAGTTAATTACTTAGAACACATATGCAAGAATGCAAGAACGTAACGCATGTTTGTGTTGTTCTGCTGCTCAAGGGTGTTTTTCTTCACTATATAAACTGCACATTGCCATGCAGCTGAAATTTCACTTACTGCCCTCTGGAGTAAACAGGTGGTACTACAAGCGTGCATTTCTCTTGAATCTTCCATATTATGTTCCGGGGGGCATTGCGATTAATGGCGTTAATTTTAACGCTTTATTTTTAGTCAAATTAATCGCACTGAATTAACGTGTTAAATCGACAGCCCTAATATATATATATATATTTATCCAATTACATCGGAAACCTCGGGGCTGAGGGATTTGTGAATATTCTTGCTTTAGTGATTTTGCATTGAAAATTAAATAATTTATTTAGAAAACAAAAAACTTAAATCAAATACATTTCTAAATTAAAATTGCACTCCAAACGAAAAAGCAAATAAATTAATAATAAAGTGATATAATATATATATATATATATATATATATATATATATATATATATATATATATATATATATATATATATATATATATATCGTAACCACCTTTCCATTTACCGTCAGGCAATTATCTGTCTAAACATGCAGGTGGAAAATTACTTGCACAAATGAAGACATAAAATCTATTATAAATGTTCAAATTATAATGATGATAATACGGTGAACGTGTTTTTGTATTATTTTATATATTTTGTATTATTTTATATAGTTTGTATTATTTTACAGGCTGCAGAGTTGCGTTCACAATAAACTGCTCTGTGGAAATAAAGTGAACTGAACTCGAAGCACCTCCTGAGCTGAGATGTCTGAGGTCATTTGCAGCACTCATAAAAATAATAATGATAAAAAAAAAATCAGAAGGCAGAGACAAAGTGTGAGATCCTTAGATGCGTGTGTTCCACGAGACTACACGCCTCATGCATGCACATAGATTACTTTTGTGTCATCTGTTCTTCATAATATAATAAAGTGTTTCTTCAAGCGTGTGTCCATCTGTCTATGGGCAAATAATTGTAATATTAATATGATAATAATAATAGTCAAATAATAATTTAATAGATTCATGGGAAAACGAGCCAAATATCGTCTTGACATCGTCAAAGGTATCAGCTATTGGCGATCACTCTGACCATCGTCGATCCCCGAGATCATCATCTGTCGGCAAAACTCTAATGTGCATTTCTCTATAAATTAACAAAATGTTCAGACAGTCACTTGCTGGTTTTTTAGACACATTCAGAATCGTTACTGCTTTTGCCGGTGTCGCTGCAGCTCGCTTTTGTGTGCGCTTGTAAAATGTATGTTTTAAAGACTCATTATTATGGTTTAGTATTTCTCTGTATTGTAGAACAGTGTTGGCAATGTTACTTATAACATTCTTTCTCAGATCTGGAACTCAAACCATTTTCTGATGCCACCCAACATATAAGCAATTCAATTAATATCATAAATTTGCGACAACTAATCGACTAATGGCTTCAATTAACGACTACTAGTCGATTAGGAAGATCTTTGGTCGGGGGCAGCCCTTGTAAGAGTGGAATCAGTTCTCAAAGCAAAGCTACATTTTTGCGTGTCTTGTGTCTTACTAGCATATGTGTGTGTGTTGGGTTTTTGTTAGCTCAGATACTCTGCTGTCCCATGTGGAACAGCTGCTGAGAGCTGTGATCCTGAAGATTAGTGTGTGTGATGCAGTTCTAGACAACAATCCTTCAGGTAATTTGCAATTAAACAGAACAAAACTATCCTGATAATTACCTCTCATTTATTAAACATATAGTTTGAGCAGATTTGGAGAAAAATCTCCCAGTTTTAAAAGATGTTTGTCTCTTTTCGCTCATTCTAGGATGCACATTCACAGTCCTTGTACACACCAGGGAAGCTGCCACAAGAAACATGGAGAAGGTTCAAGTCATCAAGGTGAGGCTTGTTAATAGGTTCTTCTCATTTCTAAAATTGTGCTTCCTTGTTTCCTTGTCCTTGCTTCCTTTCATTTTTCCTAGCTCCACCCTTTTAGGAAACCAGGAAAGGAAACGAAGATGGAAGAATCAAAACAAGATGTATTTGTAAAATTAAAGTAATTAATTAAAACTGTCCTGTCAGATGTGAAGGTGAAGGAGAATTAATACATGCATCAGGTGCTTTGACCATAAAGTCTTCCACATTGGACACTCCTTCCATGGTTCTCGCTCAAACATCCTCGGGAAGCTCCTCCTTCCGTGGTCCTCGCCTCTTCGCAGTGCATTTAGAAGATTGATACGACCTTCATGATGGCAGACTATGGTCAGTTTCCAGGTCACAGGCTTGAGGATGGAATAAGAGAGGAAACAAGGATGCACTATTTCAGAAATGAGAGCCACTCAATCTGTTTTAGGAACATGGAACAAAAGTTACCATTACAAATGGAAAAACTCTGTTTCTTTTCTGTTTATTAGTGAGGAGTTCATCTCTCACTTCAACTTTTGATTTAGAGAGTTCTCTAAAACAGTGTTTTTAGAAACCATTGTAGGAACTATTTTGGTTACATGATGGGATGACCAGACCAGTTGTTTCAAATAGATACAAAAGTGTTCTGAGCCAAATCTCAGTTTTTGTTATGATTTTAAAACTTTGTATATATTACAGGATTTTCCATGGATTGTAGCAGATGAACAGGAAGTTCACATGGAAGAGGCAAAACTCATTCCTCTAAAAACTATGACTTCTGATATTCTCAGGGTGAGATATCCACATGTAACACTGCACATTTTAACAATAATACAGAATGTAAACATGTTATGTTCTCTCCACACCCTAAAACAGATGCAGCTGTATGTAGAAGAGAAAGCACAGAAAACCTGACACGTTGCTGTTGTGAAACTACATTAGAGTTGTTCCACAGGAAATGGGCTGTTTGTGGGCTGTTTGTGTGTTGACAGTTGGTTTTATTTTTAAATGGCATTTTAGTAACATGAACTGGAGATGCATATAAAGATGGATTGTGCTGCAAGAGAAAAATGCAATTTTCAGCATTTTACTAAGTAGAACTAATGTTTACCTGTGATATCTGTTTATTTTGCCTGTGCTAATTTTTTACAAGTTTTTGCTTAATTTTTCATTTAGCTGTTTTCATACAATTCTGTGAACCTTCATCTGATAAATTGTCTATCACTCTATGTCGACTCCAACTATTTGTTTAATAAAGATTGGGTGCGGTTGGGAGCACAGAGTTCTAAATATCATGTTTCCTGTTCAAAGTTCGATCCAACTTATATTGAATGACTTTGTTTTTATTTTAGCGACTCACTTGGTTTTTAGGGAATGTTTTTCATTAGATAGCTGCAACATGTAGACAGCTCTTATTTATCTCTTATTCATCTAAATAAATAAAAAAACACTCCAGATTCTTTAGTTCTGATAAGCTGAGTAACTCACAGGATGTTCTATCAACACTATGTGCATTGCATCTTAAACAATTTAAAAACATGAAAAGGAAATGTAAATAAATTGAAAACAGTCACAAAAAGAGTTTGTGTTTTTTTAAATCACAGCTTGACAAGATCTTTTTTCTAAACAGCAAATATGATGGGCCCTATTTTAAGAGTGCCAACTGTTAAGCCAAGCGCTGTGACATTTCATATTCGCTAAGACAGTTGGCATGGCCATGTGTTTTTTTTAATATATATATTTGTGCAAGCATTCACTAGGTCTAGGTGCAAATGGGTTGGTGAAATTGCGCATGTGAACAATTGCTAACAGTCAGGTTGGAGGCATCAGAATGCATATATTAATAGATCATAATAGGATGCATTGAGCACTGCAGTAGTTTACACGGAATCACTCTCCCCTGCAGAATGTTCATCATTAGAGTCAAAACAAATGATTCCCTGTCAAATAAGAATGATATATTTGTTTTACTGGCAATCTAGCTCATCTGTGATAAGATTTTATGGTCAGTTGTGCAATCGAGCAAAAAAGTTAAAGCGAAAGCAGTAGGAACTCATACTAGACAGGCAACAAAATCGCGGACAGCGGGACTTAAGTCAAATGGTTGCGACTCGAGTGCTCTCCAAACGACAGCAAAAGTGTTGTCTTTGAATGTGGGTTTTGGCATCTCGGGACACGATTGCAACAACAAAAAACGTATTTTATTAAAACCTATAGTGACATAATCCGTATATTTATAACAAATATATACTCGGGGCCGCCATCAGGATTTATGGACAGGGGGACAACATTTTCCAAATTGCGGAGTGCTTGTACATGCTCATTGCCAAACTTGATAAAAACTAATATTCTAATAAGGTACATTGTCTTACTCTTAATTATTTACTTAAATTGATTTATTTTTACTAAATAATTGCTTTTAAAATATATTATTATTTTTTAAAGAATGTTGTTTCTAGAGTAGCAACAATAATGTTTACAACAGCAAAGTCACTATATAAACTCAATATCTCACTGGAAACATCTAAAATGTCAATAAAATGATTGTATCCAATGGCTGTGAAGAAAGCAGGGAAGGCTGTCATCAATGGGCTGTGTTTGATGTCAATCAAAGTGCGCACATGTGGGTCAAGTGCAGGTGGACCTGTCACCGCCTTTGCTGCCTAATTAGGGGTGTAACCAGTGGGTGTAACGGTGTGATAAACAAAAATTACTACGGTATTATGGTTTCACTGTATTTAGGTGCATTGATAATATTAAAAGCAGTTCAATATTTGGTTATAAAATAGGCTATTTCTGATAAAACACAGATAAATATTTTAGTTACAACAAATTCTTGAACTTTAGTTTGGATTTCTTCAACTTAAATCCTTGAACATCAGGACACTCTCTTAATACGAGAAGGTAAAAAAAAAGAGGAAAAGAAACATGTACAGTAGTCAGATGATTATAACTAAAAATATTTTGTTGTTATTATTTTATTATTTATTAAATTGAATTGTAATCATTTGTAATGCTTATTGCCCAGGTTAACACTTAAAATATGCATTTGCATACATTTCAGTAATTTGTTGCATTTGTGATTTCGTTCAATTCTACAATACCTACTGAAATATTCATGTGTAGTTTATTTTTGGCCATTTTGTCCAATACTGATAGGCTAATTTCTGCCACAGTTTCACTGTCAGTTTCTTGCATTCAAATGGTCAATGTCAATTTCCTGAACACCAAAAGCCATGCATTTTTAAACCATATTTAGTACAATGTTTTACAAATAAAACATGTTATTATCAAACACATTGGCCTGGTGTTGCGCTGCAGTAGGTAAAAGAACAAACTTGGCACATCGTAGCGTTGAACAAGGTTTTAAATCCGTTTGCTGCGTTTGTGAATGTGACAGAAAGCACAATAACTTTAGCCTAACTAGTCATTACAAATCACGTAAAACTACATTGAATCTTGTGTTTTTATGAAACGGGCTATAACTTATTATCCCGTGTACTGTATTTCCACATACATTCATCTCCGCAAATTCCGTGGGATGGTGCTCACGGAGATTGTGCTTAAGGTTGAAGTGTATGATAGCCATCAACAATGGTGCTTCATGGGTCTTTTACAAATAATCAGACAGCTGAAATAATGGTTCATGCTCGCCCGGACATGTCTGTATATGTTGTGCTGGACTTCTTACACCTTTAAAATTGAGTGACAGTCAAATGCATGAGGAAGGCGCAATTTAAAGATTTAAAGATTTATTTTATCTAGCCAAGTTTATATGATGATGTGTAAATGTCGCAGATTCTGTCTTAATTAAACTGATTAGGATTTTAGAAAAGTTCAGAAAAAAACGGTCTCACCGTCAATGAGAATGTTTCAACAGTATAATACCATCCATTTTAAAAAACCGATGTATAGTGAAAACTTGAATCGATTATATCAGGTGGGGATCAGAATCAGATGACAAGGTGAAATGTGTTTTAAATTATAACAATTAATGTATTTATCATGTAAATTTTCGGTGATATCAGTCAGTAAGTAAATTGTTGTAGGCCTTGATCCCATTATATGTTAACCACAGACCTTTGTATGGGCACCCCTGGCCCTGCCTCGTAGGCTACCTTTGACCCCCCCAGGCACAAAGACTTAAAAATGACGGAGCATCGTATCGGAGCTTTATAAAGTTTCTGTTGGCGTGATGTTGGTGTAACGGTTCCTAACTTCATATCTGCGTTGTGTGTAATAATAGAGACCACCAACACCATCTCACGCCTTGGGTGGATTATTTATTTCTGCTGTTAAAACACATTCAAGTGTGGTGATCATTTTCACAGCATTCTTAAATGTTCCACCACAAACACTCTCTTGACTGGCGCGAAAATTAATGACCTAACCGGAACCAGTTCTCAACACGACACCACAGAGTGTGCGGGTCGATTATAATTAAAGGCACATACACTCAAGTGGAAACACCTTTTTAACCCTGTTACACTGGTGTAACCATAGAAATATAAATACATTTTGTATTTATTTGTGTTTGGGTTTAACCCACTGATCTATATCAGTGGTGTAACCATTACTATTTATTTTTCAGGAACAGGAAACGGCTGTTTTGGACATATGAGAAAAATATTTTTTGAGACTGCACAACAAAAATATGCAGCTTCTTAATAAGTAAGTAATGAACATTATATAGAATATTTTTTATGTTTCATCGTGCTGAAATTGTCAAAAAGAAATAAATTTCCATGCTCTTTTACCACATGGTGACTTGTATGTTTATATCATCTATAATCTCACACTGGACTGTCAACATATTCTCCTCAATACAACTACTTATATATATATATATATAGGCCTATTTCATATACTCCTACTTATTGTATATTGTGTATTCTATATTGTGTGTATTGTCTGTACATTGTATATAATTATTGTGTTGTGTAAGTATGTGTACATTTGATATGTAAATTGTGTTGTATGTTGTTTACTGTAATTGGTATATGTCTCGTCACTGTCATGACTGCTATGTTGCTCGGAACTGCACACAAGAATTTCACCTACTGTTGCACTTGTGTACATGGTAGTGTGACAATAAAGTGATTTGATTTGATTTGATTGATTTGATAATACAAGTATATGGTGTGGCCTGCTGTTTTTCATGTAGAGTGAATCCTGTCACAAAGTGAATTGTCTTAATCTAATGCAATCTCAAAGCAGTTATAGATCAGCTTTTAAAAATGGCTTCAGCACTAAATTTTACCCACATGGTGTGTCAGATGATTATCTGGAATTCAGATAAAGTGAACAAATTCCTATTTAACAGGATATTTCATCACCCACCACCCCCAAAAATAGAAGGGAAATTGGTTTCGCTATTAATGCAGGGGAAATGAAAGTCAACCAAATAAATGTAACTTACAACTGGGCTTTGTTGTCATTTTTGCAGTAATTCTACACTCATTAAATTTTCATATTTTATTAAATTTCATAGATCTAAATAAATAAACCTTACATAAACTGAATTTTGTTTTCATTTAGTAGCTTACTGCCCTAAAGAATATATTTGACATAATAAAAACAAATATTCCACATTCACTAATGTTGTCATTACCTTGGTTCTAAATATGGTGTGTTGCTTTCTCGATGATCAATGACAGAGTCAAAATTATTCACGAGTCCATGCTTTGTCCTGAGTAGTGAATATCGCCCACTTTTTTATTACACAAATATTACAAAAGGTGCAAACATTCATTAATGCTTAAGAAGGCAACACAAGAACTTTGGGATGCAAACTTTTTAACTTTATGATTTGTGTCAATTAGAGTACATTTTGTGTTATGTAGCTTCTGAAGGGCAGTTCTAAATAATAAATATCTTGATCTTTTATCTCCTATATTTGTATACATTCTGAAAGTGATTTGAGAACTTATACAGTTAAGTGCACAAGTTTGAATGCCCCTTTTGTTTTTATATATAGTTTGTGAAGTGTACATTTTATTTTATATTTTGTTCTTCCCGACTTAACTACATTTGAGCTTTTTGTAATGTACAAATTCATTGTGGCCTGTTCTACTCTGATGTCAAATTGCAAGTTTAATTATGACAAACTCTAACCTAACCCATGTCAGGTACATAAAAAAAAGTCTGGTACCACTTTTTGACTTTGTGCAGGACATTGTAGTAGCCAATCAGGGCATCAGAGAGATCCACTTCCCCATGTGCCTGGATGGAAAGCAAAAGCGGAATTTTAGAGAAGCCAACATACATAATTTCTACATAATATAAAAATAAAATGTGTACAATATAATAAAGAGGACAAACCTATTGTAGTCACTGATAACATCTGGAATATTGACATCCACTAGAGGCCAATGGCCATCTCTCCCTTTGACCCTTCGACCCTTCTCTGCACATAATTACCTGTGAAGGCCTTGTGAAAAGTGGAGACCATCAGCAGTTCTACTTCCATTCATTCCGCCAGAGCGGTATCCTAACTTATCTAGTGGAGATGTCCGATCTCTTTCCAGTTCTCATCTTTGCGGAAAACGTTCCCAAGGGTGAAGTTACAGAGCTTGATCTATAAATAACTTGGAACGCTCATTGGCGAGTGCTCAATTTTTTGGCCATTATTAAACAACTGGAAGATAGGCAGTATTAAGCGAATGCTGTGTCACCTTATATGCCGAGTTTACACTACACGATTTTAAGCCCGATTTTCACTCGCCGACAGTTTTGTGGAGATCGCCGACAAAAGCCTGAAATCGTGGGCAAATCGGAGCTCGCTCCCGTGAGCAACGATCGCAATGTATGAACTCTCAAAGACGCGATTTGAGAGAATCGCCGACACGTCGTCGATGTCAGCGAGATATTTAGAATGTTAAATATCTGGACCAGTCTGCGATTCCAAATCGCGCAATGGGAAGTATGTTTTGACAGAATACAACAGCAGCGTTAATCTACAGCCAATGAGAGAGCAAGGTTGCGGTATCGAGAAAGTCTCATTGGACCGAAGCAATGGAGGAAAAATTTGAGGAACATTGGCAGGAGCACCAGATTTGATGTTTCATCTGAACTGTACCACAACCGGGTGGAGAAAGAGAAGAGTTGGAGAGAAATTGCCATTCTCTTGGACAGTCAGGTAAACAAATAGATACATATACCCGGCCGACTGACCCGGACTTACCTGTTCGTTCCTACTAGTGGTTGAATAAGGAACTGCACGCCCAAAATACACATTCTTTTTGTAATAGCTTTTTTGTTGAAAAACATAGAAGCACGAAACCAAAGTCATTCAATAGAGTAGGACAGTGTGCAACTTTCACAACCATTCGTTTTACCCAAAGTGGTTGAATAGGGAACTGCACACCAAAAGGGCTGGGTCTGCCTCCTCCTGGGAGCTTTTATAGTAGTATAGCTTTTTACAGTATAATTTTTAATAGTATAAATTTATAATATAATAGCTTTTTTGTTGAAAAACATAAAGGCATGAAACCAACGTCATTCAATAGACTAGGACAGTGCGCAGATTTCATAACCATTCGTTTTACCCCTAGTGGTTGATTAGGGAACTGCACACCCAAAATGTACATTCTTTTTGTAATAGCTTTTTTGTTGAAGGAGATAGAGACACAAAACCAACATCATTCAATAGAGTAGGACAGTGTGCAGATTTCACAACGATTTGTTTTACCCCTAGTGGTTGATTAGGGAACTGCACGCCCAAAATGTACATTCTTTTTGAAATAGCTTTTTTGTTGAAGGAGATAGAGGCACAAAACCAACGTCATTCAATAGAGTATGACAGTGTGCAACTTTCACAACCACTCTTTTTACCTCTAGTGGTTGAATAAGGAACTTTGCACCTCTTCTCGCTCTCCTGCCTAACTCCCGTCATGAGCCTGGCTGAAGGGCGGGCCTGAGAGGCGGGGCAACGATGATTCCATGGAGTCCATGTATTCCAGAGCCGGAGGTGCACCAGAGACGGCACAGTAGAGCACCACTGCAAAGGAAAGTTTGGACTGCTGAGAGGATTATTAGTTGCCCTTGCCCTCACTACAACAACTGTAAACTTCCAGAGTGAGGAAATGGACTGGAAAATCACTCTGGACCCCATTCACCCAGCCCACTACCTCTTTGAACTGTTGCCTTCTGGCCGGTGCTACAGAGCATTACGGACCAGTACTGTCAGGCCAAATGTTATTTGGTCCACGAGAGGTCTTAATAATAAATAAATAATAATAAACAACAGGGTTTAGACTAGCATACAGGAAAAATTGGACCCTGTTTTTGGAGTATCACTCTGCTTATGGCTGTCTACTATCTTATGTATGAAGATGAATGTAAACTGCAGAGGATAAGTATCTGTTATAAAAGGGCCATAGCGCTTGCCCAAGAGTTTGAACATGTAATATGTACTTATAGACCACCTTGATTTAAAATAAATACAGAGGACATGCCACCCAGGGTCACGTGATCGTAGACGGTAAAATTATTTCCTTGAAGTGACCATCACATGTACCCTTCGCCAGGGTTGGGGAGTAACGTAATACATGCAAAGGGAATATGCATTTAAAATACAAAATATAAGAAACTGTATTCCACTACAGTTACAATTTAAATAATTGGTATTAAGAATACAGTTACATTCAAAATGTATTTTGATTACTGAAGAGATTACTTTGCATTTTAATCCTTGTGTAAATTGTCAGCTTTACGCTAAGCTAAAATGCTATTTCTAGCCATTTTACATGCACATGTTACCAGGCACGATCATATTTTGTTATCAAGAAAATTCACGTTGTATCATAATTAATTCTTTCTAGTAAAACCTTTGATATTAGGGCAAATATCATATTCTTGATCATAATGTTTTTATTATTTTCCTGTAACAATATCTAAGCAAGTCCTGTAAACAAGATCAATTTGATTTATCTTGTTTTAGAAACAACACTGCATAAGATATTTAGGTTTTTCAGAGAATGTATTTTTCACATGTGTATTTTGTCTTACTGTACTGGCAGAGTTTTTATAGTCAAAACAGGTGAAACAATCTACCAGTGCTGAAGAAGTAATCCAAAGTATTTAGAATTACTTGAGTATTACTTGAGTGGAATACATTTAAAAAGTAACCCTCCCAACCCTGCCCTTCGCTAACGGCCTTGTGGAAGGGCCCTTTTTGGAGGTCTTGAGTTGCTCACTTTCATTTGGAACACCCCTTCGTGTGGTGTCCTCTTCCTGCAGTGCCCTTCAAAAGGGTGCAAAAATGGCATTTGGAATTCACCCTATCTCTGGAAAAAGCTCACCAGCACCATCTTATGCAACTAGCCAATTCCATTGATCAGGGGTTCTAACCTGACATCTATAAAAATGTGCATGGTTTTACTGCAGATTCCAAAAGGAGACTTGGCAACATTAGAGAGTATATAGCAACACAGTTCAAACAGAGATAGTGTCATTAAATTAAAGAATAATTTGCTGAGATTTATTAATTTTCACTGCAGTGGACATTTAAAACTACTGTTTTTTTATATAAATATATAAAGTTTTTGTTCACTAGTGTGAACAGTTGCTGTTTTGTGGAACAAGTGCTGTTACTACTAACCTGTTACAATCAGCTCCCCGTTATAATGTTGTATATGTCTCTTTTCTAGTAGTTGTTTAGTATATTCAGATGTTTAACTTTTAGAAATGCAATGCTTAAACCATACACTGTATACTGTAAGTGAAATTCTGATGTACTGTATGTAGAGCGGTGTGTTAGGACCACATTTATCAGTTGGTCAGCTGTTCGATACGATTACAAACCACACATTCTTGCAACATAGCTATAAACTTGCAAGGAAACATAGTTTTGTTCAGTTTAGTTTAAGAAATAGCAGTTTTTAGCATATTTATATTAAAATGTTATTAATGATATGCTGTAGAACCAAATCACTTGCTTTCTATCCACCCATCCAATTCTATAGCTGCTTGTCCTATGTTAGGTCACAGGTAGTGCTGGAGCCTATCACAACTGTCTCGGGCCGAAGTCAGGGAAGCACCATGGACAGGTGGCTAGACCATCACAGGGCTAACACACAGACATACACATTCATACTCGCACTCACACCTATGTGCAATTTACAGTCTCCAATTCACTTATTCTGCATGTTTTTGGACTGTGGGGTAAATCGGAGCATCCGGAGGAAACCCACGTGAACATGGGGATCCCTTGCTTTGACCGCTTTAATTGTATCCAATAACACTGCAAAACTACTATGCTATTCAGGAACGCACATATCAAAGCATTTACGCTTTTAAAAAAATGAAAGCGGTCTGACACATGTCTTTTTCTCTTTTTTTTTCAGCTCAATGAGACCGATGACTCCCTGGCTTATCAGTTCTACCTGAGTGATGACTCTTTTCATCACCTGATATGTGGATTCATGGCAAACCTGTTCATCCATTATCAACCCTGCCTCTCCTCGTCATGGACATTGTGTTCTGTATGGCTGTTTGTAACAATGCAGAGTATGATATTAATGGACAATGTTGTCCAATGTGTGATTCAGGTGAGACCTCTCCCAACTCTATAGCAAATTCAGATGGCTCAAACATCACGCTAGATGGATGGAAACATTTATATTTGAATTTATTTTTTTACTAAAGCAATAAAACAATATAATGCACGAATCACTATCCTGGCAAATACCAGGACAAGCAGCTGAGAATACATGATAAACTTAAGCACTTAATCACCAATGAGGAGCTCCCAACAACTGCACATGTGATAAGAACTAAAATGTAATTTAGTTGCAATGTTAATATCAAGCAAGGACACTGCAGTGCATATACTTAGATACAGGAAGTCCAAAAGTCTGCTGTGTCCCAAAAGATGAGTACATGTTTCACTTGACGTTGTCACTTTTTTTGACAGTATTATCATTAGTTATACAGTGACACTCATCACAGTGAAAAGTTAGATGTGATTTGGTTTTGTCAGCCCTAATTGCATTATACAAAATATTTACCCTGTACTATTTGACTGCAGTCTGACATGTTTTCTAGGAAATCGAGTTTATAAGCACTGTGATGACAGCACAAGCACAACATGTGTGTCATGCACTGAGATGAGGTACACAGATGTTCCCAATGGATTAACAGAGTGTCTTCCCTGTTTTGTGTGTGATGCAAGTGCGTAAAATTGTTATCTGTTTTATGTTCAGCTCTATTAGACAGACAACTTGTTTTAGACTACTGACAATTCCTATTTTTAGACACATAGGATGACTGAATGTTTTTTGCTATATTTGCAGGTAATGGGCTGAGAGTAAAGCAGGTATGTAATTGGACATCAGATGCAGTATGTGAGCCTCTGCCTGGTTATTACTGTTTAGACTCACATGGGCTGCACTGTTCAAAGGCCAGAAAATTTTCAAATTGCTTACCTGCACAATACATCAACCAAACCGGTGAGTCAAGAGGAGAACAAGATGCACACTTCTATTCAAAAGTTTTGAATCACTTTGAAATATTTTTCAAATACATTTACACTAAATTGATACGTAACTAAAGGTGTATGCTGTAAATTTCTGCCTATATTTCTATAGGAACAGAATTTAGAGATACAGTGTGTGGGGACTGTCCTGCTGGTTCATATTCAGATGGTACTCTCTGCAAATTATATACAAAGTTAGTATTATGTATCCTACAACATTGACTTTCCACCAGTAGTTAAAATGAAACTTGTTCATTGGTTGTTTAAATTCTGCCTTAATAGGTTTGAAAATTAAATGGAGCCCTTTTCTTGCAAGAGATATATTTGTATGTCAGAGCTTCTCACAGACACACAACGGCAACCTGAAACTTGAGTGCTTCTCTCTTTAACAGGTGTGAGTCTCTTGGGAAAATAACTGTCAAGTCAGGAACAGACACAGCTGATGCTGTGTGCAGAGATGGGAAACATTGGTACATACTGCCTCTTATCTTCAGTGTGTGTGGAGTCTTTGTGGCGGTGGTGTCTGTCACAGTTGTGATTATTGTAAAGAAAAAAAGGGTGTATCATCAAACAAACCAAGTTACTCATCCCCACAATCCTGTAAACTTAAACCATTTCCCAGCACATAATTGAGAAGGTTATTTATGTTATAACCATTGTAGGATATTAGGTGTAGAAGAGCAGACAATTGGTGCAATATGATTTGGATCTAGTTAACCCACATTTTTAATCCTGGAATTCCTCAGTCATAAATTAAAAGTTAATATTGAGAAATGTTGAGAAAAGGCCAAAGTCAAGTTGGCAGACAGAATTTGGCAACCCAAAATCTGGGTTTTGCTTTGTCATTATGGGGTATGGACTGCAGATTGATGTAAAAAAAATTTTTTTAAAGCATTTTAGCATAAGCCTGCAACATAACAAAATGTGAAAAAATAGGAAGTGACCTGAATACTTTCTGAATGCATAGGTGAATTATGGGCCGGGCCAGTGCCCAGGGGCCCTTGATTACCAGGGCCCGGTAGGGCCCTTTGCTTCAAGGTCTTTTGGACCGTCTTCTTTGAAAACAAATATTTCATATAAGCTTCAAAATGCGGGCCCCACAGCTTATACAAGGCCCTCTCAATAGGCCCCTGTAACTATGTTACAGGGGCCTATAAGTGGGCCCTCAATCCACTTATAGAACCCTTTTGCCTTAATGTTTCTAATTACATTTTTTGAGCCATTCTTTAATCTTTTGTATCATGTTTGATACATGACTTTCTAGAGCCTCTACATCAACAACATGATTAAAACATAGCTGAAAAAACTGTTGTATGCTGTGTGCTGTTTACTGCTTGGTGAAAGTTAAATGTTGGTTTGATGAAACCATGTCTTAAAGTTTTAAATTGTTTTAAAGATGGTATAAATAGCCTATAGGGATGATCACTTCTGAATGGAATGCTGATGAGTTCGAAAAGGTATGGCAGCGCAAGCCAGAACTGCCTGAACTCTTTGCTGAGTTTCACCAAACTCATGCATATGTTGCCCCCCTGACCTGGTGGGTGTTAAGGGGGTGTGTTTTCTTAAATCCTATATGGAGAAACAATGAGGCAAAAACTTTAGTTTGTGTTCAGCTCGACTGCAGTATTTATTCTGTTTCAACAAAGGAAGAAATTAACATTTGACTCTCTGAGGTAATAAATCAAAGTGCTTGTTGTAGCATCAGGTATTTCACCGTACTTTCAAGTATGCAAGATATCACCATATCTTCAGAAAATACTAAAGTAATTATAACATATGTAAATACATTAAAACAAAAGCACAGCAACTTAAACAATATAAATGTCCATACTTTTCATTGTGCTTCAGTTTACATGAATTACACATTGACCAGTAGAACAATAAAAAACTAACTTGTTCTCATTTGGTTATTGTAACTAACATTTTACAAAGTTCGACAGTTACATCACATTGCACATCAAACACCAATATACAATCTAACAATGAGTAACTAGTGAATTTGCCACTCATATCACCACTACTCTTGTAACACACTCACAAATCATTGTGTAATTATATATAATTATTGTACTTCCAGCACTTTTAAAGTCAACTACTATACTTACATACACAGGAAAACCGTTTAACATAACGTGTTATACACACATTTGCACAGAAAGCATTTTCAGATCAGTTAACAACACAAAACGAGACCATTAGCATTTCTATTGTACTGTGGGTTCCTCATAAGCAACAGGTGCGCTAGCCTAGCATGGCAGAATATAGTTAAACATCACTATTTCAACACATTACGGCAAAACTACTAAATTCTAAACATTACACGTTATCACCAAGAATTCACAACACTCTTATCCCTTATACTGGCGTACATGCATGAGATTTTGAGGAATATTAACCCACCTATATGCAGAAACAATGAGGCAGAAACTTTAGTTTGTGATCAGCTCGACTGCAGTATATATTCTGCAGCCTTTGCCTCCTAAGGGTTTTAAGTTCCTCCCAAACGCTATGCGCTAACTAGTGACATATTTAAGTATCGCCCCACCACAGTAACATGTACACTATAATGAAATTGCCATTTTAGTAATAATTTAAGACGCAATATTACAAAAAAATTATATGGGTGTCTATTTTAAAACACTGTTTGTTTTAGCAATAAAACCTAATGAACTATACTATTTCAATGACTTTTTAACATCTCTTATTGCCTAACTGTAAACGCATTTTCTTTAACCTTTTACACATAGATGCTGTAAGAACCTTTTTTTTTCATTGTTCAATATTTGTAGTTTGATGAAGTTAAAATATTTCATAATGTATTACTGCCCCCTTAAATATATGCAAGTTTACACATTTGGTTACATGCTTGTTTTAATTTTTAAATTTTTTAATTTTTTGTATCCACAATGTGTAGTACTTACAAGTATTTAAATTGATATGTATAACATATGCTAAAATAGTACTGTCTCTTTAAGAACAGTGGCGGTTAATTTAACAGTTGTGCAGTTTCTTTACCACATCTGTGCTGTGTGTTTGAATTAATCTGACCAAAAATAACAGAACGGGTATTAAAAGAGACTAAATAAATCGTCCCTGTCTGAATATACTGTAGGTGTTGACCGTCTTGTACAGTCAGCTAAAAAATATTGATCAATAAATATCTTGCGTTTTCACTTTGATCCTATGAATCTATTATTTCTATATTAGTCTCCTTAACATTATGACTAGTTATCAAAGGGCAGGGAATTCTCAGAACATTGAGAAAATGTAAACTAAATGTATTTTTCTTTTGATTCCATCCCAGACAAGATGATGTCATTACAGTCTGTAAACAAGAAAACAATTTATTGTATGGTTATTGCTCTTTTGTCTATAAAAATGTGTTTATTTATTCATTTGAAAAAGTACTGTTTGTAGAATGTCTTTTCCTAAGAGTCAATGTGCCTGCTAGAAATTTACATGACCAATTGAAGATCTTCATCATAATCCTGAACAGCAGTGGCCTTGTCTCTTCTATAAAATACCCTCTTTGTTTATAATTTAAGGAATAAAAACATCAGACTATGCAACCAATATCTGCACTGGGCAGCATAGTACTAATGAAATGAAAGTTTATTTTATATTTGCATTAACTGACTCAGCTCCTCAGCATACTTGAGATTTATGTGACCATGTTTACTTTAAGAATTACTGTTATTATAACTATATTGTCCTTCTTAACTATGAGGTTTGCTATTGTGGATGTGGCCGTACTGAACATGAGATTGCAAGACTCCAAAATAGGCTAATTGAATACACAAATGCAAATGTATGTAATTCTGTACAAAGTTGTTAATATAAGTTGTTTTATTTTTTTTATCACCATTCTAGTTTGTTCAAATATAGTTCCATAGTGAAGGTAATTGCCTTCAGAAGTAAAAATCAAAAGTAACAGTCAGTATCTGGTGTGGCCACCAGTTGCATTAAGTACTGCAGAGCATCTCCTCCTCATGGACTGCTCCAGATTTGCCAGTTCTTTCTGTGAGATGTTACCCCACTCTTCCACCAAGGCAATTGCAAGTTCCTGGACATTTCTGGGGGGAATGGCCCTAGCCCTCACCCACCGATCCAACAGGTCCTCAATGGAATTGAGATCCGGGCTCTTCGCTGGCCATGGCAGAACACTTACATTCCTGTCTTGCAGGAAATCATGCACAGAATGAGCAGTATGGCTGGTGGCATTGTCATGCTGGAGGGTCATGTCAGGATGAGCCTGCAGGAAGGGTATCAAATGATGTTACAGGATGTTTTCCCTGTAACACACAGTGTTGAGATTGCCGTTTACATTTTCTAACACACTGTCCGATGATGCTGTGACACACTGCCCCAGAGTACAGGCCTCGGTGGTGCGCTCATTCCTTCGATGATAAACACAAGTTCGACCATCAACCCTGGTGAGACAAAACTGTGACTCGTCACCGAAGAGCACTTTTTGCCACTCCTGTCTGGTCCAGCGAAGGTGGGATTGTGCCCATAGGCGACGTTGTTGCCGGTGATATCTGGTAAAAACCTGTCTTACAACAGGCCTACAAGCCCTCAGTCCAGCCTCTCTCAGCCTATTGCAGACAGTCTGAGCACTGATGGAGGGATTGTGCATTCCTGGTGTAACTCGAGCGGTTGTTGTTGCTATCCTGTACCTGTCCTGCAGGTGTGATATTTGGATGTACAGATCCTGTGCAGGTGTTGTTACATGTTGTCTGCCACTGCAAGGATGATCAGCTGTCCTTCCTGTCTCCCTGTAGAGCTGTCTTAGGTGTCTCATTGTACGGGCATTGCCATTTATTGCACTGGCCACAATTGCAGTCCTCATGCCTCCACGCAGCATGCCTAAGGTACGTTCACACAGATGAGCAGAGACCCTGGGCATCTTACTTTTGGTGTTTTTCAGAGTAGAAAGGTTACTTTAGTGTCCTAAGTTTTTATAACTGTGACCTTAATTGCCTACCATCTGTAAGCTGTTAGTGTCTTAACAACCGTTCCACAGGTGCTTGGTCAATAATTGTTTATAGTTCCTTGAACAAACAATGCCCTCCACCGGGGGATGGAATGGTCTGGATACCAGCTTCAGGGTTCCGGCGGACATGTCCCTCCCTGGGTTGTCCGTCTCAGGGGCACTTAGAGCCTTCCTCGGGGTCCTAGTGCCAGACAGTGAGGCGGGGGGCATCCGCTTCCTGCTCTACACTGGAGCCGAGGACTGGGCTCGGGCTGTAGCGGAGCTGTCTGGGCCTTCGCTGACGCAGGGGGATGCCCTCAGCGAGCAGACGCGGTACGAGATCTTGAGCCACGCCAGGGCAAGATGTGCTGTATCGCCTCTGTCTGGGCAAAGTGGTGTCTCCTTCTGAGTAACCGAAACCTATTAAGCCCCAAATCCTTACCATTTGGTCTTTGATGTTTATACTGTCTGGGTATTTAAGGACGGTTGGCAAAGGTTTCAGGGAGAAATCTGTAAGTCAGATCTCCCACACAGTTATTGTGTGTCCTTTATACTACCAGGTATGTTTCTATGATTTGTATTCTATATTATGTTACAGTTTTTCACAATTGCTAAGACACATTTCTTGAAACTTTCACCCAATTTCTCACAACTTTAAAGACTAAACCAAATCTTCAAACTACATTCACAAAACCCCTGACTCTTCTGGCAAAATCAAACAATCGCCTCAAAACCATTTAATCTGTGCTCAAAATCAAACAATGCTTTCAGATCATACACACAGCCAGTCAATACATAAACACTACAGAGCATTTATTAGACACTACATACAAAATTGGAGAACACAGCATCCAGGGCATGTATTACACAATTTGTTGTTCTTGTATATAGTAAACACATTTTAGTAATTACAACATAATATAGTGAATATATTGTATATTATTGTATTGAATATCTGTATATTCAGCACTTGTATACTGTAAAAATACAGTAGTCAAACTGTAAAAGCCAAAAGATAACTCTAAATGAAAAGCACATTACAGTACACTCAAACATGCAACTGCAAAATAAAAGTCAATGAGAGATTAATTCTGCATCAGCATCACGTCTTCATGCTTCGTGTATTGTGTACAATTGGTTTGATCACATCATTAGAAACAAGTAAGAACAATTTTATGTCGTTGTGTGTAAACAATGACAACTTGTAGTTGTGTTTAACTTTTGCTGCCCGTGTTTAACGTTTTGCAACACAAGTGCATCACAGTGCAAAATGTGTTTTAGTGAGTGACAATATGTTTACAATTTTGCAAAAAGAGTGGATGAGATTTGCAAATGTGTCTAACTGAACTTTTTTAAGGTTTTGCAAAAGGGCAATTGATTCAACAAATGGGTTTAGGCCAATGGGGATGGGGTTTAGTGTTTTAGCAATTCAGAAAAACTGTAATTGGAGTCAGATTATATTATTAATGGACTCAGATTTAGTCTAAATTAAACCAAATAGTTTAAGACATAAAACTAAACATACATCAGAAAAGACGAACACTCGCAGAACTTCACCATCCTGCTGGATACCACCATTGGACCAGTGTAATGGCCCTTACAGTGTCTGTTACAGTTTATCTTGATTGATGACACATTTTTCACATTTCTTTAAACAGTTTTAGAATCCATTTTGAAACAACATAATCACCTGTGGCTATTTTTCTTTGTCCTAAAAACTGTCCTTGCAAATAACAACAACAACAAAAAAGGGGTTTGTAGGCAATCATTTATTTATTTTTTCTTCTTCTTCAATGCTGTATGTGACAAAGAAGAGTTATATGCAAATTGTTCTCTCTGTTTATATGGGTGAATAATGTTGAGTTTCATCTCATGTTTTCTATGAGAAATATTCTGCTTTGCTTGTTTTAAAGGGATAGTTCACCCCAAAATGAAAATGATCATTTACTCACCCTCATCCCTTCTCACATGTGTATGACTTTCTTTGTTCTGCTGAACACCAATTAAAATTTTTAGAATAATGTGAAACAGGCACCACATGTAACTTTCAGATGTGAACGTGAAAGTGGAGATTTATAGTAAAATAGGACTTATTGATCTAATATTGATCTATTTCTCACCCACACTTCTATATCTGAAGATATACTTTAGATTTAACCACTGGAGTCATATGGATTACTTTTATGTTGATTTATGTGATGCTTAGAGCTTAAAAGATCTTCTCCCAATTCACTTGCATTGTAAGGACCTACAGAGCTGGGATATTCTTCTAAAAAAATCATTGTTTGTGTTCTACTGGAGAAAGAAAGTCAAACACATCATGGATTGCAAGAGGGTGAGTAAATTATGATATAATTTTAATTTTGGGGTGAATCCCATTAACTTAAAATATTATAATAGAAAAGGTGCATTGAGATGTATTTCTTGTGTTCTGAAAGTTGTAAGAACTTCAGAATATTAAGTAAACAACAACAACATTGGTGTCTGATCTAAGAATATTTTTTATGGTATATTATCAGTTCATTCAGATGCAACTACAAATGTATCTGTTAAAAGACAAGCAGATAAATTGATGCATGATGTTTTCTATGCCAGAATTCTTTATAATCCTTCACTTACTCATGTCCATCTTAGGCCAAGGCTTAAGAGTCAATAAAGCATGCACTCAGTCTTCGGATACTGTTTGTGGACCACTGGAGGGATTTTACTGCATTGCCAAAAGTAAAGGCAGCTGCAATTTTGCTGTGGAACACTCTAAATGCAGCCCAGGACAATACATCAAACAAGCAGGTAAATTATCAAACTATTATATAAAAATACACATGGTGCATGAAACATTGTTTATTTTTATTGGTCAAATATGAAGGTATTTGTTAAGTCTAATTGTTTAAAAGCAATGCCTTTCTTATTGCTGCACTTTGAAATGATTAAAATGAAGAGGGCCTTGACTGTGCATATGTTCACTGAGTTGTATAATTGTTATAATTGTATAATAGTTGATCATATCTTCAGTCCTGTGCAAATATTTTAGGCTGATGTGAAAAATTTTGTATAGTGACGATGTTAACAGAAATATTGCCATGAAAAATTTTTATTCATCATTTAAATTTCATATAAATTTCAGTAAAAACAAAAAAAACAAAATCAATATTTTGTGTGACCACATAAAATACCTTGAATGCAGCACCAGTTCTTCAAGGTACACTTGTCCACAGTTTCTCAAGGTTAGGGAGAACTTGCCACATTTCTATGTATTTGAGATCTCTCATTGCTTCTGAATCTTCATGCAATCCTAAACCGACTCAATGATGTTGAGATCCGGGCAGTTCTATTCTATTAGCAAAATCTTAAATGAATATTTCCTGAACACACTTAAGCAGAAGATATAAAATAACTGACATAAGACTAATGTTTTTGTAAAACTTCTAATCTGCCTGAGAAATGTTCATCTATGAAGATATGTAGCAACATAATATACGACTATGAAATTCCCTAAATTTGAATATAATCTTTATGTACATCTGTAAAGCACATTGTAAACACAAATTAACGTTTACTTATTTTCATTAAGTATTCTATAAAGCTTTCAGTGTTATTCACTTTGTATTAATATTTTTTTATTATATAAATATAAAGTTTGTGTTTAATACATTTTCACTATCAGCATCCTACAACAGCATATTCATTAAAATGTTTGTCAAACTCTCCAAATACATCTGAACTCTCCTAAAGTTTCATATTTTCAGATTTAAAGCACAATGATACTAAGCTATCATTCATAACCTGTACAATAATTGATTTCTCTGGTGAATTTAAGAAATTCAATCTCTGTTTTATATACAGTAACTAACATATATGTACAGTGCAATGGGTGAAATGCAGTGTAAATGTATTCTGAAAAAAAAATTTGTTTATGCTTCATGTATTCCAGTCATTGTCCATGTCTCCAGATACATAGAATAAGATGGTGCATGGCGTAAAATGACACCACCTGGGTAAGATTTCCACTGTGAGTGTATTACTCACTCTCAACAATTAAACCCTTCAGAGGCCAGAAAACATTCAACCTGTTCAACTTCACAATACACATTCAAACCGGTCTGACTGTTATTCTGCATCTAAATACCCTCAGTTCCCCTTCTGTCGCTCTCTCCACGTTGTGTCAGAGAAGCGACACTAGGGGTCTCTCTTGAGCGCCGATATTCACCTCTGGACTATGAAAAAAGGCCAATGAGAGTTGGCAACTAGTATTTGCATGTCCCGCCCCCGGACATACGGGTATTTAAGTGGCGCAAATACGGGAGTTCATTCAGAAAATTTCTTCGGAGCCGATGGTCGTGTCTGCAACTGCTGCGTGTACACACCGAGTTCCTGTTATCCCTCTGCTGCATGCTGTTGGATTCTACGGCGCACAACAGCGGCTTTCTCCTGTTTGCACGGCTGTGCATTTCTGCCCTGAGGCATCGACAGTGCAGATTTAAAAACTCTCACAAGTTTTTTCCCTAAAAGAGTGATTTTATTTAAAAGAGTAATTTCCTCTAAAAGAGCAAAACACAGAGGCGTTGAACGTCCTTTTAAGGACGCATCTTTATAAAGATGCCCTTCCGCCCCTGTGTTGTTTCTGGATGCGGTAGAGTGCTCTCCGCTTCCGACGGCCACAGGCGCTGTCTCGTGTTCTGGGTAGCGATCACACCGAGGCTGCGTTTGTGGATGGTTCATGTTCTCACTGTGAGAACATGACCATGACAACGTTGCGGTCGCGGCTTGCTTACAACCATAAGCAAGCCACTCCAGCCGCCCCCCGTGTTGCTCCTTCCCACGGGATTGAGGACGATGCGGCTGCCGATGGAGGCGATTTGGGGATGGCAGCGGGTGTAGCTCCGCCGGGTACGCCCCCTCGGACCACCCGCGCCCCAGCACACTCGTTGATTCCCGTCCGTGCTCGAGCCGGCGGCAACTCGCCTCACAGCCAGTCTGCTGGCCCTCTTGCGATGGAAGCAGATGAGCTCGCCGCAGCATCGAAGGGCGCGGTATCTGATGCTGAGGACTCCCCTGGGCTGCCGCTTTCGGGCCTGCACGCCCAGGCTGAGGCCGACGCACAGATGACCAACATGCTTTCCCGGGCAGACGCGTTGGCACACAGCTGGCCTGCGGGGCTGCGCAAGTACGCATTCCCCCCAGTGAGCCTTCTTGCACAGGTGCTATGCAAGGTCAGGGAGGACGAGGAGCAAGTCATTCTGGTAGCCCCTTACTGGCCTACCCGGACTTGGTTTTCGGACCTCACGCTCCTCACGACAGCCCCTCCCTGGCGGATTCCCCTGAGGAAGGACCTTCTTTCTCAGGGACAGGGCACGCTCTGGCACCCGCACCCAGACCTCTGGAACCTCCACGTCTGGCCCTTGGATGGGATGCGGAAGATCTAGCCGGCCTACCACCGACCATCATAGATACAATCAATCAAGCCAGAGCCCCCTCTACCAGGCATCTCTACGCTCTAAAGTGGCGTCTGTTCGCGGACTGGTGTTCTTCCTGAGCCGAAGACCCGCAGAAGTGCGCAGTTAGGTCAGTGCAGTGCTCGTGTTTCTTCAGGAGAGGCTGGAGAGGAGGCTGTCCCCCTCCACCCTCAAGGTGTATGTCGCCACTATCGCGGCCCACCACGACACGGTAGACGGCAAGTCTCTTGGTAAGCACGTCAGGTTCCTAAAAGGTGCCCGGAGGATAACTCCCTCCCGGCCTAACCTGTTCCCCTCCTGGGATCTCTCGGTCATCCTCACGGGCCTCCAGAGACCCCCCTTCGAGTAATTTCTCGACTCAGCTGGACTCAGGGCCCTCTCTCTCAAGACTGCCCAGCTGATCGCGCTCGCTTCCATCAAGAGGGTCGGGGACCTGCATGCGTTCTCTGTTAGCGACGCTTGCCTGGAGTTCGGTCTGGCAGATACTTTCGTGATCCTAAGACTGCGACTGGGCTATGTACCTAAGGTTCCTACCATGCCCTTCAGGGATCAGGTAGTGAACCTGCAAGCGCTGCCCCGGGAGGAGGCAGACCCAGCCCTTTCACTGCTGTGTCCAGTACGTGCTTTACGTATTTATCTGGACCGCACACAGAGCACCAGACGCTCTGAGCAGCTCTTCGTCTGCTTTGGGGGACAGCAGAAAGGGAATGCTGTCTCCAAGCAGAGACTCGCCCACTGGGTTGTCGACGCCATTTCCCTGGCTTATCACACCCAGGCTGTGCCCCCTCCCCTTGAGGGTCCGAGCTCACTACACCAGGAGTGTTGCGTCCTCATGGGCACTGGCTAGGGGCACTGCCCTAGCAGACATTTGTAGAGCAGCTGGCTGGGCAACACCTAACACTTTTGCGAGATTCTACAATCTCCGAGTTGAGTCAGTATCGTCCCGTGTTCTCTCAGGTACCGAGCCCGTAGAACTCGGTGGCATGCCCACGATCTGACCAGGTGAATCGCTTGCACCTAGCGCCCTTCCCCCTAACCAGGGGAAACAGTGCGCCTTCATTCCCAGGAGATCTCAGGTTTGGGACACTGGTTGATTCCTCCCTAGCCCTCGTGGGTCGCAGTTCAGTGGAGGAACTCGCTGACCCAAGCCACTGCGGGTACCGTAAGCTACCCTGTACTGGTATAGGTGCTCCACAGGTAAGGCCTCCTTCGGACTCCCCCTGTGTGTAACACCACGGTTCTGTCCCCTCTGGTGAGCTGACTCCCGTGTTTCCCTTAGGCAGTCATGGCTGCCTCGGCTGCCGTGCTATATGTTCCCCCATCTATAAGCTGGATCCACCACCGCACCGACTTTTCCACATAGGCCCTAAGCAGGCCTCTGATGGTTTTGCCACTTAAACTTGCCTCCCCTCTCGGGTAGGCGTGGCCTCCGCAGGGTCTTCTCCGCCCTGAATATGGGCTAAGATCCCCTTCCCTCAATGCGTGTAAGGGCCCCGGCCTAAGTTGCTCTATGCGAGAAACATAGAGAGAAAAGAGGCCCGGCCAGGCTTGGCCCGTTCCCAGGTTGGCGGCCAGCACCTTGTTCCCCTCCAGGGTAACGATAAGGAATCCTGATGGCTTAAATGGGGCATTTAGGAAGGGTACGTGCAGCCTGATACAGTTGGTCGTCCTGCACGTAAGAATACCTGCTCGCTCCTGTATCAGCAGTTCACGTACACGGCTCAGCGCATGGCGCTTTTATAAGTGGACCCCTAGTGTCGCTTCTCTGACACAACGTGGAGAGAGCGACAGAAGAGAACGTCTAGGTTACGTATGTAACCTCCATTCCGTGATGGAGGAACGAGGCGTTGTGTCTCCCCTGCCACGTCGCTGAGCCGAGCCACTGTTGTGGCCGGACCATTTCCGGCTCCTCAGAAAAATCCTGAATGAACTCCCGTATTTGCGCCGCTTAAATACCCGTATGTCCGGGGGCGGGACATGCAAATACTGGTTGCCAACTCTCATTGGCCTTTTTTCATAGTCCAGAGGTGAATATCGGCGCTCAAGAGAGACCCCTAGTGTCGCTTCTCTGACACAACGTCTCGTTCCCTCCATCAGGGAACGGAGGTTACATACGTAACCTAGATGTTAAACTTGTTGAGTACAATTCTGAAATTACAGTGATCACTTCTTAAGACTTAAATGTATTCCTTTGCTTTTGATTGATAGCGATTTGTCCTTGTATCTTGTACTATTCTATGTCTATGTTCTTTGTTAAAATCGTTTATGTACAGCACTTTGGTAGACTCATTGTTTTTAAATGTGCTTTATAAATAAATTGACCTTGACCTTGATACAGAATGTAACTAAAAGTGTATGCTGTATATTTCTGCCTATGTTTCTATAGGAACAGAATATAGAAACAGGCGACTGTCCTGCTGGTTCATATTCAGATGGTACTCTGCAAATTATATACAAAGTTAGTATCATGTATCCTACAACATTGACTTTCCACCAGTTGTTAAAATGAAACTTGTTCATTGGTTGTTTAAATTCTGCCTCAATAGATTTGAAATTAAATTGAGCCCTTTTATAACAAAATATATCTTTTGGCTGTACTTTTCTGCATATCGCGGCACCGTTCTGCGGTCCATTCTGCATAATGCGGCTTCTCATTTGAGCTTATCGCGGCCCATTCCGCATGTTTCGCGGACAACCCACCGGCCCGCTCGTTTCTCCCAATGCCCAGTCCGCCCCTGATTGGCCCCAAAGAGCGTCGGCCCACCGGGAAAATACCCAGTATGCCAGATTACCAGTCCAGCCCTGTCCATTCATACTGCCTCTTATTTTCTGTGTGTATGTAGTCTTTGTGGTGGTAGTGTCTGTTAGAGTTGCAATTATTGTAAAGAAAAAATATTTATCAAGAAAATTAAGTTACTCATCCCCAAGGCCAGATCCTGTAAAACTATTTTCCAGTACATCACTGAAATCCTTTTATCTTGCACACTTGCATTGTGTCCCCATGCATTTGGTGGATTTTTGTACAAAAAGCCTACGCATACAGAGAGCGTTTACACTTTTCACCACATGGCAATAAACAGGCTTTCCAAAAACAGAGCCAACACCCCTTTTCACACAACATTTCTCTGTGATAAAAACAGGGTGCTAGTTTGCAGTTTTAGTTTTACCAGATGTAGGAACTTGCTGGTCTCACTGGACTATAAAACAGTTTATCTCTTCACACAATATGAAAGTTTTGATTGATATAGACATGTATGTACACAGAACCTCAAAGATCTCACTCTTCACAGTTTAAAACTCATTTTTAAAAATATCTAAAATACCCAAAATGTCAGTCAACAAGATTTATTTGTGCAAATTCTACAACATATTTGATAAAGGCATTCTTTGTTGTTCTGGTTCTAGGTTCCTTCCATATTGAATCATATTTTTGACTTGGCATGGTTACACAATGTGGCAAACTCTAAGCCCCACAAACTTAGAGACAGCAGTCTCTAAAACTTTTATTTTATTATTATTATTTTATTTTGTATTAACTTAAACATAAATGTGAATATATCATTTTGGTGAATTTTAGTGATTTAAAAAAAATAATCTATAATAGAAAGGCTGTATTCAAATTATTAAACTTAATATAATAATCTCACCTGTAGTGAGTCTATACACTATATAGTCTGTCTATACACAGGAAACTCACCTTTGAAATATGAAAATAATCTTTTCATGAATTTGTATGAATTTATTCCTAAAATAATCTAATACTGTACTCGTATAATTAGATCTACTGAGCAAAACAGAAACAGAATTCCTTTATTGGCCAAGTAAGTTATGCTTTCAAGGAATTTGTTTCGGTGATTTGCTCCAAAGACAAGTAAAACATTACACATGCACAATACACAATATACAAGAGTGTACAGATAGACTAAACAAGAACGATATATGTAAATATACAACACAGTGCAATACAATACAATAAAGTGCAGTGCACATGCTGGTGTGTATTAGGGTGGATATACAGTATGATGCTATGTTGAATAGCAATACATTAAAGTGGTAGCAGTGAGGACTGCATAGGAGTCCAATTATTGTGCAGGTCAGTTATAAGTTAAAGTATTCAGTTATTAAGGAGAGGAGAGCCACTTCTTGGGGAAAGAAGCTGTTTTTATGTCTGGCTGTTTTTGTTTTGATGGCTTGACAGCACTTCTTGGAATGCAGGACCTGAAACATGTGTTGAGCAGGGTGAGGGATCATTTTCTTTATCTTATCAGCCCTCTTCTCACCTGTAGTCAGGGTTAGGAGGGTTACTTTTGAAATGTATTCCACTACAGATTACAGAATACATGCTGTAAAATGTAATTTGTAACATATACTGTTAGATTACTCAAGGTCAGTAAAGTATTTTAAATACTTTGGATTACTTCTTCGGCACTGGTAGATTTTTTTCACTTGTTCTGACTATAAAAACTCAGTACAGTACAGTATAACAAAATACACATGTTAAAAATACATTGAAAAACCTAAATATCTTATGCAGTGTTGTTTCTAAAATGTCAAGGTTACTATTGTAACCTCCGTTCCCTGATGGAGAGAATGAGCGGTTGTGTCGAATGAAGCGACACTGGGGGGGTCTTTCTTGAAGGCCTTGGTTACCTCTGAACTTGAGAAAAGGCCAATGAGAAATTGGCAGACAGAATTTACATGTCCCTCCCAAACATATGGGTATAAAAGGAGGGAATTGTGCATCTGCCCATTCAGGTAGATAGTAAAGCATAGTGCCTCTCGAGAGTGAGCTAAGATCAGCAAGTCATCGAGGTAGTTGAGTATGCGGATGCCCACTTCCCTTAGCGGGGCAAGGGCGGCCTCTGTGACCTTCGTGAAGACGCGAGGGGGCAGGGAAAGGCCGAAGGGGAGGACCTTGTACTGGTATGCCTGGCCCTCGAACGTGAACCAAAGAAAGGGACAGTGTCTGGGCAAAATCTAGACGTGAAAGTACGCGTCCTTCAGGTCTTGATGCCAGATGCATGTTAGAATGAGTTGTTGCGTGAGCCTCTTGAACGTGAGTTTGTGCTGGCTTTTTCAGCATGCACCGAAGTGGGTGGATTAATTGAATGGAACTGAATCGTGTAGCCGAGACAGATGGTCCTGGCCAGCCAGCGCAATGGATTGGAAAGCGTAGCCACACGTCCAAGTTTGTGCGAGGGGCACTAATGGGACGATCGCATTTGACGTACCTGGTTGGGCTTCGCAGCGGTGGGGAGCAGGTAGAGTTGTGTCAGGAGTCAAAGTTGTGTCCCGAGGCATTTGTCCTGAAATAAGACTTTCCGCTGAGATTGATCCGGCGAAACCGCGCCTGCCGAACTCTCCAAATTGCCTCCATCACCAGCCGGGTCAGCCTTAATCCCGTGGGAAGAAGGCGCAACGCGGGGGGTGGATGGAGTGGCGTTTCCTATAAGGAAGGAAAGCCATGACCGCAACGTTGCCATATTCATGCTCTCACAATGAGAACATGAACCATTCATAAACACTGCCTCAGTGTGATCGCAGCCCATACATGTGAGGCAGCATATATGACCGTCAAAAGCTACCACATCCAGGAACTACACAAAGGCGGAAAGGCATCTTGAAAACGACGCATCTTTAAAATGATGTTCAACGCCAATGTGTTTACTCTTTTAGAGGAAGTAAACTCTTTTAGATGTCTATTTCCTCTTTTAGGAAACGCTGTCGAAGCACCCAGGGGTGTGGACTGCACTGGCATGCAGAGAAGGGAGAAAGCTGCTGGTATGCGCCGTAGGATCCAACAGCAATGCCCTGATAGGTGAGTGGAACAGTAGTGAATGTCTCAAATCGCTGATCACACAACCGCTTGGCTCCGAAGAAAGAATCTGACTGAACAGATGCACGATCCCCGCCTTTTATACCTGTATGTCCGGGGGCGGGTCATGCAAATTCTGTTCGCCAAATTTGGCATTGGCCTTTTCTCATATTCAGAGGTATCCGAGGCTCTCGAAAGAAACCCCTTGTGTCACTTCAATCGACACAAGGTCGAGTGAGTGACAAAAAGGTAACTATCCACTAGGGATTAACCACAACTTTTGGAATGTGAAAATAACATTTTGGTGAATATTAGTGATTTTCTTTTCTAAACTAATTGAATACTGTACTCATATTACTAAACTTGCTGTAAAAAATCTCACTTGTTGTAAGACAGTCTATCCACTGGGATCTAACTACAACCTTTGGAAAGTGAAAATATATATATATATATTTTCTTTACTTTACTTTTTTTTTAAATCAGTAATTTTTTCAAAATTACTTAAATCAGTGTTTTTTTTTTTTTAATTATAATTATTGAACATCCAATTCAATTGAATTAATTCTCGAATGCCAGTGACGTTTTAGATTAGTGTGTGGCGTTTTCAGACGGTCCCAAAGATATCCAAAGAAAAACGATAACCTAAACCAACTTTACAGCGCTCCCTTCAGCACAGAAATATACCGTAATATAGCCTATGCCATAAAGTAAAACTGAAAGAACGATTCACCAGGATTCGAGACCACAAAACTAAGTCTGTTGTCGTTGGAATGAAATCGAAGATAAATTAGATTATATCCCTTGGTAAGTCGTTTTAGTGTTTTTATTGAGGCAAATCGTAACTTAAGCATTCAATAACGTGTCAACTTTGACCGTTGACGTTGACGAAACATATCGATAAACATAAATGGCTATTTGTGTTATAAATGTTTGTTATAGTAGTCATTCTGTATTCATATATTCACGTGTTATTTAGTCTCTTTACGACTACTTGTCAAACGGGGATTTCTGAAAGATAAAAAATGAAAGTGAAAAATGTTCTCTCCACAACTTGTTGATTGATATTGTTTTACGTGATAAAGATTAATGTAAGTTAACATTTAATTGTATGGTACATGTTCAATTATTATTGTCCATAATTAAAGGCATTCAAATGCATTTTTCCTTCTTTATTTTTCAGTTTGTTTCTGTAAGAATCCTGCCTGCAGAAAGTTTGTTCACATGAGTAGATCACATCTTGAAGAAACTTGAACAGTCACATGTCTCTTCTGTAAAATCCCCTAAAATTTACAAGGCATGAAAACATCCGATTATGCAGCTAATGTCAGCACTGAGCAGTATAGAAAATGTTCTTTTGTACATTAACTCACTAAACACCTCTGCATATTTGAGATTTATGTGACCATGTTCACTTTTAGACTTACTGTTATTATAACTATTATTGCCCCTCTTAACTATAAAGTTTGTTTATGTGGATGTGGCCATGCTGAATATGAGGAAGACAATCAGTGCTGTCCCATGTGTGCACCAGGTAAGACTCCATGAAAATCGGCAAATTGAATTCACAAATGCAAATGTATTTAATTCTATACAAAGTTGTTCATAAGGTTTTTTGTATCACCATGTTTGTTCAAATATAGTTCCTTGGTGAAGGTAATTGCCTTTATAACACTCAATGGTTTGGATTCAGAAGTATAAATCCCATTCATTTTTATTCCATAGAGGGAACTGATTTTAAATAATAACTGATAAAACTTTATACAGACAGATAACTTATGGTGTATGCTTCTGCTGAAGCCATCAGTCATCTTATTTAAACTTTTTTAAACAAAAACATGATTTTTAATATTGAAACCCCTGGTAAAGAACTGCACTACCCTGAGATCCACCAATCAGATCCACCAATATCTAAATATTTTTCAAAAAACCTAAAATATATTATTTATATACTTATATTCAACAACTTGAAATCAATAGTTTTAATTCCATAATTTTTTATTCTAATACATTATTCGCAGTACTTCGTGAGATTGTAGTTTATTTCCTCATTTAAGACGTTAGTCTGTAGCTTTGTTTTTTGTCTGTTTTTCAAAAGCTTGCAATCTTGTGTTTCACCTATGTGCTGGTTGATTTAGTTTATGTCTTAGAATTATTTTACAAAGACTTAAAAAATCCCTATGAAAAAATAAATGGGAAAAAACACTTTTGAAACCAAGATGCTGGAGAAATTGGGCAGGCACTGTTGCACTTTATTCTGCTTAAGAGACGATGTATGTTCAGTTGAAAAACGTGTTTAAATAGAGTATATAACAATGTCATACAAAAATCATGTATTCTGAGTCTGGGCAACTAGACATCTTTTTAAAATAAGCAATTACAAACAATGTCTCTCTTTCAAGAAGTTAAACCATTGCTTAATCACAGACAAATTTCATTTGCTGCCTTTTCAGGTAATCGTGTTTATTGGCACTGCACAGATGATACCAGTACAACTTGTGTTCCATGCCTTGAGTACACTTTCATTGATAAACCCAGTGGCTTTACAAAATGCCTTTCCTGCACTGTGTGTGATACAGGTGAGTGCCCCCTTTATCATCAGGAATGAAAAAAAAAAATGTTTTAGATGTTGTTCAGCAACAAGTAAATGGAAGCTGGTAGCTTGATGATAAAAATAGTGCTGGAAGTGGACTGGGCTCAGTGAGCATCGCTTCCTGAGAAAACAAAGAACTAAACATAAAAACTCTTCCAGCTCAGAATCACCTCAAATCCATCGGAATTATGTATGTGCAAAATTGTTGTATCATGTGTATACAAAAATTGTATCTACATGTTTAGTATTATATAAAAGGTCTCAGTGCGAGCCGTACTATAGTCTCAGTCCCACAGCAGTAGACTTGATCATAACAAAATTATGTATCTGCTGTAAGGATGTGTCTGTCTCCCAGAGGTCTCCAAATGGTGTCTCCTTCTGAGGAACCGAAACCTATTAATCCCCAAATGCTTACAATTTGGTCTTTGATGTTTATACTGTCTGGGTATTTAAGGACGGTTGGCAAAAGTTTCAGGGAGAAATCTGTAAGTCAGATCTCCCACACAGTTATTGTGTGTCCTTTATACTACCAGGTATGTTTCTATGATTTGTATTCTATATTATGTTACAGTTTTTCACAATTGCTAAGACACACTTTCTTGAAACCTTCACCCAATTTCTCACAACTTTAAAGACTAAACCAAATCTTCAAACTACATTCACAAAACCCCTGACTCTTCTGGCAAAATCAAACAATCGCCTCAAAACCATTTAATCCAGTTCCCAACCTTGTTTCTGCCACTGCACACTTTTTATGACTAAAAAATTATATGGCACACCACTATCCCACATAACCATTGTTAATATATTTCCTTTTCAAGAACTTATCAATTTTTCTGTCTGTCTTAGTAGCGTTTACTTGTAACGTTTGACTTGTAATCTAATATTACCCGTCATATTAATTTTCATATTTTAATGATAATAAGATATTTAATAGCTTTTATTTTAATTCACATTTTCTTTTTTAATCATGAACGTACGGGACGAGCATGTAGCATATTATGCATTTTTTTTTTTTATTTATGAAAAGAACAGATGAACAACAGAGACACCACACAAAGCACAAAAATATGAACCACAAAAATATGAACAACGCAATATTACAAAAAACAAATACGATTAAAATTAACTGAACAGATCGACTTAAACTGTGTGATCGCCTGTGCGTAATCAAACGCATCAAGGGAGACTGATGCTGAGGCAACTGTCATTAGATTTTGTGTCTTTGCCTCGGACAGACGTCGTCTTGTGGACGTTTTAATTTGGTTCTGGAGGCTGAACACAGCATCAAGTGCTGCATTGCCCTCCACATGACAAGAGTTGCAGAAAGCGTCACAGATGGGCGATTTTATGAGTTTCCGTAAAGCGGGAGGTGTGCACAATAAACATTGAAAACATGTATTTGGAAGAGAGAGAAAAAGCTTGCAGTTGCTTTGATAGCAGAAAGTAATAAAAGGACTCGTTTATGTTTAGGTCAAAGCATTTGCTTGGTGAATTTAAATTAGTTCAATAACTGGGGTCTCTGATATTCGTAAACGATAATGTAGCCTAATATTACATTAAAATAAATTATCAGACATTCAATATCTCTTCACAAATTTGGAAAGTTTTTAAATATTTCGTGTTGCTTAGTACTCTACTCTTCACCAAAGATATTATTGGTGAAGCAAAAATGTGTGTGAAAAACACTTTGGTGTAAAGTCACTTCATAGACTTCAATATTCTGCAGCGCTGACACGAGTCATGAAAGACACTTAGAGCATATAAATATCGCTCACTTTTTATCGCTCTTCACAATCACAAAAGTGACCGATTATGGTTTTAAAATGGCGAATTTTCGCCGAAAGGTGAGTGTGGAAGGGCGGAGGGCGGGGCCGGGTCGTGATCCTACGCACCCGGTCCCATATTAGGCTAATTATGCCCCCGTGAGGGTTAAAGGCTGACTGCAGGGGTTCGTAAACGATCTCTCTCTCCCGCACAAACCCCTGCAGTCATCACGACCCGGCCCGCCCTCCGCCCTGCCACAGTGAGGAGTTTAGATCCCTGAAATATTTTTTTTCATGCATTTATTTATTTTGTGAAATTTGATTGTTTTCCACGGCACACCTAACAATCTTTGTGGTTGGGAAACACTGATTTAATCTGTGCTCAAAATCAAACAATGCTTTCAGATCATAAACACTACAGAGCATTTATTAGACACTACATAAAAAATTGGAGAACACAGCATCCAGGGCATGTATTACACAATTTGTTGTTCTTGTATATAGTAAACGCATTTTTAGTAATTACAACATAATATAGTGAATATATTGTATATTATTGTATTGAATATCTGTATATTCAGCACTTGTATACTGTAAAAATACAGTAGTCAAACTGTAAAAGCCAAAAGAAAACTCTAAATGAAAAGCACATTACAGTACACTCAAACATGCAACTGCAAAATAAAAGTCAATGAGAGATTAATTCTGCATCAGCATCACGTCTTCATGCTTCGTGTATTGTGTACAATTGGTTTGATCACATCATTAGAAACAAGTAAGAACAATTTTAAGTCGTTGTGTGTAAACAATGACAACTTGTAGTTGTGTTTAACCTTTGCTGTCCGTGTTTAACGTTTTGCAACACAAGTGCATCACAGTGCAAAATGTGTTTTAGTGAGTGACAATATGTTTACAATTTTGCAAAAAGAGTGGATGAGATTTGCAAATGTGTCTAACTGAACTTTTTTAAGGTTTTGCCAAAAGGGCAATTCATTCAACAAATGGGTTTAGGCCAATGAGCATTTGGGTCAGATAATGTGTTTTAGCAATTCAGAAAAACTGTAATTGGAGTCAGATTATATTATTAATGGACTCAAATTTAGTCTAAATTAAACCAAATAGTTTAAGACATAAAACTAAACATACATCAGAAAAGACGAACACTCGCAGAACTTCACCATCCTGCTGGATACCACCATTGGACCAGTGTAATGGCCCTTACAGTGTCTGTTACAGTTTATCTTGATTGATGACACATTTTTCACATTTCTTTAAACAGTTTTAGAATCCATTTTGAAACAACACCTGTGGCTATTTTTCTTTGTCCTAAAAACTGTCCTTGCAAATAACAACAACAGCAAAAAAAAAGGGGTTTGTAGGCAATAATTTATTTATTTTTTTCTTCTTCTTCAATGCTGTATGTGACAAAGAAGAGTTATATGCAAATTGTTCTCTCTGTTTATATGGGTGAATAATGTTGAGTTTCATCACATGTTTTCTATGAGAAATATTCTGCTTTGCTTGTTTTAAAGGGATAGTTCACCCCAAAATGAAAATGATCATTTACTCACCCTCATCCCTTCTCACATGTGTATGACTTTCTTTGTTCTGCTGAACACCAATTAAGATTTTTAGAATAATGTGAAACAGGCACCACATGTAACTTTCAGACGTGAACGTGAAAGTGGAGATTTATAGTAAAATAGGACTTATTGATCTAATATTGATCTATTTCTCACCCACACTTCTATATCTGAAGATATACTTTAGATTTAACCACTGGAGTCATATGGATTACTTTTATGTTGATTTATGTGATGCTTAGAGCTTAAAAGATCTTCTCCCAATTCACTTGCATTGTAAGGACCTACAGAGCTGGGATATTCTTCTAAAAAAATCATTGTTTGTGTTCTACTGGAGAAAGAAAGTCAAACACATCATGGATTGCAAGAGGGTGAGTAAATGATGAGAATTTTAATTTTGGGGTGAATCCTAGTAACTTCAAATATTATTATAGAAAAGGTGCATTGAGATGTATTTCTTGTGTTCTGAAAGTTGTAAGAACTTCAGAATAATAAGTAAACAACAACAACATTGGTGTATTTTTTCAGTATACTTGATCTAAGAATAATTTTTATGGTATATTATCAGTTCATTCAGATGCAACTGCAAAAGTATCTGCTAAAAGACAAGCAGATAAATTGATGCATGATGTTTTCTATGCCAGAATTCTTTTTAAACCTTTACTGACTCATGTCCATCTTAGGCCAAGGCTTAAGAGTCAATAAAGCATGCACTCAGTCTTCGGATACTGTTTGTGGACCACTGGAGGGATTTTACTGCATTGCCAAAAGTAAAGGCAGCTGCAATTTTGCTGTGGAACACTCTAAATGCAGCCCAGGACAATACATCAAACAAGCAGGTAATAATCTAAAACGAATGTATAAAAACACACGGTGCATGAAACACAATAATTTTTTATTATTGTTAAAATAGGAAGGTATTTTATTAAGTCTATAAATGCTCAACAGCATTTCTCTGCTGCGCTTTGAAAGGATTAAAATGAGTTGTTACTGTATTCAAATTGTATGCAAGATATCTTATTGCATAATTTGCAAAAGATGAAAACATCCATAATCTATATGTTTACTGTCTCTGCAGGTACTGGCTCCACAGATACTGTGTGTGCAAACTGTACAGGTGAAAAATATTCAAATGGATCTTTCTCATCCTGCTTACCGCACACAAAGTGAGTGTTCACTTGAGCTGATTGTGTGGTTTACTGTTTGTTATCATTTTTATGTATTACAAAACTGTATAATATTCACAGATGTGAGGACATGGGGCTTACTGAAATAATACCAGGAACATATTCATCTGATGCTGAATGTGGAAAACCTTCTGTTGCTCCAGCAATCATCACTACTTGCATCATAGGAGCTGTAATATTTGCATTAATTGTTATATGTATTTGGAAGAAGAAACAATCTGCAAGTTCACGTAAGGTTAATTCCACCCTCTTAAAAATAGTTGTGTGATGTAGTGGCATTTATATTAAATCTGTAGTTGTTTTCCTAATGGACTTTCTATGAAAATACAACAACCAGATTAAATCAATAGAATCAAACAATAGAACATACAGTAGATAATGTTGATGTTGTCAGGTAAATTGGGCAATATTTTAAAAGTGTGTGTGTTTGTGTGTGTGTCAGGTTTCTTCTGTCAGTCTGTGTCAAACTATGTGACAAATCATTTTATGAGTTTAAATGGTAAAGGAGAATAAATTTTAACATTAATATGCTGCAATATTAATGTATATAATTGCAACAGTACGTACTAAATATTTAAACCTCATGTAAAGAAAAGAACAGCAACATTTTATATATTTACAGTCATTGGCTCTTGATTCTTAAAGGACTGTAGCAACAAAGTTATCTGGTACATTTGATTTAATGGCCCAATTTACCTGACTTTACCCTCTACACTTACCCTATATACTGTGTATACAGTACACTATAAAGATGTATACATTATTAATAACTGTATTTCTCTTTGATCAGGTAAAACAGGGATACAGGTATATTGAAACTTAATTTCTTTGACATTGAAGAATAATAAAGGAAATAAATATTTATGTTTTAATTTATTTGGATTGATTTGTTTTTTAAAGGAATCAAATAAGGAATCCCATGAAAAAGGCAGTTTAACAGGTAAGATTAATGTCATTTTGTATGTAGATTTAATCATTTATGATGAGAAACGCTTATGAAAATGGCTTATATAAAGTATTAGATTTTAATATTACTGTAACACTTTTATCTCATTTGGTTGACTAGGAAATCCATGCACTAATACTTCATGTTCATGCTACTTGAAAAGTAATGATTTTCTTCACCTTTTTTTTCAGATGTTGGAGGCACAGTAAATGAGTCATCCCACTTGAGTTCAGAGAACCAAGTCAGACAAGAAATGAGAGTTTCTATTCTACTCGACAATGATTCCTCACACTCTCAAGAAATTGTCCAACCTGAAATCCAGTGGCTTAAACAATCAGACTTTGAAAGAAACCAAACAAACACTAAAAACTATGACACTACTGCGATCTAGTATTAATCTGAATTACACAAATGTGTGTGCCAGACCTAAAATAAAGTTGATAATATCTACAGTGCTGTGCAAATATTTTAGACAGATGTGAAAAATAGTGATGGTTTTAACAGAAATATTGCCATGAATAATTTTATTTATCATTAATAAAGGTACATTGGTATAAAAAAAACAAAATCTATATTTTGTGTGACCACATAAAATACCTTGAATGCAGCACCAGTTCTTCAAGGTACACTTGTCCACAGTTTCTCAAGGTTAGGGAGAACTTAGCCACATTTCTATGTATTTGAGATCTCTCATTGCTTCTGAATCTTCATGCAATCCTAAACCGACTCAATGATGTTGAGATCCGGGCAGTTCTATTCTATTAGCAAAAGTAATGTTTGGAAATCTTAAATGAATATTTCCTGAACACACTTAAGCAGAAGATATAAAATAACTGACATAAGACTAATGTTTTTGAAAAACATCTAATCTGCCTGAGAAATGTTCATCTATGAAGATATATAGCAACATAATATACGACTATGAAATTCCCTAAATTTGAATATAATCTTTATGTACATCTGTAAAGCACATTGTAAACACAAATTAACGTTTACTTATTTTCATTAAGTATTCTATAAAGCTTTCAGTGTTATTCACTTTGTATTAATATTTTTTTATTATATAAATATAAAGTTTGTGTTTAATACATTTTCACTATCAGCATCCTACAACAATTCATTTCTGGTTGTGACTGCATATTAGTTGTTTTTTTATTTTGTAAATATACACACACACACACACAAATACCTAAAAATCCTGAAAACAATCGTTTTAGAAACAACACTGCATAAGATATTTAGGTATTTCAGAGAATGTATTTTTAACATGTGTATTTTGTCTTACTGTACTGACAGAGTTTTTATAGTCAAAACAAGTGAAACAATCTACTAGTGCTGAAGAAGTAATCCAAAGTATTTAGAATATTTTACTGACCTTGAATAATCTAACAGAATATGTTACAAATTATATTTTACAGCATGTATTCTGTAATAGTAGTGGAATACAAAATTAAACCTCCCAACCCTGTTTATTAAGTTATTGCAGAGTTCAAATTTCATTAAAATGTTGGTCAAACTCTCTCTTTTTCTTTCTGCCTCTATTGCTATATGGTCATTTCATTGCCTTGTCTCTAAAAGGAATAAATCAACTGGAGTTGGAGTTAAAGTTTGATGCAACTTTAAACACTTTTAATTACATTTAATGTACTAAATCTTCAATAATCCAACCAAAGCAAGTTTCCTCTCCTTTTCCATGATCCCAACATGCTTCTAACACATTTTTGGTTGGGTGCTGATCTTTCTGACCTTTTAAATTAGCCCAGTATGACATTATTAATTGCTGTCTTCAACGCTGTCAATGCTGAGAAGATATGCTCCACAACAATTTCTTATTGCTTGAGAATGTATTCTTTCTAATTCACCTAACTGAGTTTTAGATGTCAATCCATATACAGCCATAGTCAAATACTGTTACATTTACATACTTACATGTACTCATTTGGCAGAAGCTTTTATCCAAAGCAACGTACAAAAGAGGAATAAATTATATACATTATAAGCGAATCATCTTAAGGAGACAGTGGTACGAAAAGTGGCATACTACATAGTTTCACTATAGCATCAGAATAGTATTCAAGACAGATTAAAGTGCAACAAGAATTGTTTCTGTTTTCGTGCTCATGGAAATGTTTTTAGCTGTTTTTTGAAGAAAGAAAGTGATTCAGCTTCATGGATGGAGTTGGGAAGGTCATTCCACCAATGTGGTACGTCCCTATCACTGTTGTATTTTTTAAAAGCCAATCTATCAACCCCCATTCACTCCCTGAAACACATCTCATTACTTTTAACATTTCTCTACCATTTTATCTATATGTATTTTCCATGTTGCTTTACTGTCAAACCATATTCCTAGAAATTCCTTATTATATAACTTTATTTTTTAAATCTTTATCTTTTTATTTGTAAATAATATGGATTTAAGATTTCTCTATCAAGAATTTAAATCCCCACTTATGGGACCATTTTTCAAAATAATTTAAGGCTGATTGCATTTTTTTAACTATAAATTCTTCATTTCTTCCTCTGAACCAAATGACTTTATTTGCAAACAGCGATTTACCCAAATTAACGTCAGCTGTAGCAAAAACATGATTAATCATAATAATAAATAATAATGGACTTATGACACTTCCTTAGGGTGTCCCGTTTTCTATCAAGCCCCTATTGGATATACCTTCTCCATACCTTCACTTTAATGTTTCTTTCAATTAGGAAATATTTAGTCTTTTCAGTGATACTGAGATCAGCTCTTGTTTCATCCTTGTTCACTTTTTTATATTTTATGTATTCACTTGTTTGAATTAAACTACTCATTTAATATAAGTTAAACACAGTTATCCAAGTCATTTATTGAGTGAAGAGCTGTGGTTGCAGTTCAAAAATAGAGATTTTGAACAGATTCTGGTTTTTAGGCCTACTGTTCTTTGGGATTGAGGACTACATCTTGTGGCCTTCTCCTCTTTGGGTAACAAGATGCCACCCAAAGTACAGTATATCCAGAGGAAGAACTGGTGACAATGTCTACTCTTCAATCCATGAAGGAACAACAAAAGGACTTCTATAGAGAGCTGCAGGAGCACCAAAGTAAGAATTTTAAATCCTGTGTTGAAATTCTCTCAGAAGGTGTGCATAAAATAGTGGATAATGCACTTAAAGAGATACAGGAACTCAAGACTAGTCTAGAGTTTGCTCATGGAAAATTGGAGAGCCAAGACAAAGTGCTATGTGAGAGCGGAAAAAAATTGAAACGACTGGATGAGAACCTGACAAAATCTGTCGAGACCCTTGATGGGATCGAAAAAGGGGAAAACTGTGAAATGTCACAAACTAAAGTACAAGAAATACTAGGAAAGAAATTGGGCCTGAATGTGAAGGATATTGAAATCGAACAGGCCCATAGAGTTGGGAAGTTTGATGATAGTAGGCAGAGACAGATCGTAGTAAAACTCCTGCACTACAAGGACAAGCAGACGATTCAATCACAGCTAAGAAACTTAAAGGAACACAGATTTACATCAATGAAGATTTCTCTGACCTTATTAAGAAGAAAAGGAAGGAGTTAATGCCAGACCTGCGTGCAGCCTGGGAGAGGGGTGATTCTGCAATGTTGAGGTATGATAAGCTGATCATCAAACCCAGAAAAAGTTACTGGGTTAAAACTATAAATGTATGACTTTATGACCAAGGATGATCCTTATCCCTAATAATGGCATTGAGCCCTTTAAAGCTCCCAAATAAAGCCTTGGTAATTGCACATGTGAACAGCTGTAGCATAAGGAAAAACATACATGACTTGAATAATCTGATGCTTGCAAATTCCATGCATATATTGGTGGTATCCAAGACTCATTTAGATCCATCTGTTCAGAACTCTGAATTATTGATTAATGGTTTCTCCCTCTTTAGGAGAGACAGAAATATACATGGTGGTGGGGTATATTTTTGTACAAAGACATCTTCCTGTTAAACTACGTTGGGATCTTATGATGATTGGTGTAGAAGCGTTGTGGGTTCAGGTACATCTACCCCACTTGAAACCAGTGGTGGTGGGCTGCTGTTACAGACCTCCTGATACTGATGCTGACTATTTCTCTCAATTATGTGAATCAATTGACCGAGTGTCTGATGTGAATAGTGAAATATATTTGCTTGGAGATATGAATATAGATTGGTTAGCCAGCTCAAGGAAGAAAGTGGGCTAAAGCACATAACTGTTAATCAGAAGATCGCTGGTTCGATCCCCACAGCCACCACCATTGTGTCCTTGAGCAAGGCACTCAACTCCAGGTTGCTCCGGGGATTGTCCCTGTAATAAGTGCTCTGTAAGTTGCTTTGGATAAAATGCATAAATGTAAATGTCAATTGTGTAGAGGCTAGAGATGTTGAGATATTGCTGAAGACTCTTCCTGCATATGGCAGTTTGGGCACAGACAGTCTGGATAGTTAGGTGCTAAGCATTGCTGCTGATTACATTTCAGGTCCTTTAAGTCACATATTGAATAGATGTTTGCTAAGTGGGCTGTATCCTAGACTGTGGAAGGAGGGAAAATCATTTCATTGCTTAAGGGTAACAAGTTACCTTTTAGTGGGCCTAATAGTAAACCAATAAGTATTCTTCCTGTGCTGAGCAAGGTTATGGAGAAGATTATTTATGGTCAGATACAAGACTATTTTAACAATAACAGCTTGACTACTAAATATCAACATGCATACAGAAAGGGTTACTCTATTGCACAGCACTTATACAAATGACTGATAATTGGTTGAGGGAGATTGATGACTCAAATTGATGTCATTCATCATGATATTTTAATTGATAAGCTCAAACGTCATGTTTTTTGTTCATCTGCGATTACCTTGATGAAGAATTATCTTTCCTCTAGAGCACAAATGTTTTTTTTTATAATGCAGTCTATCAAAATTGTAGTAGTTTAGTATGTGGTATACCTCAAGGAAGTTGTCTGTGACCACTCCTGTTTTAAATTTGTATAAATGACTTGCCTTCTGCTGTGAAAAATGCAGGCATAAATAATGTACGCTGATGATTCCACTGTATATTATGCAGCACGCACATGCCATGAATTTTGTCTAGTGAATTGAATATTGTATATGAGTGGATCAAAAACAAATAAACCAGCCTTAAATATATTTAAAACTAAAAGGATTGTTTTTGGGTCATGATACAAATTGGTTGCTAAGTCTAAACTGGAGCTATCCATATCTGGGGAACCCATACAGCAGCTGGACAAAGCAAAATTGCAGGGCGTAGTCTTGGACCGTACACATCAATTCAATTTATAAAAATGGGCAGAGGTATTGCAATCACACATGCTGAGTATATTTTCCAAGTCATTAACTTTATGCCACCTGGACTATTGTTCAATAGTATGGTCGTCTGCATCCAAATTAAATCTTGCGAAATTACAAGTTGTACATAACAGGGCTGCCAGACTTGTTCTGGGCTGCTCTATTTGAACTATAACCGAAACATTGCACTCCACCCTTTCATGGCTCACTATTGAGCAAAGGATTTCCTTTAGTATGGCCACATTTTTCAGCTGCATCATTAATTCACAGATGCCAAAATTGATATGTGAACAAATAGTTTACTGCAAGGACACACATAACCACAACACCAGATTTGCTAGAAATGGTCTTTTGAACTCTTTGAAAAAAAACTGTCATTTATAGAGTCATAACAAACTGGAATAATTTTCCTCTTGATATCTGATTAATACAAAAATAAATCATCCTTCAAAAAGAATATGCAGAGATATTTATTGGTATGCAGATGTCAGACTGAACAGTAGGAGGTATACTGTAATTGGACATGTTTCTTAATATTGTGTTCTGTTTCATATTAATTTTCATTCTTTTGAAATACATTGGTTTTAATTAATATTCCACCTAATTGTATGTTCAGAGGTGATAGACTTTGAAATGTATATGAATGCTTTAAATTGTATACATGCATTTCCTATAAGTGTGTGTGTGTGTGTGTGTGTGTGTGTATATATATATATTGATGTACAGTATGGTAATGTAATTTTAACGTATATGCAATTAAGTGTAAGTTATGTGAAGTATTTCATGTTTGGACACCAAGAAGATTAGCTGACTGCCATGGCATCTGCTAATTGGGATCCTTAAAAAACAATACAACAATATAATTTTATCAGCAGTCCTTCCTCCCATAAAGTATCATAAGCCTTTTCCACATAAAGAAATACTGCTATAACTGTTTTTTGTTTTTACATATTAAGGCTTTCCTTCTATCTTCCTCCAAATTTATGATAGGGTCCATTGTTCCTCTTCTAAATCCACTTTAGTATGGAGAGAAGAAATGTCTTTCCTCCATATAGTACATTAATCAATCAGTAAGATTTGTTTCCATTAATTTACATAAATGTGTACTTAAAGCTATAGGCCTGTAATTTAATGGTTTGCTTGGGTCTTTCCCTTATAGGTATTATTAACACTTCTTTCCAATTCTGTGGTAAAATTCCTTCTCCCATATTCTATTATAAACTGTAATATTATTTCTAATGAGCCTTAGCTCAGTTGCTTTAATATATAGCTTATTTTAATCTTGTCCTGGTGCTGATGCCTTAATTTTTTTTAATGCTGTCTTTAAATCCTGATTTGAGAAATGTACATCCAACATATCATTCAATGTTTCCCTCTTTTCCAATAGATGTGGATATTCTTTTACCTCCATGAAGTTGGCACACCATATAATTAAATAATCACCAAAAATATTCCATTGGTTTGTGCTGATTTGTGCCACAAATATGAACGTTTGTGCTGGTTATGTGTTTGAGATATTAAGCATTCTTTTTTGGGTTGTGTGACATCACTCTCCACCCCATCTTGCTCAAATCAATCAAAACCGGTGCTGGTCGTTTGTGCTCGGTTTGTGCTGTAAAAAAAGTTTTCCCTTCCTTCGATATAGCAACATTTTTCATTTGTGCTTGATTTGGGCATGTTTGTGCCGTTAAAATTAAGTGTATCTGTTTCCCTTCTTTAGATTTAATTCGGGACAGTGACGTCACTCTCCACCCCATGTCGTCGGAATCGCTCCAAATCGGTGGCATTCGTTTGTTCTGGATGCCGGTTTGTGCTGTTGCAAGAAACAATCTAATAACAATCTAATTAATTTCCTTACATCGAAAAAACTAAATTATCTCCCGGATCTGTGACGTCAGTCATGCATTTACCTCATCTCGTCCAATGCACTCATTTTCTGACTCGTTCTTTTGTGCTCGCTTGGTGCAGGTTTCTTACAGTTGCTGTCATATATATATATATATATATGACAGTTTGATCATTGGCAGTAACTTCAAGCTTCAAATCCAAATCACATATGCCCTGTATTTGTGAGTGCGGTAAAGTTTTATATTTGATATTCGTTTGACATTCGCGGCAATGCCCATCAACTCTCCGTACAAATCACATTTTCAAGCCAATCCAACCTGGACATGCATGAGTAGGTTTTCTTTGCTAAAAAAAAAAAAGAGAGAGAGAGAGAGAGAGAGAATTGTATAAATCAACCTATAAATCAATTAAACAATTTTAAACCACTTGAAATTATGACATCACAACAAATATGAAATGTTGTTAAAAATATCCCTTTCAAGACACAAGGCTCTGTTTGTGGAATTTACATTCTATATATTTTCAAATAAATATAGTGTAAATGTTTGTAATATTCTAATTCCATTAAACTCAATGACCGTGTGACCTAGAGACATGAAACCAACTGTAAAACACTCAGAATATTATTCTTAATATAGCACAAGACTTGTTTTTGGGAGTAAATATTGAGTACTTTTTATACAGATTCAATTATCCCATAAATGTATCCCTATGAACTCAATGACTATCCACCTTATTCTGCTCTAAACAATGCGCGCCACCATGACGACGATTTAATGCTTTCGTAATGTGGGCCAGGTAGTTGTAAGCCTGAGCGAGGAATAGCTTTCATCACCATTTATCATAAGCTTTTACTGTAATGTTGTCAGTGTGAGAAACATGGACAGAGGTTTAACATGTAGCCTATGTGCTCTTTGATCTGCACGATCTCCCTAATCCAGCAATACATGAACATCCGACAGTCTATATCACCCCCGACTGCTGCAGCATAACCCAAGCAATAAGCTTAGGCTGGTTAGCACTTTGACTCCTGTCTACCTCTGCTTTCAAAAATACATAAGTCTCCGTGCTTCAGCAAAGAAATGCGCCCGACTTTATTACTAAAGAAGTAATTGAAGGCCTCGGTGCTTTTGTAATTTCGCATCTCCTCACGATCTACACCCTCCGAAAAAATAAAATAATTAATAATGTCAATATGGCTAACTCCTGGCCATAGCTTCATGTCATCCACCCAACCTGTCAATTTTGAGGGATGTGGCACTCTGATACGGTCGCCTTCACGATCTTTTGTGATTTCATCAGCGGTGTGTAGCCACCTACTACTTCCCATCTTGACAGAACAATTATTTTATACTTTAATAACTACAATCTATCACCGTAGCCTTTACGCGAGTGCTAGCATTCTACGTAAACAAACACTTCAACCGGAAGTAGAAAACCATTTAGTCAGTTGAACCCGCTATGAATCATGGGAAATAGAACGGGCGAAGAATAAGGTGAATAGAATTAAAATATCTGTATAAAAAGTCATTTTTATTATATTATTTTTATATTATATTTATTTTAATTCTATATTAATTGAGTTTAATAGATGTATAATTGAATCTGTCAATACAGATTCAATTATAAATACCGGTTTGAGCGATTCGGAACACATGGGGTGGAGAGTGACGTCACTGTTCTTAAAAAAACGGTTGTTTTTTTTGTTGTTATATTTAAAAACAGGGGTTTACAGTTTTTTTTTTTTTTTTTTTTTTGTCAACAGCACAAATGAACACAAACGAATGACACCGGTTTGGAGTGATTTTTTATTTATTTATTTTTTATTGGAATATGATGCTAACACATAATACAATAATAATTCAATGAGACTTGAACAATTATGTAAATTAACATTGGATGACAAAATAGTAAAAAAATGGAGAAAAGAGAAGAAAAAAAAGAAAAAAAAACATACATAAGTATCCAAATACATAAATTAAATATACAGAGGCAATGGATTGACAAATTAACCGGTTTGGAGTGATTTAGACAACATGGGGTGGAGAATGGCGTCACCACTTCCGAAAACATTCTTGCTATATGTAAGGAATGGAAATAGTTACAAAGTTTGTTTTAACGGCACAAAACGAGCACAAACGACCAGCACCGGTTTGGATCGATTTGAGCAAGATGGGGTGGAGAGTGACGTCACACCGCCCACAAATCAGCACAAAGGAATGGAATAGTTTTTGTGATTATTTAATTATATGGGGTGCCAACTTCATAGAAGTATAAGAAATGAGCTTTAATAACTACTGTAGATGTCATCATAAAAATACAGTTAAACACTATCAAACAAGCCCTTTACTCTCACATTAGTAATGTAATTTTAAAAAGTTACTTCATGTTACACCTAGTGGTGGGTATATACATTAAACCCGATAGTGATTGAAGTGACGGAGATCATAAATCTTTTTTAAATGGTCTTGAAAAGGGTATTAAAAATAATTAAATTTCATGCGCTGATACCTGTAGATACCCTGTCCTCCGCCCTCACAACAGCCCCTTGTACAACAGGGACAGCTTATGACATCAGTATGCATATATCTCTGAATCTGCCCTATTTCAGCCCATTGTTAATACCACATAATACATAGAAAATACATATATGGTTAAAAAAGAGGATAATTTATTTAAATTGTCCTCACATTTATTAAAGGGGCACTCAGTAAGTTTTTGAAGAATGTCAAAGTGGCTATAACATTGGCTTACACTGACACATTCAAACAGTAGTTTTCAGTTACCAATGCCATTGTAGAAATTCACATGTACAGTTAACCAGGATTGATATAATACATGTATGAAAGTGTCCAATAACAGGGTGGTTACTGAGATTAAGCTAGTATTTGGCTGATCATTTGATCATAAAATGGCTGCCCCATGTAGAATAAAAGAGCTTTTATAAGGTTACTGATATGACTGAACTCTTCAATCTCTGAAAGTTTTGAGTCACTGTTTCTCCATTAGTTTTGAACTGCAAGAAATGGACAAAGTTCAAAATTGTTTGTGCTGCACCTTGTTTGATTTTACTGCATATATATCTGTAAAGGTATTAGTGGAAAGGAGGCGGCGAGAACCGGCTTGACGATATAAATAATATTTTAATGTAGAACTAAACAAAAGGACACAAACACACACATATGACAGACAGCTGCCCGTAAATGCTCTCTCTCTGTTGCACCACCGTTGGCCTTTATCCCTCTTGGAGGCTTGATTAGCTTGATAAGGGACCATTTTCCACTGCACAAGGTCAGAATTTGCACAGCTTGATACAGGATTTATCTTAATTGAATTTGTTGCAGAATACAATCAGGACTGTTTGGTTTGTGAGATTGTGCTAAAAAGTCTGTATGGCAGTAATAAATATTATTTGTCAGTGGTAGTAAGAAACAGTTGTATCTTCATTTATTATTATTAAGTTTTCACATATGATTCTGCTAATACTGTATACAGTATTGGTTAATTTTATAAATCTGATTTGAAATGGCTGTAAAATAATAGAATATGCATCAGTGATTGCAATTTTATCAATTGTTTTTTTGTCATATATTTTCAACTTCTATCATTTGCCTTTTAATGTTTTGCAGGTAAGTTGTTCAGCATTTTATAATGCAATTTATAATGTCTTGAGGCCATTTTAAGATATTATAACGGTATTATGCTACCTTGAATCACACGTTGACACATTGTCTGAACTTGGTTGGTGCTATATTCACTGTCTCCTGTTCAAGAAACAAACTCTACATGAATAAGGTGACTATTCTATACATCTATTGTATTGTTTCTTTTTTCACAGGAAGGAAAACGCAGAGGGAGAGGAAATAACAAATGTAACTGAAAATGGTCAGCCTCATATCAGGCTCTTATCCCTCCACTGGTCACTCCATCATGAAATACATACAATGAGAGAATGGGAGTTGAGTGTGCAGAGTTTGTAATCTTCTCCGATTGCTGTGACCTTGACCAAAATCCCTTTCAAGTCATGTCAGTTCACGTGGCAGCCATCTTTGGAATGCTCCTGAGCAGGCTGGGCTGCTACAGTATTTTGTAAGTAATCGGCTTAAAAGTACAGCAGAAACTAACTCCTAACTCTACAACAATTTCGCATTTTATTTACACTGTGTATTTGAAGTTTTTTAATAAAAAATGAGGCTGTAGTATTATGAATGAAACTACAGAAAAAACATATCAAAGTATTTATAAAAGGCACCTAAAATCAAATAACAAAGATGACAAAAACAGATGACAGCATCTGGTTTTGCTTAAATATACTGCAAACTATAAATAAGACGCATAACATAACGTGCATCAAAACAAAGTTTCAATAAAATATGACAGAAATTTGCAATACATATTAACAGGGAAAAAAGTTAAGAACGAACAAAGATGCTGTGCAAAATAAATACATTTTTTTTTACATTTGATGGTGGTATTCCCAGTTATATTCATGTTGTTATCACAAGGTGTAGTCTTTTAAAAGGAATCAGACATGACTAAAAATCCATGCTTCGTTGCATCCTTTCCAGCGCAGCCTCCTTCTCCTTAAGAAGATCCTTCAAGCGTTTGATTCTCTCACGTCGTTTTATCTCCTCAGCATCAAGAACTTCCACAGAGTACAGATCTTGAGTTGACAATTCGTTTACTTTGGGATCCTGCTGTTTCCAAGGATAGGACCGCATGCTGGTTTCATTTGATGTTATTTGCGTATGGCTAATGTCTTGTTCTGACATCTCAGAGATGGCATGTGAGGTTTCTTTAATGCACTTTTTAGAAAGAGATTTGTCATTCTGTGGACTGCTTGATGACCGTTTCTTCCCTGCTTTCTTAACAGGATCATGACCTCTTGTTGGTTGATGAGTGTCAGATTGACGTCTCTCCACTGGTGTTTTATTTAAGCAGTTTCTTCTTGCCTCTTTGTGTGACTCAACAGTGTGTGGGTTCAGCCTCTCTTGCTGTTGGAGTGATGAAGTTGCCTCTGCAGTCCCTAACACAGTCCCACAGGGACAGGCCGTGCACATCTTACCTCTCTTTGAGCGTGGTGGTGTCTTTCTTGTTGCATTTGAAGGCGAGAGGTTTTGACTAGTAGTTTGTGTTACAGTTTGTTCTGATGAGAGGGTATCACAATGTGTGCTACAAGTAATATCTCCTGGAATTTCATATTGCATTTGAACCTTATTGGCTGTAGATTCTGCTACTTCTCCAGAATTTTGACTGGATGAACAAACTTCAAATGTCTGCGAAACCAAACTGTTTTCAATTGAAGAAACTGAAATATTTAGTGACTTTTTGCCTTTGCATTTAGAGTCAGATGAAATGTTTATGGTGCTGAGTGAGGGAACATCTTGATGTGCATCCTTTCCATTTTGCTCCAGCTTCTTTCTTTCGATTTCGGTCATGCCTCTATCCTCCTCAATCTTTGTTTGGGGCTCCTACAAGTACAACCGTCAAGCAAAGGTTTATTCAACTGTACAATGCTGTTTCTCCCACAGTAATATTCTGTTAAAGTTTAAATGCTTTCCTTGCGAAAAAACTTATCAAAGCAAGTTTAAATTTGAATGCATTTTAGGACCTAGTTTTGGGACTTTTCACCAGAATAAAAATAAGTATTCTTTAATGTGATAAATTTTTTTTTTTTTAGGTCAAGGCCTGTACATCTAGAACAAATGTACCACAATAACAAAAACTATCTGTTATGAGCTTGACTGATATTCCTGAATTGAATACCACAATTCAATAAAGTGTTTGTCACAAATTTTTATTAAATGAATTGTATTTAAAATTCCAATTTAAAAGAATAGTTCACCCAAGAATTACAATTCTGTCATTATTTATGGAACACAAAAGGTAAATATTTGGGTGAAGAAGTCTTCGCATTAATCACTTACATTATGGCAAGTAAAGAATGACTCAAAAGCTCAAAAATGTCAAATAAAAAACAAACCACACCAAAAGTAAACGATGTGTACTATATTCCAAGTCTTCTATATTCCAAGCAATACGATCACTCTGTGATGAACAGAACAAAATTTAAGTTGTTTTTCGCTCTCAAATAATATTAATAAAGTAATGCACTTAAATCAAAATTGGTGGCTATGTCGATAACCTCAAATCTCTTTTTGCATGAATGCAGGATTTACAGCATTAAGTTGTCATGGCAAAGTTGTACACTAGGATAAAAATTGACACAAAGATTAGTAAGCGATTTTATCACACAAAAATCATGTTAACATGCATTTGCTTACTTTTGAAACAGTGAGTATTTTAACGTTTACGGATCGGGCCCATTCACTTCCATTGTAAGTTCCTTGCTGATTTGTGTTTTTTTTTTTTATAAAAGTCAACATTTAATACATTTTGTGATAATCAAAATTATGCCACAAATGCTATCAATCGAGTTTAACTTGTATTAAACCAGGAATATTCCTTTAATATTCTGCCCACTGGATTTGATTTTCAAGGGCATTTTTACCTTTACGATGGCATTTGTTTTCAATCATTAAAAAAATAAAAATAATAATATGTCATACTTTAATTTAAAAAAAAAAATATTAACAAATTCTCTATCAGAGTTATTCTATCTTGGGTTTTATGCAATAATATGTATACCTAGATCTAGAATAGAATGTAAAGAAATTTCAGATGTTAGAAATAAAACGGAGGAATACTGTATATAACTCACCTGAATCATCTGCTGGATTTTTGACTGTAGCTGTGACTCTTGGATCAATTTGCGAAGGCCGCCTAATGTGATCTTGTTTACTACAATTTTTTCTGGTTGTAGATCTGGCTTTGCAGTTGTACTTATTCTTTGCATACAAATTTGTAAGTCAGAGGTGATGCCAAATTCTCGTCTTAGCTTAAGGTCGCTCTTGTGTTGACTCTCTTGATCAGGGGCTGGATTTACCAAGGACTGAAAAAGAGGAAAGAAATTATTAAATACATGGTGGTCTAAAATGATTATTATATATACATATTTTTGCATATTACCTTTAAATCAGTTGCTTGAGTGCAAACATTATGGAGATGTCCACTGCTGAAAGTTTCACCAACGGCTGCATCATCTTGGCATTTTGACTCTGCCAACAAAGTGGTTGATGGACTTACACTCTCCACTTCTTTATGCTGCATATCCTCATTTTCAGACAGAAAACTCAAGTTCTTCTCTGCCATTTCAGATTCATTGGCCTTCTCATCCACACCCATCTTGTCATAACCATCCATAGCAGCAGGATTTTCCTGATCTCCATCTTTTTCCATTTCTGCATGTGCCGTTTTAACCTTTTCCCTCAGAGAGGCAGATTTTGTGCCAGTTTCCATCTTTGTGCGTGCTGTTTCTTCCCTTTTGTTCTGAGAGGCAGATTTTTTGCTTATTTCTATCCCTGCGTGTGCCGTTTCTTCCCTTTCATTCTGAGAGGTGGATTTTTCAGACATTACCATCTCTGTGTGTGCTAATCCTTTCCTTTTGTTCCAAGATTCTGAATTTGTCTCCTCCTCACCAGCGTGAGTCTCTGACTTTGGTGGAATATATGATACAAATATTACATTAGAGTCTTCATCACTCTCGTCCACCTCTGTTTGACTTGGTGTGGGCAAATTGCCGGGGGAACCTCCCAGGCATGTGGAACTCTCCTCGTCATCATCACAGAGATCAATGATTTCACTTGGAGTACCACTGTTTACATTTATTTTTAAGTTCTGCTCTTTAGTTACCTTAGAAGATTCTAATGCCAGAGCAGAGCTGGAGGGAAGAGCAGGAGAGGTGCTGATAAACCCCTTTTTCCCACCTTCACTGACCATCACATCCCTTGCGATCTCCGAATTTTTTTTGGCCACAAAGTACACCTTCCCATTGCACATGACAAGGGCATTGTCCTTGCCTGGGTTGATCGTTTCTTGGCTGATTTCAGCAGGCGTGGCTTTGCTTGCCAAGATTTCACTTGTCGTGGTGACTGACTCTACATGCTTGACTCCTTCTATGGAGTCGGAGTTCACATGTGTTGATGATACAGGTACAAGACAAGGAGCAAATGCACCCGTCCCCTCCTGAACTACCCATTTAATTGGAGCATTCAAATTGTCACTTGGTTTTTTATTGGATAGGGAACAAACAGGTGGGTTTGTTCCAAAGTTTGCAGGCTGATTCTGAGACAAGGCCTTCTGTATTTGAATTGGGTTTGCCAACAACACTTGTTGGTCAGAATTGATCTTCACAGAGTTCACAGGGGACACTAACACAACAGTCTGTGGACCCTTCTCATTGTTAGAGATGTTATTTACAGACTTCATTATCCGGCTTTTGATGGAAGGTGGGAGTGCAGAGGCTGGGAGAGTCCTAACTTTCGCATTTGGAGGGATCTGAAGGCAATGACCATTTGGAAGAACAGGTGAATTTACGGTAACCGGCAGCTTTTGGACAACTGCCATGGTCTGTCCATTGGTTTGAGGGGGTAACTGTACTGCACACTGAGAAACGGTGTGCACTGCAAGAGGAACAAGCACTTGCTTAGGAGTGAGTTTGGATAACTCATTAATTCCACTGTTTTGAACTTTTTGGGAGTTAAATAAATTGCTGACCTCTGGCGGCGTAAAGACATACTGTCCATCTGCTATAGGCTGAACGGAGGTGAGTCTAGTCTGTGGCTGAGATGAAGGGGCTGGGGATGGATGACCAGGCTTTGTTAGGACTTTTAGCTGTATATCAACATTGTCCCTTTCTGCAATGAAAGGTGTCTGGAAAAACTGTCCGTTCACTTTGTGGACAGGGATCAACTTCATGACATTTTTCCCATCCGGTCCCACTGCAGGCATTGCTTGGTAGTAGACTCCAGTTCCACTAAAAGGAAATTAAGAAAGAAAATTATATACTTTTTCTTACAAAAAATAAATTAATCACAATTAGACTGGCTTTGATACAGACTTTTACTTACTGTGAACATGCAAAATACCTCAAGGGCAGAGTTCAAAATGTGAATTGTTTATAAAAAAAAATCTATTAGACTACAGAAAACCTAAGCAGTCTCCACATTGTGTACATAAATGGCAATTTATTGTAAACAAAATGTTTTATCTTCATGTGTAATACCATTTTAAAACTGTCCAAATATTTTTTAATAGTAAAATTATAAAATTAATAAAATGATATATAGAAAAATTACAATTGCTTAAAAAAATGTAGCACGTGTTCTCACAACAAAAACGCTACACATATGTCCTGCATTTACTCATCATTTACGTGGGTCTTTCTGAAGAACAGTCCCCAACTTTTTATTCAAGCTTAGAGAAACCTTTTCCTTTTTCGATCATTTTGGCTTTGTTAATGCCACCGGCATACATTTTGCCAAAGGTGTGTATTTTTGGGGAAATTTCAGAATTTCAACCTCAGTTCCTATAATACATCTATAACACATGGTGTACATAAAATAGTTTCACTCAGGACCTTAAGGACAAAAATTTCCCCATTGAAACAATATTTGATCCCAATATCATTAAAGCATAAAATCATGAATTATATTATATTTTGCCTTTCCAGAGCCCTGGCTTCAAAATGGACATTTTTATTTTATATTTTCCACCAGATGGCGCCATTTCTCTCATGTTTAGCCTATGGAGCAAATACATGCTATTTACCTAATTTCTGTTTACTGTATTATAGAGCACTGCAGGCCAATTTAATAAATAATGCAGTTAAAAATTGTGTGGGTGCGTTGGTATGGATGTCAGTGTGTGTGTGTGTGTGTGTGAAAACAACAGCGGTTATGTAAATAAACATAAAATGCTGAGAATAAATTAATATTTTGTAGATATGATCAGGACTGATGTTGGCCAAAAAACAAACAAAACAAAAAAAATGTTTTGTCCTCTTACGGACCTCTGAGTAACTTTTTTAAACTGACGCACAAAGGATAAATTAATAAAATGATTGGAGAAAAATGCTTTAAAATGTTCAAGTAGTTACCAATCGTATCCATTTAACGTCATATTAATGCAAATATACCGACTGATAACATGAATCATGTGAACTATCATTTATTCACTCGTCAGTTACGTGGATCTTCCCAGAACAATCCCCTAGTTTCTGTTGTAAAATAGTTAAAATGCTTTAAATATATATATATATATATATATATATATATATATATATATATATATATATATATATATATTTAAAAAAGACAATTGGTTCAGAATTGTCACGTAGTATACACAGGGTGCGTAAAATGCAGCAATATAACATAATCTCACAGCAAATACTGATAACCCAGAACCCCCCTGTCAAGTGTCATGCATTCACCATCAGATACGTAGCTATTTCCAGAACAACCTCCGTTTATGCTGGTATTTTTTTTTTTTATCGTTTTCTGTAACGGGGTGCGCTCGAATGAAACTCACCAAAACACGCGCCATTTTGCAAAGGTTTAGAACGATCGGCCAACGACACTCAAGAACGTTCTCGTGCAAACGTGGAGTTGAAAAGCTTACCCTTCCATCGCGATTGTCTGTAGACATCACACTTCAAGATATAATTCTTGTCAATGCTTTCTTTACCGTTAGATTTTGTCCACCAAATTGAAGACAGTCTCTTGAAATGCTGTGAATCCGGCCAACGGAAGTAGCTATATCAAAATAAAAGACACTAGTTTGAAGAAAGAAAATATGAAAAGCGAAGACCTTCAAAATAAATTATTAGTATTTGCCATCTCTGAATGATTTCACACTAAACACTGAATATGCCATAGTAGTCTTTAGTCATGCCACTTACATCTAAAAAATAATACCCAAAATAACAACACAATACCTATTTAGAGGACTTAATGCCACCATAATCTTTCCTGCTCAGTTGATGAGTGTTTATTAAAGTCCTTTGGAACTCTTGGAATTTTCTCCTCGTATAATAAAGATAAGTGTAAGACAGAACGAGAGATAATACAGAATTATTACTGGATTGAAGAAGGTACATTTTCTGAAATTCTCTGACAAAAGTACAAGCTGAAAAGAACATTATTTCTACAGTAAAATGTATCATTTCAAAATTCTAATTGAAGTAGCACAATAAAAATGTTACATATATTAAAAATACATACAATTAAATATTTAACACAGTATTCATACAGATTCCTTTGAGTTTAATCTACTTTCCTTTTTCAACACAGGCAAAAAAAATTACACCTGGCCTGAGGATTGGAGGCATTGTCTTGAGGACGGGCACATACGAAAAACTGCCGGCCTAAATTAGGCCCTGCTTTTTTTACAGCTCGTAGTCGTAGGACACAGGGCTCATTCTGTGACTTGCATAGTGGCGGCTGAGGAGGCCCATCTAAAACCGATTTCCAAAAGCCACAGGACAGCCCTTTTATTACAGTCCTTTGACATATGTAATGGTGCAGATTCTTCTTCCACTTCATCCTGATTTTTACATTGTTTTTGTCTGCTAGCTTATCTGTCTCTTTATCTGTTCGTCGCAACATTTTCCCCCTGTACTAGAGGATTCAGGTTTTTTCGGATTTCCCCACAATCCTGGAATCCAGGAAGACTCTCTTCTGACTATTTTGAAATGTTCTGTTTCTCAGAAAATTTGACAAAAAAGCATAAGACCTTCTGCTGTCTGCAAGTAAATTCTGGCATTTGACGTGTGCACTTGGGACTAGGCAGGAGGGTACAGATGAGCTGTGCCCATACAGAGCAGTGATCAGATCCCTCCACCTCAGGCATAACGTCCACTTCAATAAAAGCAGTTTCAACCACAGAGCAGTTAGAAAAGATGTAATCAATATGTTTGCTGAAGTTGGTCTGCCTGGCACCTGAAAGTGTGGACCACCATCTGAATGCATTGGACCTCTTAGGGTGGAAATGATGGAAGGAATCAACTAACTTGCCACCAGAGGCAGAATTCTGGGAGATGTCTGCAAATTCATATTCAGCATTACCCTTTTCTGCTGTTTCAAATAGAAAATGATTCAGCCAATTTTCTTCCTCAAAGTTATCCTAAATGACATAAATAAAGAGTAGGTTTGTGCTAGTGTGAAGCTTATAGACCCTTACACCATGCTCTAACCAGGCGAGACACAATAAAAGCTATAGAGTTGTTGCACTAACTAGCAACCGCAACAAACGTCAGGGAACTTTGGTCACCTGGTTTTATTTCTGTGCCATTGCATTGGCTAGTCCCGCCCACACTGAAATCTCATAATTCCGACATCCAGCACCACATAACTATATTAAACATCAACTTGTGTTGATTGCTATCACGTTGTGTCACACCTGGTTAGTACATGCCATTAACTGAAATCATAAGAAGATGGAGAAACATGGCTAAAAGAGGTCACAGTGGTCTATGGGTTGATGAGGCGTGTTCACATCCCCCAAGACAATCACATGACTGAAGACAGATGGAGGGGTGCATAAATCAAACAAATAAAAGAATACATGCCAACAACATTTTGAGAAATCTAAGGTATATTTAAAGAAATATTCCAGATTTGTGACTTAATGTTGATTACCACAAAAAATCATTTTGACTCGACCCTCCATTTCTTAAAAAAAAACAAACATTGTTACGGAGAGACACTTACAATGGAAGAGAATGGAGCCAGTTGTTGGATGGTTTTAAGCTTATCATTTTATAAATGCACTTGCATTATTTAGCTGTTAAAACTTAGATTAAAAAGCACCTGTTTAAAGTTTGTTATATTGCCTATATTCACTGTAATGTCCAGCTTTTAAGTTTAAAAGGAATAGTTCATCCAAAATGGAAAATTCACCCTCATGCCATCCCAGATCCATCCATCCATCCATCGTCAACCGCTTATCCTGTGTACAGGGTCGCGGGGGGCTGGAGCCTATCCCAGCTAACATTGGGCGAAAGGCGGGGGACACCCTGGACAGGTCGCCAGTCCATCGCAGGGCCACACATAGACAGACATACACTCACACTCACCTCCACATCCACATCCACATCCACACCTAGGACAATTTTTTTGGAGACACCAATTAACCTAGCCTGCATGTCTTTTGGATGGTGGGAGGAAGCTGGAGTACCCGGAGAGAACCCACGCAGACACAGGGAGAACATGCAAACTCCACACAGAAAGGCCGGGGCAACCAGGGTTTGAACCCACGACCTTCTTGCTGTGAGGCGACAGTGCTAACCGCTGCACCACCGTGCCGCCCGCCATCCCAGATATATTACTTTTTCTATGACTTACTTTCTTTCTTCTGTAGAACACAAATTAAGATATTTAGAAGAATATCTCAGTTCTATATGTTCATATAATGCAATTGAATGGTGACCAAAACTGTGAAGCTCCAAAAAGCACAAAGGCAGTATAAAAGTAATCCAAAAATCTCCAGTGTTTTAATTCATGTCTTTTGAAGAGATCCAATCGGTTTTGGGCGAGAACAGACCAAAATGTAACAACTTGTTTTTACTATAATATTTGATATCAGCAGTCTCATTGGCGATAATGATTTCAAACTCGAGTACACATCCTAGTGCCATCTAGTGCTCTTTGCATGTGTCAAGCACTAGAAATTGTAATCGAGCTTGAAATCATGATCGTGCCAAGAGACTGCTATGGCAAGATGTACAGTGAAAAAGGAGTTATATTTTGGTTTGTTCTCATCTAAAACTGATTTGATAGTTTCAGAAGACTTGGATTAAACAATGAAGTCGTATGGATTACTTTTATGCTGCATTTATGGTCTTTTTGGTGCTGCATAAAATGTATGGATCTACAGAGCAGAAATTTTCTTCTAAAAATATAGACAGAGAATTTTCATTTTTGGGTGAACTCTTCCTTTAAAATGCCAGCCATTTAGTTTTGGTAAAGCAAGTAGTCATTCATTATTTTGATGATTTTCTTTTTTCCTAGCATGGAGAGTCAAAAATATGCCAAAATATTTTTTATTATTATTTAAGTGGCTTAAGAGCAAGCATACAGCATATGGCTACGTAATTTATTTTCTCGCTGCATGGCAGACGACAACATGTAAAATAAAATATTATTTTAGTCACTGATATATATATAGAACTGGATCGCTCATGATGTCATATCAGTGAAGCCACTGCGCCGCCCTATTCCTATGCCCAAACATTCAATCACCGATTTTATATCTAAAATCTGCATGTACATCCCTACAATGCAAACGTCTTACACATGTAATTATTTATTTAATTCAGGAATTTGTCCTGTTTTTGAAAACCTGATATCCGAATCAAAGAGTATCCACCTCTAACAAATTTCAATGTTGAACAGATTAGCCCAATGTAAACAAGTTAACTGAAATTGAGGTAAGATACAAACAGACAATTTCATTTATTATTTATTGTGAACTTCATGATGAAACGGGGGTGTTTTCGCCTGGGCGAAATACTAAAATGGCCGCTCAAACATTTCCAGTGGCTTCACCTCCTGCTGGCAGTTTACTGTTGCATCAGTGACCCAATTTTCTTTCTTTTTCTTTCTCTCTCTTATATATATATAGTTTTATCTCAGTTATCTAAACCTGAACTCATTTTAAAGCTTAAATAATGAATAAATTATTTTGAATCCACAAATTATACTGCTTTTGTTTATTTATCAAATGTTTAATTATTTCAGAAATGATGGCATTTTCTCTCAATATACTAGCACTTGGTTGTGCACTCACAAAATGATGCAGTCACAACAACGCAGAACTATAAATGCAAACACAAAGCATACAGCATAGGTTCAACACAGAAGTATAAATAAGCCTTAAAAGTCATGATTCCCATCAGTGCTGTCTCTCTTACCTCCCTGAGCTTAAAACGGCTTCAGCTCTGATCTGTAGGAGCCTGTAAAACTGAAGCTTGTACCGTTTTCTCTCCGGTTTGTCCGGATCAGCAAGGGGACAGTATACATTAATCACAGTCAGCTTCTCTGGTCTGTCTGCTCGACTGAGAATAATAAATAAATAAATAACTTGTGCAATATGAAGCATTAAGAACATGCAAAGTCAGAAAGAGTCTTTTTCTACCATTCCCTCTGCTGGTGGTGACATTTTTACCTCGGCCATTAATATAAATAATGCTATCTTGATCTTTATAGTTCCACATCTTCGTCTACTGATGAAGATATTAGAAACTGATAGATATTTGATTCTGAGATAACCTTTGAGGAGCTTGGTGAGGTAATTAAGGCCTCACCTACAGGCAAGGCTCTGGGGACAGATGGCTTGCCGCTGAACTTATTAGATCTTATGCTACAGAACTGGCTACACATTTGTTAGACATTATACAGAATCATTAAAGAATGGAAAGCTTCCGCCAACAATGACAAAATCCCGGATCAGTCTGATTCTTAAAAAGGACAAAGATCCAAGGAAGTGTGAAAATTTCCATCCAATTTCCCTGATCAAGCTAGACGTAAAAATATTAACAAAAATTCTGGCTAACCGATAAAGTTATGACATCTCTTATACACACAGATCAGGTGGGGTTTATTCAGGCTGCTCTTCTGCTAACATTAGGCATTTCATCAATATCATATGGTCAGTGGCGAATGATCAGACTCCGGTCGCTGCCATCTCACTTGATGCCGAAAAGGCATTTGATATGGTAGAATGGGTTCGGGAATACTTTTATTGGATTTTATTGATTAAGTTACTTTATAGACACCTGTTAGTGGCGGAACAAACAATGGATTAATTTCAGATTATTTTACTCTGGATAGGGGCACCCGGCAGAGCTTCCCTCTTTTCCCATTATTGTTCTGTCTTGCCCTGGAACCATTAGCAGCCGCAATAAGAAAGGAGGATTATTTTCCAGGGGTGGTGGCGGGAGGTGTGGCGTATAAGCTTTTGCTTTATGCAGATGATATTTTATGATTTGTCTCCAACCCCATTAGATCTATGCCTTGCCTCCATAGAATTATAATTCATTTTCAAAATTCTCAGGATACAGAGTCAATTGGTCTAAATCAGAAGTTTTGGCTATGACAGCGTACTGCCCAGTAACAGCTTTCCAGCTGGGCGCCTTCCAGTGGCCCAAACAGGGCATTAAGTATTTGGGCATTTTATTCCCAGCAAATTTGTCTGATTTAGTTAGTTAATTTTAACCCTTTAATAAAAAAGTTTGAGCAATCTGGCAGGTAATCTCTTTCTGTAAATGTCCCCCTCTCTTATTTCAAACAATTTGATAGCATAGCGAAGTCCTTGATTTGGAATGGTAAGTGTCCTAGATTACATTAGAATAAATTACACAGTCTGATTGACAAAGGTGGACTAGGCCTACTCATGATTGTTTTATTATCATGCATTCGGTCTCAGACATTTGGCTCATTGGTCGCTTCCACCTGAGATAGCCCCTCCCTGGTTTTGTATTGAACAGGAAGTTCTTGCCCCTATTTCACCATTGCAAAGCCTTTCAATCAAACTAATCATAGAAGTTTATTACACCCCGTTATCTCTTATTTGCACTCGGTATGGACAAAAGTGTCCAGAGTGTTTAATTCAGACATATATTTAAATGTTGCCTCAAGCATATGGCTGTATCATGTATGTATTAATAAGTTCCCTATCAGCTGGTCAGAGTGGATTGAGAGTGGACTGTTGAGATCTATTGAAAATTTGGTTCAACATTTTGGGATTCACAGATCTCAGTTCAGTAAGTATTTACAGCTGCGCCACCTGCGACTACATGAGAGTGGATTGTTGAGATCTATTGAAAATTTGGTTCAACATTTTGGGATTCACAGATCTCAGTTCAGTAAGTATTTACAGCTGCGCCACCTGCGCTGTATAGTTTTTGGGAGTAGCATGCACCCCCCTTAAAGCGGCAGATACTCTGGGAGAGGTAATTACTGCTTTTGGAAAAGGTCATGAGGCATCAGTGTATTACTCCCTGCTAATTCAGCGTCTGGGGGACGGAGATTTAAATTCTATCAAGAGATTATGGGAGAGATTTAAACTTGGTATTGGAGGAGTGTAGGCTAGGATTCTAAAAAATGTCAAGTCTGCATCTAGAGATGCAAGGGTGCGCCTTAAGCAATTCAAGATTTTACATTGATTCTATTGGACCCCCACTAGATTGTATAGGCTTGGTCCTAAAGACACCCACCTGCTGGCGATGCCAATCAGAAGATGGAGACACAACCCATGTTTTTTGGGGGGGTGTCAAGAGCCAAGAATTTTGGTTGAAGATTCAGAGTTTTATGTGTCACGTTTTGGGATCTCAAATTTAATTTTGCCCCAGACTCTGTATTTTGGGCAATGGGGCAGTCATAAATTTGGGGGATAAACACATAAAAAATTGGATTCTGACCAGCATTACGATTGGCAGGCAAATAATTTTAAGGGGATGGAAGTCGGATGGAGGACCCTCATTTCTGGAGTGGTGTGAGGAGATGGGGAGGGTGGCTGCTTTCGAGGAGGGGTCAAGCAGAAGGCTGGGGGTTTGGAATTTGTGGGATAGGAAATGGGGCAAGTGCTTAGTGTTTTGGGGGGTATCACAGGGAGGGTCTGTGGAGAGAGAAGTTTCTTTTTTGTTCTGTTTTTTTGTGTGTTTGTGTGTATATTCTTATTTGTGATCTCAGGGGTGTTTGTTGGGGGTCAGGGTGGGATTGGTGATTGGGGAGGGATAATAGTGGGGTTAAATGTTGATTCAATGTATATATGTAGTTTTTTTTTTTTTTCATTTTTATGTCTATGAATCAATAACAAAAAAATTATTGAAAAAAAAAAAAAAAAAAAACACATGCAATGTCTATCTTAAAGAGTAAAAACAAAGCATTTTAAAGTCTAAAAAAATATCAATGCCATGTTAAACATCCTTGGACCTTTAACGTACATGAAGTGATGCTGGGTGATGACAGCTCTTCCCTCGTTGTCTAGGGCCATCAACTCCTCACTAGAAAACTCTACCTGGTCACCATAGCAACCAATAGCCCCTTCATGACTGGTGAGCAGACCTGTCAATCCTTCCTCAGCCAGGAATGGAGTACCACTATCTTTACAGTAGGTCGCAAAAAAATGAAGATACCATATGAAAATGGTTTTAAACAACAATGAAAAGTTTTAAATCTTTTAAAACAATGTAACATGAGATGCTTGACATTTACAAAAAGAGACTACATTTATTTTTTAATGCACAACATAGGACTAATTGGACATGAATCTACTGCGAAACCATTCGTTATTCCCTTATAATTTGGCTAAAACTGATCTAAGAATAGTATCTATCAACAATCGCGGAATTTTCATCCAATAGGTCACCTGGATTATGCAATACTGAAAGAGTTATTAAATTAAAAGAATGAGCTCCTATAAACCCATTCAAAAACCCGCGTGCACTTACGAGTAACTAGTCTCTTGGACGCAGATGATATCAGCATCAAATTAATCTGCTTTTTTATGCCATTCTTAATGTTCGTATCCCGTTTATGTTCCGTTACAATCTTCATGTGTTTCTGTCAAACAACGTCAGATGATCTGAGCATTGAGCGGCATGCAGCAGTTTGTGCTTTGAAGAGGAAATCACACAGCTTTTCAAAATAAAAGTCTTTACACGTTTCGGCTCAATGAACAGGAATTTGTGGCAAAATGTTGATACCACAAATTTTTTTTTACAGGTTACAGTGAGGCACTTACAATGGAAGTGAATGGGGTAAAGTGTGTGGAGGGTTTAAAGGAAGAAATGTGAAGCTTATAATTTTGTAGAAGCACATTTTAACATCTGTTAAAACGTGTGTATTATTTGAGCTGTAAAGCTGTTTAAATAGTCATTTTTACAGTCGTTTTAGTGTTATGTGGCATTACATCCTCATGGAAGCGAAGTATAAAATTAAATATAACTTTACTCAGAAAAGGTTAGAAAGCGATTTTGTCAGACTAAAATAATTTTAATATGCATATCGTTTACATCTTGTGGTTTTACGTTTGAAACAATGAGTATTTTAAAGTTAACTTTTAAGTGTCTCACTGAAACCCAGATTTTTTTTTTTTTTCATTTTTATAGAAAAGGAGTGACGGGTCTAAATAATTGTTTGTGTTAATCAACATTATGTTATAAATGCTGTTGACTGAGCTTAACCTGGAATATTCCTTTAAGGTAAAGTTTAAAACAACTTAATGTTGCCTATTTATTTGAACAAAAATATCATGGTACTTTAGGAGGAGAGTAAATTCTACAGCATGTTTAGGGACTCAAGTTCAGTGTAAACATGTTTACTCAGATTCAAAATAATTAGCATCTATTAAAAAAAAAAAAAAAAAAAATCTCTTGTCTTGGGAAACTCTTATCAGTCTTGATCTGAGTGTTTACTGAAGGGAAGGGTTTGTACATGTCCAGTTAAGTCAATGGAGACAAGACTTTTCCATTTTCAGGACAACATATACCAAACTGCCCCTCAAATGCAAAGATTTTACTGGAAGACACATTTCAACGAAAATAATTTTGAGATCAGCTGAAGGACAGGTACAGTGCACACCTTTCATAATGAACAGTGATTAGTGCATGCTATGTTCTATTTCCTATTTTTGGAAAAATTCTTGATTAGTGAAGCATATCTTTGTACTACTTCATTTGAAAAATATATTTTCTAATAATTTTCATGCCAATAATTTTGGTTTATTGTTTCTTTTTTAATTTGGTTAACACCTAACAACAAGGTTCTATTTGTTTTTAATTTTTTCTAAAAAGCTATTTGAGTATATTAACCACAGTTAACCAAGATTAATAAGTGCAGGGAAAGTGTTGTTGAATTATTATTTTTTTTTTAGCTAATGTAGTTAATAAATGGTAAGGAATACAACATCATTGTAATGTTTCCCAAATGTATAATACAACCAAGGTAAGATTGTTTATAGTAGGTTATTTTTTTCTACAAAGAGCCTAAACCAATGATCATGTTACTGTTGGATTAAATACAGTGAACATGACGAAAATTTTCTCTCTTTGCTTTAAGTTTCAGTTGATAATGAATGGTGTTGGGTTGGTGTTTGTCTTATGAAATAGTTGTCTTGAGAACAGGACATTGTAGAACTTACAATAAAGTTTAGACAAACAGCCTGAGATAGGATATTTTGTTTTTAGAATGGAGGTAAAGGTGTATTTTGAAGGAGTTCAGCGCATCGTTTGTGGAGTCACTGAAAAAACAACATGTCAGGAGGTGGTCATCGCTTTAGCACGGGCACTTGGTAAGTCAATGTCTGAACTGTATATATTTAAAGATATTAAAGACCCATTTGGGGTTCCTCGGGTGCCACACCAGCAGAATCCTCTGGAGGATTTTTAGACAGCCTTACTTACTTTTAGTTCCTATCAGAACTCTAATGACTGTGAATGGCTCCTCCAGAAAACACATGATAAGGGAAAAGCTTTGAAGCACTTGAAAAATAAATAGATATTTGGGACTCCTTTAAAGTGTACCTGGAGGGTACTTACTATAAGCATGCAAAAAAAACAATGATTGATGCATTATCTGATATACACTCACTGAGCACTTTATTAGGAACACCTGTACACCTACTTAATCGATTATCTAATTAGCCAATTGTGTAGCAGCAGTGCAATGCATAAAATCATTGAGATTCGGGTCAGGAGCTTCAGTTAATGTTCACATCAACCATCAGAATGGGGGGGTAGTGATCTCAGTGATTTCAACCGTGGCAGGATTGTTGGTGCCAGACCGGTTGGTTTGAGAATTTCTGAAACTGCTGATCTCCTGGGATTTTCACACACAACAGTCTCTAGAGTTTACTCAGAATTGTGCCAAAAATAAAAAATACAATGAGCGGCAGTTCTGCGGACAGAAACGCCTTGTTGATAAGAGAGGTCAACAGAATGGCCAGACTGGTTTGAGTTGACAAAGGCTACGGTAACTCATATAACCATACTGAACTATTGTAGTGAGCAGAATAGCATCTCAGAATGCACAAAATGTCGAACCTTGAGGCGGATGGGCTACAACAGCAGAAGACCATGTCGGGCACTTTATTAGGACCATAAGCGTTCCTAATGAAAGTGAGTGTATATAACATATAACAAGACCGAAGAGAACATACTACTAGTAGGTAGCAGGTATTTGTTGGAAATACAGTACATGGGCAGACTAAAATTTACCCTATCATATTTCCCACTTTTAATGTTGTTCTTACTCTTAGGTCGCACTGGGCGATATACTCTGAGAGAGAAGTTCAAAGATTATGAACGTAATGTAACTCCGGATGAACGGCTCCTGGAGTCCTTGGAGAAATATGGTGAACAATTGAAGGAGGTGCAGCTTACTTTGAAGCATATCGGTTCATCCCTTGGGGAAGAAACAAACCAGCCCAAAGCTCAAATGAGGCGAGCAGAAGGGGGCGGGAGGGCGAGGAGAGGCAGTGGGGGAATGGCCCTACACCGACAGAGTCTTCCACCGCTATCGCATCTCTGCCTCCACTCCGAGCCACCCCCCGAAGAACCAAAGCGACCCAAGAGGAAGTCGCTGACACTAATGGAGGAAGCATGGGGTTGGCTGGAAAACCTGGGCAAAGGCGGGAGGCCGCAATTAGGACAAGATAAGGGCAAATTCAAGGGGGGCAAAGAAGGAAATGAGCACTCAGATAAGGCATCTATGAAACGAACCAAAAGTACCTTGGTCTCTGGAGCACTGCAAGGAAAGGACAAAAAAGACAAAAATAGAGTCACTCTACATCAGCCTTTGATCAGTTGCCTTGGGAAACGTGGCAGATGTAATGATGAGTATGGTATGAGTGTGAGAAAAGAAGAAGTGATCAGAAAAGACACAGAGGAGTTGAAAGCCATCACAACTGGCAAGCCAATGATTCCACAGATTCCTAAAACTGAAAGAGAGGAGATTGCAGAGTTAAGAAGACTGATCATCCAACAACAAGCTAGTCTGAAAAATCTCAAACTGAATATAGAATCAACTGACCAGCTGATCAGTGAGCTAGAGGAGCAACAAGATTACAGACAGAGTTTCGAGTCACTGTTGGAAGAAGAGGAACAGATCAAGTTTTGGTTGAATGAGCTCAAGGCAGAGGAAGGCCATGAGAGAGACCTGCAGAGGCAGTTCTTTCAGATTAAGGAGGAAGCTGCAAAGTGCAAAACTAAACTAGAAGAATACAAACAGAAATGCCAAGCGATGGACCTGGGACACACTCTGCAGCTTCAAATGGGACATTTGCATGAAAATGCCACTGGACAGAATAGCCAAGTGGACACACCGAACTCTGTGTTGCTGACCCAAGCACCCTGTGTTGCTGACCCAAGCATCAAACAAACACAGATGTCAGTGGATGTGTTACATGGAGACAATGGATCAAAAAGTGTGGTCACAACACTGGAGTCCAAACTTCCATATGTGTTTGTTTCTGCAAAACAGATATCACATCCCCCATCGAGTGGACCAGAAGACCTGAGGGAATGGTGGACGCGATGGTCGCAGAGTCAGAATCCATCATCAGGGACAAAACCGAAAGTTGTACATCGCTCTGAAATCACAATACACCTGGGAAGCACAAGAGTTTAGGCAAATAAGGACAGTTTTATATCTGCCTTGTGCTTTTCACCGACACCTATGCATGCTTAAAGGTTCTGGGTCCAAAGCAAGTTATGCTCTGTCAGTTATGACTGCATTTGAGGCATAATGTTGATTACCACAATAAATTATTTTGACTCACCCCTCTCATATATATATTAGCAATAAGGTAATAAGTCAAAATACACATTTCAAAAGAATAGCCACAAGTGAAAACATTATACATGCTACCTTGATTTTAGTGTGATACAATCTGGGATTAACTGGCATAATAGCATTTTGACCTGATTGCAGGGTTTACAGGATTTGCCAGCCTTGCATTGTCATGACAGTGAAGTTGTAATATTGCATATATTTTTTTTTACACAGATAAAATTAGTAAGCTACTCTATCACACTAAAATCATGTTAACATGTAATTTGTCTTTTGGCTATACTTTTAAAATTGTTATATATGGACCAGCCCAATTCAGTTCCATTGTGTGTGACTTACTGTAACATTTTCTTTAATTTATATATATATACAGTGGGTACGGAAAGTATTCAGACCCCCTTAAATTTTTCACTCTTTGTTATATTGCAGCCATTTGCTAAAATCATTTAAGTTCATTTGTTTTCCTCATTATTGTACACACAGCACCCCATATTGACAGAAAAACACAGAATTGTTGACATTTTTGCACATTTATTAAAAAAGAAAAACTGAAATATCACATGGTCCTAAGTATTCAGACCCTTTGTTCAGTATTTAGTAGAAGCACCCTTTTGATCTAATACAGCCATGAGTCTTTTTGGGAAAGATGCAACAAGTTTTTCACATCTGGATTTGGGTATCCTCTGCCATTCCTCCTTGCAGATACTCTCCAGTTCTGTCAGGTTGGATGGTAAACGTTGGTGGACAGCCATTTTCAGGTCTCTCCAGAGATGCTCAATTGGGTTTAAGTCAGGGCTCTGGCTGGGCCATTCAAGAACAGTCACGGAGTTGTTGTGAAGCCACTCCTTCATTATTTTAGCGGTGTGCTTAGGGTCATTGTCTTGTTGGAAGGTGAACCTTCGGCCCAGTCTGAGGTCCAGAGCACTCTGGAGAAGGTTTTCGTCCAGGATATCCCTGTACTTGGCCGCCTTCATCTTTCCCTCGATTGCAACCAGTCGTCCTGTCCCTGCAGCTGAAAAACACCCCCACAGCATGACGCTGCCACCACCATGCTTCACTGTTGAGACTGTATTGGACAGGTGATGAGCAGTGCCTGGTTTTCTCCACACATACCGCTTAGAATTAAGGCCAAAAAGTTCTCTCTTGGTCTCATTAGACCAGAGAATCTTATTTATCACCATCTTGGAGTCCTTCAGGTGTTTTTTAGCAAACTCCATGCAGGCTTTCATGTGTCTTGCACTGAGGAGAGGCTTCCGTCGGGCCACTCTGCCATAAAGCCCCGACTAGTGGATGGCTGCAGTGATGGTTGACTTACTACAACTTTCTCCCGTCTCCCGACTGCATCTCTGGAGCTCAGCCACAGTGATCTTTGGGTTCTTCTTTACCTCTCTCACCAAGGCTCTTCTCCCCTGATAGCTCAGTTTGGCCGGACGGCCAGCTCTAGGAAGGGTTCTGGTCGTCCCAAACGTCTTCCATTTAAGGATTATGGAGGCCACTGTGCTCTTATGAACCTTAAGGGCAGCAGAACATTTTTTGTAACCTTGGCCAGATCTGTGCCTTGCCACAATTCTGTCTCTGAGCTCCTCAGGCAGTTCCTTTGACCTCATGATTCTCATTTGCTCTGACATGCACTGTGAGCTGTAAGGTCTTACATAGACAGGTGTGTGGCTTTCCTAATCAAGTCCAATCAGTATAATCAAACACAGCTGGACTCAATTGAAGGTGCAGAACCATCTCAAGGATGATCAGAAGAAATGGACAGCACCTGAGTTAAATATATGAGTGTCACAGCAAAGGGTCTGAATACTTAGGACCATGTGATATTTCAGTTTTTCTTTTTTAATAAATGTGCAAAAATGTCAACAATTCTGTGTTTTTCTGTCAATATGGGGTGCTGTGTGCACAATAATGAGGGAAAAAAATGAACTTAAATGATTTTAGCAAATGGCTGCAATATAACAAAGAGTGAAAAATTTAAGGGGGTCTGAATACTTTCCGTACACACTGTATATATATGTGGTGGTAAACAGTATGCCACAAAATATATTTGAAGTTTAACTTGTATTAAACCCAGAAAATTCCTTCAAATGTAACAAATTGTAGTCTTTTAAGGCAAGTTTTGAGTTTCTGAACAGTTCTTGCTGGTACAAAATTAAATGTGATGCATATTTGATTCTCATAAAATGTTTATTTCAATTGTTTGTCAAGACCATTAACAAAAGTATATAGAACCCTAAGGTTCAACACCAACCCAGGGTGCTCCAGAGAAACTTGTCAACATTTGTCATATGAAGCACTGCAAATAGCTTCCATCCATGTAATTGAATTCCTTCTCATTTTTACATTTCCCCCTTTTCCTCAATACACACATTTGTTTGTTTTATTTAGGTTTTTAAAAGCCCACCCAAGTAAAATCACACATTACATAAGAGTATATTTCAACCCACAGGAACAGGGGGATGCACACCAGTATTTTGTACTTGGGAATACTCATCCTAAAACTTGCTCTTATATTTCAGTGGCTCATTGGGGATAGAGGAGACACCACTTTTTTCTGTTTTTAGAGACCTTTTTCTTTAATTTATTCATTAGCAGACATTTGAGTTTAAATTGAACTCAAAGAAAACGCATGTGCAAGAAAAATTAAAATAAAACCTATATAAAAAGAACTGCAGGCTACAAGATGCCAGTAGGAATTCTGCACTTGCCCAAAAAAAAGAAAGAAAGACAGCGTGTGATATCAGGCTTTTAAGAAAAAAGACCAAGGTAATTTACTCAGTCAGAAAAAGCATACACAAGAGTTCTGAGGCCAGAGCAATTTATTTAGTTGTTTTTCAGATCCATGTAATGTTAAAAGCTACACTAGAAATAGAATTGGGTATGAAAACAAAATGAGAAAAACTTGGGTCACATTTACTTCTCACCCAAAAGAGCCCAGATACATTTCGTCACTGGGCAAGAAACTCAACATAGGGACAAGTTTTCAAGTGATACAGGAAGAATAAAGTATATAACAAAATTTGAAATACAGACAAGCAAAGCTACTCTAAAACAAACAACTCACTCACACAGTAGCAGGTGCAGAATTCCAGGCATTTCAATTTCAGCAGAAATGAAAACGGGTCAAACAGTCTCCACACCTCAACCTAAAAGGTGTGAAAACACAAAATCCCCCTTTTTTCCCCTCTCACCTGTGCATAACAATCATACCCTTACAAGTTCCCAAACATCTGATGCATACCCACACACACTCATACAACGGGGGGTACTTAGCAAAAACGTAACGCATACAATGAAGACAAATGAGATGAGAATTCTGTGACAGAGGAAGGGACTTGTCTGTGCTAATTGTCAAGTTTTGATGTGCATGGTACTCAGTGTCTGTGGGTGTGAGAGAAAACAAAAGAAAGAGGGATAAATAAAAACAACACACAAATCCCTTCCATTTGTCCTTGTCTGATTGCTTTTCTTCTCAAGGCATTTCTTCCATAACGAGGAGAGGGGTGAACAGTACTCAGTCAGTAACACCAGGCTGGCGGGATTTTCTCTCAACATTGAAGCCCTGTATAAACAAAGTTACAGAAAACATAAATTCTCTTAAAAGAACATCCTTTCATTAAAAATGGTTCATGCCTACAAATCTGTAGAATATCTCAAACCAAAACTCATTGACTACAGAGAACGAGAATAACTTCAGCAGTGTAGATAACAATGTCTACAACTTGGACTGATTAATTAGACAAAAATAAATACAATTATTCGCTCACAAATCAGACAAAAATAAATAACCCAGCAGATTATATTTCACAATTAAAATGTCCATGAATTTCAATGCCAAGAAACTTGCAATTTCTGCAATTTGCTGCAAGTGAAAATTACCTGTGCCATTGTGCTGCTACAAATATACAAGCTAGATTAATTTGTCATAAGGATGCACCGATCTGAAAATGTTTGGCCGTTATAGAAAAAAAAAAAAGAATAATTATAGGCAGATACAGAGATTATGCCACGTGCCTTGTTGTGTCATTAGATTACGGGTTTGCTCATGTTTTAAAAAATGTACAAGAGGTACAAAAGCTTTTTATTGCTCCAACTATTAATAATTTAAATCAAACATGGATTGGATCAGTTTAACACATGACAGGCCAACATTTTAAAGAGAGCCACAAAGATAAAGATTTTTTTTAAAAATCACTCCAGTAAATACCATAGTATAATGATTGATGTTTTTTTATTATTTTGTACTTCCAAAACACTTTTGCAGTACAAAATATCAGAACTTCATCACAAATTCAGACAATGCATATGTTGGGCAATTCCACAGAAATATCATTTTAAACCAAATGAACAAAACGCCCTTCTTTCAGGGCATAACAGATAATGGATATTGCCATCTAGACCGCCGCTAGCTTACACAATGCTGAATAAAGCGCTTATTGCAGCTTGTTTTAAAAAGCAGCGTTTCAAGTTTTGTAATCGCACAAGACAATACTGAGATTTCAATCTCAACTAAATTAATTCTGCAGCCTTAATGGATACCACACCATAGTCTTAGAAGTCATAGTTTGCTGGTTTGAAAGTGTTTCGTATGATTTTACCTAATGTTTAAGTGCCGCTTTCACAACAGTCATGTAACAACGGTTTTCCTCAATGTGAGAAAGAGAAGGATTCAAAATTAAATATAACATGTTCTTAGAAGTGCCAGCCCTTCTACATTCTGTGGCTATCATACTTTATTGATTGTGCATTTGAATTCACAATTGTTGACAATTATGAATGAACCATCATTTTTTTTAATATCGGCTTTTTATGCTTAACCCGATTTGCAGATGTATTTAATTTAGTCAATAATTGGCCGATACATAGCGGTGGCCTGATACATCAGTGCATCCCTAGTCAAAATTTAAGTAAAGAGGTAATTCTGAACCATGTGTGCATGCATCTATGAAATCATTAAACACTGAAAAATGCATGGTTGGACGTGAAGACTCCTCCGATTACCTTTGAATTGTCTGGGCCACGAGGCTGTCTGATAATAACCAGACGGGGGGCATTGCTGTCATCCAGAGTAATGCTCTTCAAGCGATTGACAAGTCTGTCGGGTCGAGGTGTTGCTACTGGTTTTGGACCTTCACTGTAAACATTAAACAAATTAAACTGGTTAGATCGAGTAACAATGAAGGGGGCAAATTATGCAAAACAACAGTAAGACTATAATACACCTTTTACAGTTCAGAATCTACTACAATAATCATAATTCAGAAAACAATTTGGGTCTTTAACAAAAGATACTACAGAGATGCGAACCCTTACCTGACTCTGTGGACATTGCAGGCACTGCACTTGCCTGTGCGCTGGTTCAAGATAACCGAAAACTCCACTTCATCCCCTGTCTGCAGCTCCAGACCTTCCTGCACTTCCTTTACATGGAAAAACAGCTTCTTGCTTTCTCCAATTTCATATGTGATGAAACCAAACTGGGGACATAGAGACCACAATTTGCCAGTGTCTTCATTATAACAGGGATCAACAGCAGTAATTCAAGCTAATGATTTTCAAGTCAATGTGTTATCATTAAACTCACAATGGATATGTTTCAATACCTGATCTTTGACACATTCTACCAGGGCTCTACGCTGAGGCATTATGTTGCAGGCCATCTTTTGTCCAGTCTGGGACACTGTACATAACTGAAATTTTACCATCTCCCCCTTTTGCAGACAGTCACCTTTATTGGCCATACCAACAATGCCGAATGGATAACTCTGACCCTTACTGGAGCCTGGTAAAGTGATTGATCGGAGAACAGTATTAAATTACAATTGAGTGCAATTATTAAAAGGTTTCAAGGAACTCTGATAGAATGAAAATGCAGATTTTGTGAGGGACTGCATATGAAAGAAAAAGGACTATTTCTTCCCATTTTTCACATCAAGGAAAAAACACACTGGGTCTTTGTATCTTGTCACTCACCCTCCTCTGTGATCTCAATGAGGCCTTGGTACTCAGTCTGTGAAGGGTCCACACAGCGCAGGGGCCGAACCAATTTCCCCAGGAACACTGTACTACTGACATCCTCTCCCACTCCATTCACTGAGACAAACAGACACACAGTTGAATGGACCAAGTATTATTGACTTTATTATCAATTATTCTCGTAGTATTATTGATTATTAGCTTAAACCAAGCTGATAAATCAAGCTGATAAGCCACAAAGAAAGGCTAAAAACAACATACCAGCAGCAACTTTGGTGACCTTCTCAGCACTGATTTTGTTTCCTTTGCCCTTGGAGAGAGTGTATTCAACTGTATCGCCCAGGTCAAAGTTATCAACATCCCCACATACCTCACTGCATAAAGAACACAATTCAGCACCAATTCACAACATGATGACATTCAAAGCCAGCAAGAAACTTGCAGTACCTATAGTGGAAGAAGATCTCCTGATCGTGATTGGCCGTCTCTATGAAGCCAAAGTTGTCTTTCAGCGTTGCTATGTATCCCAAAAGTCGCTTGGAGCCAACTGTGCGATTAAGGATCTTGATGGACACAGCACTCTGCTGTCCGGTGCGTTTCACCTCACTGATAGAGAACTCCACCTAGTGGAGATTCGAGGCTTACATTAAAAACTCAATAGCCACCATTTAATATCACCCACTTGATTTTAAATTGAAAATTAGAAAGATGTGCACATATATAGATTTGGTTGAACTAATTTCTTGCATCCTAAATAATTAAGCATTTCAACCTTTCAGTCTGTCAAAATTGAAAGTACCTTGTCTCCAAGTTGCGGGCAAGCGGCTCCCTCCAGATCTTTAATGTGGTAGGGAATAGATTGCTTCACTCCAATGTCTTCAAACGCAATCACACCTTCCTCTGCATCCTGGTGGCACAAACATAAGCACATAATCAGGACGGATTTCAAATATACCAATTTGGCAAAGATCTGGACTTATGCATCGTTTATTTCTCCTAGGAAAATAATTTCTTAGATTAGTTCAATGTAAGAGCAAGAACTTGTATTGTGAAATGTGGAGATGCCTGGGATTGCATATACTTGAGGACCATATGTAAACAAGACTTTGTCTCTGGATTACAGTAGCTTTACATTTTGGAACTCCATTAATATGGCCTTTCAGAACATATCTCCAAAAAGCCGCAAAGCATGGGGAAATGTGCATTTACACGATGAGTGAAAAGCCAAAATAAATCCAGAAATGTAATGCATCACATGAGTTAGTCATCATGCGCACATTAAAACAAGAATGCACACTCTTGAGTGGAAGAGCTTGGTTGACTTGGCAAGGTTATGAAGTTAATGACACATCTTATATGATTTAAAGCGGTTCAAATCAATCTCTGCTCATGCCAACAGCCAGTGTTAAAACCCCCAAAAAGTCAAACACACCAAACTGACCTTTTCAACTTTACCCTTAAAAAAGAAAAAAGGCAGAGGATTAGACAGTGATCTGTGCTAATCTGTGACTTTGCTAATCAAATCCAAGCATGTATATGATTTGCAGAAACTGCAAGAATTTAGGAAGATCAATTTGGCGGCAGGTCTGTAGCTCAACTACGACTCATGCATTGTTAAATAAAAACCCTTGTGAAAGCAACATCACAACAGAGTAAACCATATCCTGTGTATGCCTCTTGAATAAAATAAAAAAGTTTGAGAACAGATATGACTAAGTTGTTTATGTTGCAAATAGGCAGCATGAAGAAAGCAGCAGCCTACCTTGTCTTTTTTCTAATGAAGAGGAGCATGGTTTAAAAAAAAAAAAAAAAAAAGAAAAAAAAAAGAGAAAAGAAAAAGAAAGATCAGAAAAAGCAGCCAAAAGCAGAACTTTGTCTCAACTTAATCCCCGCTATTTGTACTTCATTACATAGCCGCAGAGACCGTTTAAAACAAAAACTGGCAGATAAAAATTGAGAAAAGAATTCCAAGAAGAGAAAAATACTGACTTTCTACCATGTTCAAAGTCCCTATTTTCCACTACTGGCTGGTGGTTTTCCTAAAATCTTCACAGATTTATTAGACCTTAATGAAAATTGTGGTTCCCTCTACTTTGATTAGAATCCTTTTGGTCTTTTTGGAGTGTCAAGTCTAACTCAGGAAGAAGACAGCTCTCCTACCTTCTCTTTGCCTTTGCTGGGACTGGAGATCTTGGTGGCGGTTGCAGGCATGGCTTCCTTCTCCACCAGTCCCACAAAACGCAAATCAGATTGAGTGTGGAATGAAACCGTGCCTTTGGGTAGCTTTTTGATCCGCACAGCATGGTTCCTCTGGGCTGACAGCATGTCCTAAGAGGGATGCAAGATGTCAATTTCACCTTTATCTCTGCCTTGTGTAGAGCAAAAACTAATAGATGTCTACTGATCTGGGTTTTTAATGTGTGATCCTAATGTCTAAAGAAAAGTGTGGCCGATGAACATCTGATACATAATACAATATTCACATTGACAAACTTCACTACTAAATATTTAAAAACAAGAAATGTGCAGCCTTCTTCGACCAGCTGGCACTGTTATGGGCTGATGTTGATGTCCAAAAAATTCCAATACAAAATGTTTATATTAGGGCTGTCGATTTAACACGCTAATTTGGTGCGATTATGAAAAATGTAAAAAAAAAAAAGGACGCCTAAAAACACTGTGCTTATGACTAAAGATTAGTGTTGGGTATTGATATAGATTTTCTAATTCAATTCACAAGCTATCGATTCGATTCACATGGGTACATTTGTTACAATGTGTATTTTGCTTAAATATTAAAGAAATTGATTACGGAAGAGATTACTTTGCATTTCATTGTAATTTATTTAATTTAATATTTAGTCCTTTCAGATGGATTACAGATGTTACAAATTCAATTTTACAGCATGTATTCTGTAATCTGTAGTGGAATACATTTCAAAAAGTAACCCTCCCAACCCTATTCGCAGACAAGAACGAACGGACGAGTTAGGGGCCGTTCACACAGTGTTTCTTCGCGTTTTTGTGTGTGTTCTGTTTTCCCATTGTTTTCCTATGTAAACACCTGCTAGATGAATGTCTCTGACTGTTAAACAGCGTCTCGCCGTTTCCTCATTGTCTCGCACAGGACCAGCACATTTTAAACACAATGACATGTTAAAAAGAAATTCTAATTTTCAAATGTCGGGACACCTTTGCTCAATTTCATTCTTTGTGCTGCATCTAGATTGTTTTTAGTGCAGGCGGCACAAATTAAACAGTTGCAATTTTTCATATTATTGCAGATTGCTCTTCACCAAGCAATGTTTCAGCGCATAAATGGTAAGGCAATGCTTTTTTCCCCATTTGCTTTCATGTACTGAGGGGTTGCAGTGCCTTGTTAAAACCGTATGTTTACGGTTTCAATACTACTGGGAATGTTGCCTATATGCTTACATATAATTCAGCATATTCCTACAGCACCTGCTAGAAGAAATTACAAAGACAGTGAGTGAATTTGGGTTGGGTTCAGGTTTCAAATCTGATGGTATCATTCAGGCCAAGTAGGGCCACAAGGTCTTTGGTACAGGTTTCATTTTTTGGCCAATGCAGACCTCTAAACCCTTCAAGTTACAATTCCAAAATATAAATTTTACCAAACATTTTATCATTGGTTTTCCATTAAATTGGTAACTTTTTAGAGTTGAAAAATGCAAAGCACTCGATCTCCAATACAAAATTATGTTGACCAAGGAAAGTCTGCCAATATGCATTGGCTTTTTAATGTTTTGTTGCCTAATCTTGAATTGGAGATCGAGTGGCTTCATTGTTTAAATTGGCACTAAAAAGTTACCAATTTAATGTTGATATCAGCCTCATTCGGCAATGAGCTTCTCTTCTTATAGGATTCTTTTTGTATATCTTTTTAGCAAAGGTAGCATTCTTACATTTGCATTCTCATTTGTCACTTTTAGCTATTGACAAATTATTAATATTAGACTATTCCATCAATTAACATCTTGAAATTGCACATATATAATTTAACTGTTTACTTGTATAGTGCGCTTTTTACAAGCATTTACACTGATATGTAGAACACATGCTAAATTGGTGCAGACTCTTTAAGACTACCGCATATAACAAAAGACATGCATGGTTTAACGCATCCATGTGTGATTAAAATGAAATGTTTTTGTTTTTTTTTTATTTATCAATAACTGCATAAAAACAGAAAGGGTTTTTAAGGAGATATTATTCAGTGACATATGGATCTGTGGATCTTGTCTTTGGAGTTAAACCAAACTTTGCAGTTTGCAGATAAAAGACACCTGTAATAATTATTCTCCACTATACTAAAACAATGGCAAGTGAAATCTGAATGAACATTACATTGATATATTGCTTTTCTGACACTACACACAAAACGCTTTACACAGTGAACAGGGGACTCTCCTCAACCACCACCAGTATGCAGTATCCACCTGGATGTTATGACGGCAGCCATTGTGCGCCAGTACGCTCTCCAAACACCAGCTATTGGTGGAGAGGAGAGAGTACAGTTAGAGAGACAATTAATGGATGATTTTTAGGAGGCCATGATTAAGAAGGGCCAATGGGGAGAATTTGTGAGAAGTGCCCTGGGATTTTTAATGACCACAGTTTAGCATCCCATCACTCTACTGGGAAATTAGGACCCATACAGACTACAGGGTGAGCACCCCCTGCAGTCCTCAATACCTCTTTGGCAGCAAGCTTAGTTTTCCCCAGGAGGTCTCCTATCCAGGTACTGACCAGGCTCAACCCTTCTTAGCTTCAGTTGGCAACTGGTCTTGAGCTACAGGGTCATATGGCTGCTGGCCATTTACCAGACAGTGGCTAATCATAGGCATTTTAAGTCTCATAGTATGAGATTTGGTTGTACATTCCATTGATTTACTTGCATTATAGAGGGTTGCCATATAAAGTAAAAGATTGATCTTAGGATTTAAGAATTGATATCCTCCAAATGAAGAATCGCAAAGCATTGGAAAATCGATATTTTTACCCCGCCCTATTAGAGATGCTGAAAACCAAACCAGGTGTACTCACTTTTGTTGCCAGCGGTTTAGACATTAATGGCGGTGTGTTGAGTTATTTTGAGGAAACAGCAAATGTACACTGTTATACAAGCTGTACACTCACTACATCACATCGTAGCAAAGTGTCATTTCTTTAGCGTTGTCACATGAAAAGATATAATGAAATATAAAAACAATTGTGAGGGGTGTACTCACTTTTGTGAGATACTGTATGTATTTGATTTAACATTATAATTTTTATTATGTATATATATATATATATTCTATTGAATTAACTTAATTTGTTGGCCTCTTTCAGTAAATATTAAGATGTTTAATTCAATTAATCACAAATAAAAATTATTTAATCGATTGACAACCTTAGATCATATATTTTCCCAATCATTTAGCCTGAACCATACATTAATCGATCACCAAAAAGTAGAAAGAAAAGGAGCAACACACATTGGTTCTGGTTTGGTGATGTCTAAGAACTCACAGGAACAACAGTGAACTCCACTTCATCAGAAATGTGCAGCTGGCTATCCTCCAGAACCTCGCTGAAATGAAAGAACATTCGAGCATCACGGTCCACACACTTGATAAAGCCGAAACCATCACGCATGGCAGCTATCACACCCTGCACAGTTAGAGAAAGAACAGACATGAACAAAAGCAGAAAAGAAAAAAGCAGTAAAACACAATAAAAATTCTCTTCAGTCGCACCATTTCACGGGCCTCCTTTGTGAAATGGAAGGTGTCAGGGAGGATGTCGATGTTTGTCGCCCTCTCCAATTTGTCTCGACGGTCGGTTGAAATATTGAACTGGACATGGTCTCCTTCCAGCAGCGTCACTTTGGACTTGGTGTCCTTCTCCCCGAATAGCAGCTCTTTGTCTGTGAAATTAATTCTAGCACCGATTCGCCCAGGCAATGGGTCATTCTGAAAAAAAAAATGAAAAAAAATAAAATAAATTACAGGCTTATTCAGTGTTAACAAACACAATCACAATTATATGGGAATGTTATCCTTGAAGATTGAGCTCTGAACACAAACCTGATTCTTAGTTGGGGCCTTGGGAATAACCTTGTTGACGGTGCCTTCAAAGGTCTCAATACTGATGTCTTCAAATATAACAGTGCCCTGGGGCAACAGTCTTACATCTGTAGCCACTTCCTTGCCCTATTTGACAGACAGAAAAAGGCTTAACAAATACAGGTCCCAAATAAAGCTGCTTGAAACAGCAATGTATCTCATGACTGGTACATCCAATCAAAAAGAATGGAAGTAAAATCTATTGGTGTCTAGTCAGTTATTTTTTTATTATAATCTCTTTAATTTCAGGAACAAATATAATTTACATATAACCTGCACAAAAGTATAATTTAATATATCAATTAAACATGATGGATATTTTATTGAGCGCTTTAAGAAATAATATAAATTTTACCACAGGCGCTTACATTTCTTTCTTTAATGGTGAATTCAACATCATCTCCAGCTTGTAGAGCCTCTAGATCTCCTTTAAACTCACTGTAGTGGAAGAATATCTCTTTGACCACATCTCCTCGTTCAATGAATCCAAAGGCCTCCTGCAAAACACAATCATGGGTTTGAAACATTGCAAACAAAACGTTTCCAAAACATTGATGAGTCTTCGATACACATCATCCAACATAAAAGAAAAATGACAGGTTGAGCCCTCACTAACCCAGATCTTCAAGGTAAAGTTTAGAGATAGCAGTCTAAAAAGAACATCTGCCATTCACCTCTCCATTAGATGGCAGTGCAATGATGTCCACAAGGGATTTGCTCTGGTGGTCGAATAATAGACTAGTCATACAACAACTGACTACTAACATTAAATTGAATGGTGGTGTTTTTAATTGGAGACACAAATTAATTGAGATGCAATCAGCAACTTCTTAGAGCGTTTTTGCGTGATTATAGCTTGCTATGCTGAAAAAAAAAAAAATATTATAGTCAGCACAGTAAAACCCACAAGATGTTTCAATTTATGCACCACTGCTTTAACAGCCAAAGCACTGTAAAAAGAACACATTATAAATCACTGTTGGACTTTAAATCCTCTGTTGTGAATAATGTTCCCATATTTGTGAGGTGCTTTGGAGAGTCTTTTGTTGATTCCGTCTTGAACCGGATTAAACAAATAGTTGCAGTTAGAAATATTAAACTGCTCGATGTCTTGAACTAGATGTGTACATCTTGCTGTTTTGCGCTTTTGAATGCGCAGCGAGGATTGCCACTCCCAAGCTCACGGTTTACTGGTTACTCTGCATTAAGGATGCGTATAAGCGTTTTTGTGCCATTCTTTATTGGAGCCTTTCTTATTACCTACATTTCTTGTAATATCAGCAACAAAGTCTATTTTCATGGCAAGATCATAGTTGTTGTTACAACAAAAACTATTTAAGATCTTTCAGTTTGACATTTCCTGGTGAAAAATTTACTTCTGTTTAGGACCGTTGTCTCGTGTTATTAACAGCAGGACAGTCCAGTAAAAAAAAAAAAAAAAAAAAGTATCACCTTTTTGAAGTGCTACTCTTAGCGCCCGTATATCCCTCTGAAATGTGCCTGATCCGGGTCAGGTGACCATAACGGAGCCCAATTACACATTATTATCCTTAACACTGAATGTAATTAAAAAACAACCGACTGCCTAGTCGATTTTAAATTGGTAGTTTTGCACATCCGTAATGTCCACATTATTAAAGGGATAGTTACATTTATAAAAATTGTCACTCACGGTCATGTTGTTCCAAACCCATATACAGATAAAGTCAGAAGTTTACATACACTTGGGTTAAAAGTCATTAAACCTTTTTTTACCACTCCACAGATTTCATATTAGCAAACAATAGTTTTGGCATGACATATTTGGCAAACAATCTACTTTGTGGATTACACAAGTCATTTTTTTAACAATTGTTTACAGACAAATCGTTTCACTTAATTGACTACATCACAATTCCAGTGGGTCAGAAGTTTACATACACTAAATTAACTGTGCCTTCAAGCAGTTAGGAAAATTCCAGAAAATTATGTCAAGTCCTTAGGCCAATCAGTTTCTGTAGGGCTAATTGGAAATGTACCTGTGGAGGCATTTTAAGGCCTACCTTAGATCATAATGCATCATGTTGTTGGGGTGCTTTGCTGCAGGAGGGACTGGCACACTTTACAACATAGTTGGCATCATGAGGAAGGAAAATTATGTGGACATATTGAAGCAACATTTCAAGACATCAGCCATGAAGTTAAAGCGCAGTCAAAAAAGACTGAGCTTTAATGAAAGACTTCCAAATAGACAATGACCACAGGCATACTTCCAAAGTTGGCTTAAGAATAACAAAGTTAATGTATTGGAATGGCCATCACAAAGCCCTGACCTCAATTTGATTTGTGGGCATAATGGAAAGTGTGTGCAAGCAAAGAGGCCTACAAACCTGACTCAGTTACACCAGTTCTGTCTGGAGGAATGGGAAACAAAAACTCCAGCAACTTATTGTGAGAAGCTTGTGGAAGGCTACCCAAAACATTTGACCCAAGTTAAACAATTTAAAGGCAATGCTACCAAATACTAACAAAGTATTTGTAAACTTCTGACCCACTGGGAATGTGATGAAATAAATCACTCTCTCTACTATTATTCTGATATTTCACATTCTTAAAATATAGTAGTTGTCCTAACTGACCTAAGACAGGGATTTTTTTCTACAATTAAATGTCAGGAATTGTGAAAAGTGGAGTTTAAATGTATTTGGCTAAGGTGTACGTAAACTTCTGACTTCAAATGTAACTTTCTTCTGTGGAGATGTTAGCCAAAATGGCAGGGACTGTCAGCCTCCCTTTCACTGCATCTTTTCCATGCAATGAATGTGAATGATGTCTAAAGCAGACATTCTGCCAAATAACTCCTTTTGTATTCCATGAAAGTCATACAGATATACAACAACATGTTGGGGAGTAAATAAATGCAAAAATAATTGGGCTAATGTCTATAAAACAAGCAGCTAATTAGAACATTATTCACATGCATCTGAATCAACTCTGTACCTTGGTAGCACAAACAACTCCCTGGCATCTTGACTGTTTCTTCTTTACCAATACAACGTTGTGGGCACTAACAGCACCAGTACTGAAACAAAAATGTAATCACCACATCATAAATAAAGTTGATGCTTGTCACATTTTAGCTTTATCAGACAATATAGATAAACTTACTGCTTGTTGGTCTCCATGTAAAAACTGACTTTATCTCCAGTATCTAAAGTAACACTTCCTTCCACATCCTCAGGTGTGTAAGTCAAATAAAACACTTCCTGTGAAGATTCAAACCACACACATTTTTAGAATGTCAACTGATAAAGACCTGCCGATGAACCATAGAATGGTTACTTGATCTTCTGTTGGTTTCATCAGCTAAATCTTTGTTTTTATATAAATTTAAAAACTTTTGTTTCCAAAAGAGAGAGAGAAAAAAAAAAAAACAGCAAATGGTAATGTTATTCCACACAAAGCAATATGCATAAATGTATGGGAAAACCCGCAGGAAAGGATACTGACACTCACCCCGTTCCTCTCGTAACACACACTGCCTGTGGGCACCTGTCCAGGTGCACACTTCCCATCCAGGTGAGAAGGGATAGCTGACACTACCTGAAGAGCGGGACCATGCAGACAGACAGACTGGGTTAGAGAATGCAATAAGAGAGAGGCTCACCTAAAATGCTAAAGGTCATCACTGAACATAGATGCTCACTTTACAGAATTAAATTGACTATCAATTTTATATATATTCCTTTATATATATACAGTGAGGAAAATAAGTATTTGAACACCCTGCTATTTTGCAAGTTCTCCCACTTGGAAATCATGGAGGGGTCTGAAATTGTCATCGTAGGTGCATGTCCACTGTGAGAGACATAATCTAAAAAAAAAATCCAGAAATCACAATATATGATTTTTTAACTATTTATTTGTATGATACAGCTGCAAATAAGTATTTGAAGACCTGTCTATCAGCTAGAATTCTGACCCTCAAAGACCTGTTAGTCTGCCTTTAAAATGTCCACCTCCACTCCATTTATTATCCTAAATTAGATGCACCTGTTTGAGGTCGTTAGCTGCATAAAGACACCTGTCCACCCCATACAATCAGTAAGAATCCAACTACTAACATGGCCAAGACCAAAGAGCTGTCCAAAGACACTAGAGACAAAATTGTACACCTCCACAAGGCTGGAAAGGGCTACGGGAAATTGCCAAGCAGCTTGGTGAAAAAAGGTCCACTGTTGGAGCAATCATTAGAAAATGGAAGAAGCTAAACATGACTGTCAATCTCCCTCGGACTGGGGCTCCATGCAAGATCTCACCTCGTGGGGTCTCAATGATCCTAAGAAAGGTGAGAATCAGCCCAGAACTACACGGGAGGAGCTGGTCAATGACCTGAAAAGAGCTGGGACCACCGTTTCCAAGGTTACTGTTGGTAATACACTAAGACGTCATGGTTTGAAATCATGCATGGCACGGAAGGTTCCCCGAGCACATGTCAAGGCTCGTCTTAAGTTTGCCAATGACCATTTGGATGATCCAGAGGAGTCATGGGAGAAAGTCATGTGGTCAGATGAGACAAAAATAGAACTTTTTGGTCATAATTCCACTAACCGTGTTTGGAGGAAGAAGAATGATGAGTACCATCCCAAGAACACCATCCCTACTGTGAAGCATGGGGGTGGTAGCATCATGCTTTGGGGGTGTTTTTCTGCACATGGGACAGGGCGACTGCACTGTATTAAGGAGAGGATGACCGGGGCCATGTATTGCGAGATTTTGGGGAACAACCTCCTTCCCTCAGTTAGAGCATTGAAGATGGGTCGAGGCTGGGTCTTCCAACATGACAATGACCAAGCACACAGCCAGGATAACCAAGGAGTGGCTCTGTAAGAAGCATATCAAGGTTCTGGCGTGGCCTAGCCAGTCTCCAGACCTAAACCCAATAGAGAATCTTTGGAGGGAGCTCAAACTCCGTGTTTCTCAGCGACAGCCCAGAAACCTGACTGATCTAGAGAAGATCTGTGTGGAGGAGTGGGCCAAAATCCCTCCTGCAGTGTGTGCAAACCTGGTGAAAAACTACAGGAAACGTTTGACCTCTGTAATTGCAAACAAAGGCTACTGTACCAAATATTAACATTGATTTTCTCAGGTGTTCAAATACTTATTTGCAGCTGTATCATACAAATAAATAGTTAAAAAATTATACATTGTGATTTCTGGATTTTATTTTTAGATTATGTCTCTCACAGTGGACATGCACCTACGATGACAATTTCAGACCCCTCCATGATTTCTAAGTGGGAGAACTTGCAAAATAGCAGGGTGTTCAAATACTTATTTTCCTCACTGTATATATATATAAAAAAACTTTGTACATCCGTGTTCAAGGAATCAGTCACACATACTCTTAATATCAAAGCACACGATTGACTGACCTAAACAGAGAACAAATCAAGAATTGTTTCCATCATAACTGTATATTAAATGAAGATGGAAAGTACCTTCAACAAGACACAAAACACAGACAAATCAAGCTCATTGTGAATCCACAACATAACATACTACTAGTGTCAGGTGAGAGAGCACAACAAATTAGGACTGCAGACAGTTATGACTACCAGGTAAAAATTTACAATAGTCATACATTAATGCATTTTTTTTCTAGCCAGGTCAATATGAATTAATAATGAGCTTGAAATCCCAACAAATAATAATGAGCTAGAAATCCCAACAATGACTGACATTAATCAGACAAGGACAATAAAACATGAAAGTAAAATGTGTTCCTTAACTGGATGAATAAAACCATGCAGCACAGTTAAAGGAGAGGCGTGCAAGTCAGGCCCCACCTGCCCAGAAATTCGCTCTTCTGGCAACATTTCTGCCTTGATTTTTACCAGCTTCACCGCGATTGGTTTGCCGGTGCGCCTATCAGACGACACCTCAAACTCCACATCATCTGAAAAGGAAACCGACAAACAAATGGAATAAGACAACTTCTATATTAAAATGCATGCTATAGTCCATGTGAAATCGCTGAACAGTGCAGGTTTACAGTGTTGATGCATTTCCTATTGAAAGACATTAAAGACCCCCCATCTAAGCACACATCTGCCAAAATGGCCTCAAAGCTAACACATGTGGTTTAAAAGCCACATAACAAATTTAGATTCAATTAAGAATTTTGATTTGATAGGGTCAAAGGGCACACCAGATTTGAAAATATCATGTATATTGCAAAGTCTTTAAGCCTTCTCTTGAGGTTCTTCACATTTTGTGTTTTTTGTTTTCTTCCTTTCTGCCCATACCTCCGATCTTAAGCTCCTGCAGGTTGCCGTTATACTGAGAGCAATGGAAGAAGAGGCGGGCCTGTCTTTCAGAGCACTGAATGAAGCCGTATGAAGCAAGCAGTTTCTCGACCACACCCGTCTCTCGGATTCCCATGCCAGTTCCATTGGCAAAGCCACTGTGGCCGTTATTATGCAGCAGACTGGGGTCAAAACTCATCTGTGGATAAAAGATAAAAATAAGGCTTAAACATTCAATATTCTGTTTTGTCCAAACATCTAACGGATTCTCAATAGATCTTAGGTATGAAAATGGTAAAATGAGATGAAATAGGGTTTAAAAAAACAAAACAAAAAATAAAACTGGTATTTGCAACTATGGAACAGAAGAAATTAGAAGTAGAAAACATGGTCAGAAATTGGTTTCACAAGCATACAATTTCACGAATTTGGTCTGCTTGTACTGGACGGTTCAGAGTTAGATCTGCTAAACCTACTAAAATTATATTACATAAACACTTAACAAAATGTTGCGTACGAAACCTGCGTTTCATATTAAACCTAGAAATTATGTTCATGCACTTATAGATTTGCACAAGGATCTAGTTAGATATTAGAATTCACACAAACACAACCTCAAAACAATACAATGGACTCTGACCAAGCCATTCTGTGGACACAATCTCAATCCACACACAGCAAACGGAGTGAATTGTAAGTGAACAGTCAGCAGGCATGTGGCCCTTGGCCCTAAAAATTAGATACAAACAAATACAGATTCTATGATTAGAAAAAAGCTCCAATCAACCTCTTCTGAACCCAATAAACCTCAGAGCATGCGGTTAAAGTGTTAGGTATACTTTGCCAGTGAGGATGCCAGTCCAGCACACACTAGCTCAAAGGGTTTGGTGTGCACACACTGTCCCATCATGCCCACTTACAGAGCGCTGGTACAGGGGGGTCCGCTTTTGCTTTTTGCCCCCTGCTGCACGCGAGGTATGGCATGAGACTGAGGCAGAGCGAGGGATTTGTTGGCTTGAGGTGGATGGGGTGGGGGCAGCAACTGGTGCATCAGAGACCTCCATCGTCAGGTGAGGGTAAGGATTGGGGGGGACACTGGGGGATAAGGGAGTAGATATATGGATTTATAAAAAATACTAGCTAAAGAGGATGTCCAAACAGAGAGAGCCAAACATGGCATCAAGAATCAGAGCATCTGAGGGGAATTCAATTCACTGTGAAAAATCACACTGCTAGAAATAAAATGTGTCAAAGAGGCCATAACAAAAGTGATGGCCTACATGGAGTTACAAAGTGAAAACACTAAAATTTAACATGCTTCCTTTAGTTAATGTGCTAGCATTAGAAATTAATCTATAGTTGATACAAAATTTTAAGCCATTGTGGAAAAAAAAAACAAACAAAGGCTTCACACGGAGCGTGAGTTTTCTTTGCATCAAGATCTTAACACGGAACAATGCATCCTCAAAGACCCCTTTCATGAGGTGTTCATTTTAAATGGAGGAACATAAAACTTTTGGCTGCTAAGAAAAAAAAAAATGCTTGGCTAAAAACTCCTACCAATTATGGTACAGTCACATTTACCTTAGCATGGCTAAATTCCGCAGGCACCGTGTGCGGATGTTTAACGAGAGAGAAACCAGCATAAAACGAATTGCCAATCAGCCTCTTTTTAATGCTGCACTGTATACTTTTGAGAAGTGAATTTTAAAAGAATCTCACCGCTAAAATAATATAATTGTCTATTGTGAATAGTCAGTGCAACTGCGTACAAAGCACCACCAACACAAAGGTCACTGCCAAACCAAGCAACGTCCTATTGGACAATGCGGTGAATTCGCCTGTCAAAGTTCCAAACTTGAACTCTAGAGGGGAAAACCCCGAGCCCATCTGAAGTGGGAGCCTACAAGAATAAAACAGCATAACTGCAGCAGTTCCATAGGCATTCTATGGGCGGTACACTAGGGCTGAAACGATTAATCGACATTAACGGTAACGTCGACTAAAATGAGCTGCTGCATTATGCAGAACAGACCACAAAACGGCAACAAGATATGCAGAAAAGGACAGCGTACACCACCCCCCCCCCCCCCTCAACTTTTGGGCCAGTTGCCATGTAAAAATCACAGGCAAATTTCTCTTCAAAGTCCAGCCCTGCCTGAACTCCGGTATTTATGCTGTCAGTCATATAGGTTATGATTTGTTGTTGCTGTAGTAAACGAAGCACAAGCTGTAAAAGGCACAGCCCTCTTCCGGAAAGGAGGCGGGGAGCAGCCGCTCATTTGCATTTAAAGAGACCCCAATTAAATTGATTTCACCCAAAAGAGGCATTTATAACATGGTATAATAAATAATACATAGGGCTGTAATGATACGCGAACCGCAACACAAACATCCACGATCCTGTGTCACGTTTCCTGAAGACCGAACCGTGACACACGCCCCTCTCCATCTCCAGAAGCCTGCCAACAGTTACAGATGCAGCCCCTTGAGCTCTTTACACACACTACAATAAAATTCCATTACAAAAAAAATCATCATTTCACTGTAAACATTACATGTAAATCATGAAATTATAATGGAGGTGGCAGTGAGAGAAGCTGGGTCGTTTCCTCATATTGAGGGTTTTGCACACATTTAACCTTGCTTCGCAAGCAGGATTGCATGCTCCCTGTGTCAGTCGCTTGCTTTGTCACTTGAGAAAAGTCCTGCCTTTCTTTCACCGCAGTGCCACAGCGGTGCTCGTGGTAAAGTAAAAGTAATGCTTGAGATCGCATCACATAATCTTATCATGGATGTTGTTACACGATGTAACAGCTCAATGGAAATGCTGGAATGCTATCTCGAGCAACAAGCGGCAATAACAGCAGCCCTCGAGCACAGAGGTGCGCAAAAACGCCCGTCAACTCGATACTCTGGATAGTGCCGACATTAGTGATGCCGAAGTAATAGTAAACCACCTTAAACTGCTAAAAAAAAGTCACCACCATCCTGTCTAATGAAAAGAGCGCCACCCTGTCACTCATTGAGCCCTTGAAATCCACGATCAAACAGAGTATGATGAGAAATACTCTACAACTATAGCTAACATGAAGACAGCCATCCTGCAAAACCTCTTAAGCAAATACAGAGGAACAGAATATATGCTAGAGTACTGCCTTGGACCCCAGATTTTGATCGTTGCCCCACTTACTCCCTGAACAACGCGAAGAGGTTTTCCTCCGGTTGAAGAACAAATCGAACCAGTTACAGCAGGTATGTATGCATTACTAATTGTGTGAGAACCTGGGTATTTGCATTTGTGTGCGTGTTTGTCACTCCATTTGCATGTTGGTGTACTGTAACATTAAGTAACCTAAACAAACCCACAAGCTGTTTGTGTTGAGTTGAACATACTTGAACAGAATAATATTTGTTTTAATGTTTTGTTTTTTATTTTTGCACTTTTACTGCATTAAGAATTTCTCTCTTAGGTTTCAGCTATCTTAATTCTAATTTCATGTTAAAATTCAGTTTTATTGTTCAGTGACACCTAGTCAATTGTTAATCTACATAAAGATGGTTAAAATACAACAAAGTTATTGAAAATTGTTAAATGCTTTGGAAATAAATCTGTTATTTGAATTGGTTTCATTTTTTACATTTTGTTAAAAATATCGTGACGCGTACTGTATTGTGAACCCAGAACCGTGATACGTATCGAATCGTGAGCAGAGTGTATCGTTACACCCCTAATGATCCATTGGGTATTTTGAGCTGAAACTTCATTAGACACATTTTGGGGACACCGGAGACTTATATTACATCTTGTAAAAAGGGGCATAATAGGTCTCAGTTAAAACAATTCACATTTTCTTTAGCAGTTATACTGCAGAAGAAAAAGAATGATCAGAGAATGTTGAATATAATTAAAAAAATTAATTATCTAAAAATCCTTTAAAAGCAAGTCTGAATATCTTATATGTTGCTTTTTAGGAGAATGCATATTTTTTTTAGAGATAGATATTTTGTCTTTACTGCACTCACAGATGTAGACAAGATAAAAAAAAACCCACATATATACAAAACACTAAGACTTAAAGATGCATTCTCTTAAAGCAAGTCTAAATATCATATACATTGATTCTCAAGTAAATGCATCTTGATTTAAGGATTTCTAGACTATTTTAATTGGAAAACACTTGATAACAACAGGATTTTTTGCAGTGAATATCTTTACTGAATTAAACTTAGTTTTGTTTCCCCCCCTTTTAATTCAGTGAATATCATTTGAAGTATTTTTAAAAGACGATTTTGTCCTTTATTTTAAGTAAGTACTTTTAATTCAACCTTTTAAGTTGGGGCACAAGCTGAATAACCTGTTAAGAGCTAATGATTAATCGTTGGAATAATCACTGAATAGTAGGGCTGGGTGATATGGCAAAAAATATTATATATATTTTTTCATATCATTCGATATCAATATTTATCACAATATTGAAATCACGTTCACAAATAGTTTTGAATTTCCAAAAAAAGGAGAAAAAAAAAAATCCTTAAATAGTCTTTACAAAACTGCATTGGGGGCCCAGACACAGCCAACGCAGTGGTGTCTGAGGAATCTTCTATGAAAACATGACTATATTTTATAAAGTTCATCAATTGAGTGCAGTTGGATATTAATGTTATAAGATGATCTGTTCATTTTGAATCATAATGAAGGTGAAATTATATATATATATATATATATATATATTGTGGGGCAATAGCAACTTCATACAGTCTGAGGCTGCGTTTCCACTGATGTGGAAGAAATCTGCACAAAGCCCAACACTGCTGTCAATTTTACAATTCACCTCGCGAGCTTGACGCTCTGCTTCCATAGGAAGGTTTTGAAAGTGCTCACTCACATTCGCTCACTACGCGCCATTGGAAACATACGAGAAGAAAGCCAAACTGCTAACATTTTAGCAACACGCATGTCTACATGTAGAACACCGGCTAAATATCGAAAATAACTCAAAAGCTTATCGTCGATATCTTGAGTTTTTAATTGCGATAAATATTGATATTGTTTTATCGCCCAGCCCTATTGAATAGTCGATTTATCATTCTAATAATCGTTAGATTAACCGATAATCAAAATAATCTTTAGTTGCAGCCCTACAGTACACTGGTGAGGAGACAAAGAGGCCGTTCTTTTGGAATGGATGTCTAATTGAGATGCTCCAGTGTGCTGAATAACCTCCTTTTGTGAGGAAACAGCTCATCACTTAATTAACCGACGGTCTGGCAATCTTCATGTTTTCTACAAAATTATCTTTTTGGAATTAACAATGAGTGGAGTTTACTACGATAAAATAGCTGTTTTATAAAGGAAGTCATGAAGGATTTTGTGACAGGTAGGTGTCAGTTTACGGCTCTCCCCATTCATTTGTATTGGTGACTTACTGTCATAACACGCTGGCTGACCATTGGTTAAAGCACATAGGTTGTTATCGCAGTATAGAAGATCTCTGGAATTGTGTGAAATTAGTGACTGCGTGGATTCCCAACGATGACCGTGTTTCGCCCATGGAATTCCTCCTTGCCAAGTATAATGTGACCGCACCTTTAGACAGGCAAATGTCAAGCTGCTGATTTTGTTGGTTTCAAAAGCACAAGAAACAAAAAATTGATAATAACAGCAAACAATCAAGAGTGAATAGTAATATGGCAAGAATGGTTTTTGTTTCTTGCTTTAGATAAAAGTGGCTGCTTAATAATAATAATTAAAAAAAAATAAAAAGAGAATCAATTTTGTCAGCACTGATATATACTTTACCTATCACCATATTTATAACAACAGACATACTACTACTCTTAATTACAAACGGAAGTCCGATATCGTTAAACGGTTATACATTCAAATGTCACTATCACACCAATGCTCCATTCATGGAGAATGACAACATATCCATTACATTTTTGCGATGAGTTGCATCAAATCTGCATTGAGTCAAAGGGGTTGCACCGGGCATTATAGCATGAGAAAATCTGAAGCATTTTTCACTTCTATTCATGACATAGTTCCGCTGCTCCAGTTTGCTGTCGATTTTCGGCTGCAACTCAAATGGTTTGGTCACATAGCTCTTGGAGTTAATAGGCCTCAACTTTATTACACTTCCCTGTGCTTGGAGACATGCTTGAAGAAAATCAAAATGATGTGCAAGTTTGATGAAGCAATTGGAAATGGCACTACTAGAATACATGGTACGAGCAAATGGTTAGATGAAACAGACTCCGACCAGCCTCGACCACTGGGCCATTCTGGAGAAATAGATACAGGACTTTCACACCCATAAATGCTTTAGATTCACTCATGGTGTCAGACAAGACTAAACCAATTCCACTTTCACTGTCAATCAGATACGGTTCAACAGCCGCCATGCTCAAGACCAATAACCGGACATGTAGCTGGGACACAGGTGACAGTACATCAACATTCATTTTTGTCTAAATACATCTATAAAAATAATCTGGGGTCAGTAATTTTCCCGTTTTACAGACTAAAAGACAATTTTTTTGTAGAAAATAAAGAGGACAGCCAAAAAATTTTGGCAGTAAACAGGTTTAACCAATTTAATGCTTATTTCAAACATCCACTAGATAAGTCCACACTTGAAACAGAACCGTATCAACCTTTATATTAGTCTTCCGAACGCAACAGCATAACATTTTTCTACTTTGCTTCCTTTGTAACAATCATAGTGCTGATGCTCCTCTCTACGGCAAGTGATCGAGGCCAGCCTCTAAGCCTGCTGATCAGAGTGATGAAGTAAAGGAATAGCGCAAAAAGGGTCAACAGTGGGTGTGCGATGAAGGAACAAGTCGAGTTCGGGAGAACGGGATAAAGTGGGGTGGAGAGCGAAAGGCAGGGCACTTACGGATCGGACATAGGGTGACAGGCTGAGCCCGATGGGCGAGGTGCTGTTCAGGTCAGCGCTAACAAACGCTGCAGGTGGCGACGCCGGCAAGGTAAACTCAACGAAACCTTTCCAGGGACTACCCATAATTCTCCCATACACTGTGGCCAAATTAACTACACTTAGGATTGAACGGATCACACCAGTTTTCAGTATCTAGATTTTTTTTTTTATTCCGAAGTTGTGTTGCAGCTTCCCTTTCCCCACTCCTTTTCGTTACACACCCAACAAAACACCTCTGGGTTTCTGCAAAGGTGAAGAAAGGAGGTGAAGATAAACTAAGGGAAAGGCAACAAGAACATCCAGTGAACAAAGCAGCACAATAGGTGTCAGGTCAATCAATGGCTGTGAGTTTGTATTGGGGTGAGGACCCTGCAAAAAACATGCAAGCGTGCCACAAACTGCTGCATATTTTTCTCAGAGCTATTAAATCCTCCCAAAAAATCATATCTGAAGTATAGCAGGGATGTTTTCTGGCTTACTAGAAGGGTGACTTCTTCAGTGACATTTCCTGAATAAAACTAGTCATGTTGTGCTAAAAAGCAACATTTCCCTGCAATGACATTTGCATTGTGGTCATGTTGACCTTTGCCATTAGACGTTTGTGCTTGTGTAAACAATTAAATCTAGTAGAGATCAAGTTCATTCAATGTCTACATTAATCTAGAGAACAAGACAAACAGGATAAGACAAGGATATTAATATAAGGATACAAAAAAAACTGCAGTATATTCATAATCAGATTGTATTACCAACCATTTACCTTAAATGTTTACCTTTTCTATGTGTTTTAGAAAGTGCACTTTAAATGCCATGTACAACTGGTCCATTTTGCACCAACATTGTAAATAAAAAAACAAAATCTGAATTTATTAAAAGGGATAATTCCCCCAGAGAGCACAACGTAATCATTTACTCACCCTCATAATGTTCCAACTTTCTTTCGTGGAACACAAAAGGAAATGTTAGGCAGAATGGATAGCCTTTGTCACCATTCCCTTTTAATTGTGGGCTACAGAAGGAAGAAAGTAATATGGGCTTGGAACAATATGAGGGTGAATAATGATGAGTTTTTTTTGGGGTGAACTATTCCTTTAAGCAAAGAATAAATGGGTGGAAGCAAAGTTTGTTATGGCATACCTTGTTCTGTTGTCTCGGAAGGCGGTAATGATTTGTACCAATCAAATCACTTAAATGATGCTTCAGACTCTGCTCACACGCACGCACACACACTATTGTAAGCTTCGGCTTTCTGGCACACGTTCTAATAACAAAAGTTGCAAAATAAAGGACAAAACAGTTCAAATAAAAAGGTAAGTGATGTTGTAGACACACTGCTTTTAGAAAAGTGAACAAATAAAAAAAAAAGAAAAAAAAAAAAACAGGGAGGATTCGGTCTGCAATTGACAAAAGAAAAGGTTAAAATGAAAAAACTAGCAGACAGCAGCCCTCTCCGCACCCCAGAGGAGAAATAGGTGCGGGGAGGATGAAGAGGGCTTGGTGCAGCGTTGGGACGTGTGCTTTATCAAAGCTGTTGAGTAGGCACAAACTTCTTGTCTCAGATCAGGTCTCGCCTTCGCTGTTAACGTTGATGGTCGGTTGCTTTGTTGCAGCCTGGTTCCGTTTCTTAAATCTTTGGTTTGTTAATTTGGTTGCTTTAGTTTTCTCTTTTGCTGCAGTGCAGTTCTTTGTCTTGACTTCAGAGTTGTTGTACTGTTGGGTCGTTTTGGGGATGTTCGTTTGTTTCTTTTGATGTTTCTTTTGACCGATTGATGATCTGAACTTGAAGTAGGTTTCAGATGGTACAAAATCAATTCTGTTTCACTTCATACTGTTTGGAGAAAAGAAAGAAAAAGCCACAGAACATTAGATGCCATAATGTAATTCCACAAATAATTTAGAAGCACATTAAGCTCTGTCATTTTTAGATGAATATCACCTCAAGACGTTACAGATTTAAAATGGAGGTAATAGACCTTTTTCACAGTAGCACCATTTTTTGACGGGAATGAAAACAAGACTGTAAGGTATAGAATTAAAGTTTCTTCAAATGACATGCATTGTATAAAGATATCAAAATGCTACTAGATCACAACTAATTTTCTACAACTCATGTTGTCGAGAGTTTTTGTCTACTGAAACTTCTTGTAAATATATATATATATTTGAAATGAGTTGTCAGCAGAACGATCCAAAAACACTTAAGACATATGTACAACCCAATGAAGTGACTTCACATCCCTCAGAACCTTGTCATACTCATCAAAAATTAAAAAATGCCGCTGTTGTGAATAAGGTCTACGCATCCCCAGGCCATGTTCCAGGAAGAGTAAACCCAAATTTTATAATTGTCATCATCAGTGAGGGTGTCATTTTTTCCAAAGCTATATGACATTTTTTTTGTGGAAGATCTTTTACCTCCATTCTTTCCATTTAATGGAAGTGAATTGTGACTGGTGCTGTCATACTGTCCAAAATCTCCTTTTGTGTTCCATGGAAGGACATACAGGGTTTGAAGCAACGTAATTGTGAGTAAATTACAATTTTCTTTTTGATTGACCTATTCCTTAAAAATTGATTGACATGTTATTCTCATGTTGGTACACAGGCCTAAAAATAAAGTTTCCTCAGTGGCCTTATGTGCAGGCTGCAAGGGCAGCTGACTGACCACACATACAAGCCAGAGGATCAACAAGCTTCAGCATGAACCAGCAGTTGGCTGAGTATTTATGGAATACATTTAATTCAATCGGTCAACAACTGCAAATATCCAGCATGCCAATCATTCAGTTCTCACCACTGTTACACACAAGAAGAAAGGTTCTAAGTGACTGATATATAGACCGGTCCATGACTTGTTTTGATGGATGACACATAGCCTTAAAGGGATAGTTCACACACAATTTTTAATTCTCTTATCATTTACTCACCCTCATGCTACCCTAGATGTGTATTTTTTTTATTTTTTTGCAGATCACAAAGATTTTTATAAGATTATCTCAGATCTGTAGGTAGTGACAAAAGTTCAAAAAGCACATAAGAGGCATAAACGTAATGTCGTCTGAAGTTATCTAATTGGTTTTGGGTGAGAACAGACCAAAATAGAATTCCTTTTTTATTGTACATATTGCCATTGCAGCCTCTAGGCACAATCAAGATTTCAAGCTCAATTACACTTCCTTGTGCTTCTAGCATGCACAGAGCGTTAAATGGTGCTAGGAACTGTAATCAAGCATGAAATCAGTATCGCCAAAGAGTCTGCTGATGTCAAGATTCAAAGTGAAAAAGGAGATACATTTTGGTCTGTTGTCACCCAAAACCAACAGGCCTTAATCACAGTCTGCATGTTGTCACATCTGGCTCCAAATAGTAATGTTTTCAAACATCCACCAATAGACCCATCTAAGGATGATTTTTTTTTTCATCCTTAGTTTTATAAATAAAACTAAACTAACTTAAATGGACTTGGCAGTAAACATTAACCATTTAAATAGTTTCTTTGGCATAACACAGCACTTCACCATGTGTCATTTTCCACTAATGTATAAAAGTATCTGGAATGAGGCGATAATCAGGGCAAAGATTCCCCAGTTCATGAGAAGCTGTTCAGGACTCCCAGAGGATTAATGTACCCATATAAGAGTCTGAAAACACTGTATACATCTTTTTTTTTTTATAAAAAAAACACTATTGCAACATGTTAATCTCCTGTTTATGCGTGTATGTATATGTATGTGTAATATATATATATATATATGTATACATTACACATACATACATACAAACATATACACACACACAACTTGCAGATAGGAATGCACCGATCCAATACCTGGATCGGTATCGGCCCGACGAGCCCGATCCAAATCTGATACTGTGTTAGTCATGTTCGTTACTCTCAAGCTAAAAAAAGATTACATAAAAGTACCATTACAGAACAAATAATTAAAAGTAGTTCATATGACTCGTGCATTTTATTCAAAGCCACTTGAAGACGTGCAATAGCTCAGTGAATCAAAAAAGGCTGTTTTATATAGTAAATATAAGGAAATATTTCAAATGCATATGCAGCGCCAGCACGTTATTGAATGGCGCTGTTCTGTTTACAAACACGTGCCTATATTTAGCCTTCACGAGGTGCACAATATATCATGAACAACATCTCAGATGCTCAATAGTTTGGTTCACTTGTATGAATTTAGAACAGCACCAGTTGCATTTTTACCAGAATTTGAATAAGCTAATTAAACTTGATTAGCCACTAACGGTATGCAGGTGTGTGTAATCAGAACTCAGGAGAGAGGAAGGGCAGTGAGGAAGAAAGAGAGAGCGCGGTGGATCCGTGACAAAAGGTATATTATAATATATTATTATTATTATTGTTTACAAATTATAATATTCAAGTTGAATGGGTTCCAAAAAAGAACTGTGAATGAAAAGTGAGCTGATATCTTACAACTAAACATTAAAGATCTGAATCCTTTAAAGTCCAGATACAAGCTGAATTTGTTTAGCAAAAAAACACTTATTTTCTACAGATGACATACTGGAATTACTGTTAATTTTACTGCTACATTATCCAGTAAACTAGTTAACAATGAAGCTATAGATTTATATTGAAATAATGTGTAGTTAGAGGTTTGTGTTTCTTTACATAATAAAGAGCACACACAATTAGTTCCACACAATAATGTAAAGATATTTGCAACCGATTATGCAAAAAAAAAAGAAAAAAAAAAAACAGTACTGGTATCGGACTGATACTGAGATTTCCAATATCAGAATCAGATGAAAAAAGTGATATCGGTGCATCCTTACTTGTAGACACTAACATTTTCATCCATTTGTTTTTAATTGAAAACCGCAGTCGGTCCCCAGTGAACGTCTTGCACTCAAACCGCGAAAATAAAACACCATGTTTACAATGATTAAACTTGTCATTTTCTGTAATCATACTCTAGGATGCAAATGTTTCATTATTTGATTTTTTTTTTTTTTTTTTTAAATGGACCTTATAACATCCCTGTATAATATATTTAAAAGCTAGTGCATGAAAGCAATGAGTTCATAATAATTGCTGGCACTCTTTACAAACTTTACTCAGAATATGTTTTTTTGTGTGTGACATACTGTTTACCCATTTTGATCTAATGCTTTTTAATATGCATGTAGTCTTGTTTGTACACTATTCTTGGATTCCTCTAATAAAAAAAAAAAAAAAACACACTTATACTCAGTGAAGTGCCACCAGCTCACATATATATTCTCCTTTTAAATCATAAAACGTATCAAATAACAGTACACTATACTTTTTGGTTTCTTGGCAAGTAATAATTGGAAATAGGGCTGAAACAATAGGTCGACGTTATCAACAACAAATAAATTGATGAAAAAGTGTTTTGTTGAATATTCATTTGATGTAATTTAAAGTAACATGGGATCATACGAAACTCTGATGGCATGCGAAAGCAGCACTGCAGCCTGCACCTGACTGAGGGGAGGAAGAAAACACAGCTCGTAGTCCAGCCACACTCTTAACTTTCACAGCTTCAGGTGATGTAGATCGCAAAGTATGAGGGAATTATAAAAACAGAGCAAAAAAGTAAATACAGAAACACTCTCGTTGTGGAACAAGTAGACCCATCGCTCCGCTGAAGCAAAACTTGCATATCGAGCGTCTTTAAACGAAACACCCATCTCTTCCATCTTTATTGCGGTTATATTTAATGCGTTATAGCTTTATTAAAGTTCAAATAAGTTAAGCAACAAAACTAAGCTTTTGCTGTGTGAAGAGGGCCTTTAAGAGTCATATGGATTACTTTTATGATGCCTTTATGTGCTTTTTGGAGCTTCCAAATTTTAGTCTCTATTAATTTGCTGAGATTTCCTTCTAAAAATCCTTGTTTGTTTTCTGCAGAAGAAATAAAGTCATATGCATCTGGTATGACATGAAGTTGAGTAAATGAGGAATTCAATTTTTTTGGTGAACTACTACTATAAAAAGGGAGGCAACATCTTATCTAGCCAACCAATGTTATAGCGAACAACCACAAAGAATTAAACACATTCAAAACATTACTAGGAACAGGGTCAAATTCTGCCCATGACTTCAAAGTCAGGAAAAAAAAAAAACAGCAAGACAAAAAATTATGACTTTTTAATTATGTCCGTGCTGCTTTTTTCCATAAAAAGAAAGTGATGGTGATTTATATGGTCAGTCACCAAAAAAAGACATAGTAGACCATACAAATCAAGTGCTGTATTCCAAGTTTTCTGAAGTCACAATACAATAGCCTTGTGTGACAAAAGACCAAAATTTCAGTCGATTTCTGTAGCTTTAGCTTTCAAATCTCTTTCATGCTTCAGAAAAGTTGGAATATAACGCATGAGTTGTATTGACTGATTTTATTGCTTCTTGTCAGCTTGACAATATTAAATCATCATTCCATTTCATGAAATGGAGAAAAAAACCTACTCTGTTATTCCACAAAATATCTCATTGGTGAATGTGGAGGAAAGAATGACAATTCTCTTTCAGACATATTTTTTTTCCACTTTTGGAGTGAACTATTCCTTTAAGAACTATAGGAAAACGAGAACTGATCGTCCAAAACATTGTCAAAAATTTTAATGTCTACATTTTTGTTTTTGTTGTAATACAAGAAGACAAAATGAGGACATTAAACCAGGTGACGCAACAGCGCTTGAGCAACAGCTGGAGCAGATCCATCTGGAGTTCTTCCAGAAAGAAAATCACTGGCAGACCGCTCCAATACATAGTACTCTGATGAACATAGTCATATTCGAGGTAAACAAGTGTCAGACACTTACCAAGGGAACTGACTTAAAACCGGGTGGAACGAAGACTAACAAGAAACGATTAAAACAGTAGAATCGATGACGTTTTATATCTAAACGAGAGAATATCAACAGGGATTATCACGGTTGGATTTTAGGCGACCCCCCCTAGTTTAATAAAAGCCAGATCATTTCAACCAAGACTAAACTCCTGCCCTGATAGAAAGAGGGATTTCTTGTTTAGCTAGAGCCATGTCAAAAGTAAATGTGTGCGTTGATGAAGAGAGCCAGACAGTGACCCAGATGGACTTAAAATAATAACTCAGCCTGACAACAATAGACACACGGCGGCGGCACGCTGGGCCGCTGCTGTCGCCACGACTGGGGGATGCGCTAGTTGATCTTTTTTTATAAACGATTCGTCTGCCTCGACAGAGTAGCGTGGTAGATATATAAATGTCGGTTTTATAGACAGTAAATTGTATTTTTATTAGATGTAATAACTCTAATATATGTGTTGCTGGCTGGGGTATAGAGGGTTAGCCTGTTAGCCAGCAACAGTTATATTAGCGGCTAGAGCACACGCAGGGAAACACTGCCCCCACCCTAGACCGTTAACTGTTAAAAACACGCAAAATACTTGACATACAGTACATTAAATGTACGTATCGAAATTCCTTACGGTCATTTATCCTTGTCAGAGTCTCATAACATCACAACCTCTTTTAAAAATAGAGAAAAACTCACCCCAACAGCTTTCAGCACTGTCACCAGCGCCGCCATAAGCAGCACGGCACATTACGTAGTAGTGAGGGGGCTATAAGAACTCTCGCGATATTTCACAATCCCGTGTGAGCTCCATGGGGACACACCACTCGGTCATAGGTCACGTTTTGGGACACTGTTCCGAAGGATCCGATTTCAACTGCTTATATCAGATTGAGTAAATTAAAAGAAGTCTAAAATTATTTTACCCAGACCCTTCCATTTTTGCATACACTCATTCTCCAACATTAGTCTTTTATCTGTGTAAAATGTAAACACTATTGTGTACAATGATTTGTACGTTTGTTGGTTCTTAATTGCTTTAATGGCACTGCCGTGTATTTGGACATGTACCTGTGTAATAATGGTTTTCTTTGAAGTACATTGTAAATATGGTACAATAATAGGTAACCATAAAGTAGTAATAATATATTTGATCAAAGTACCATAGCATTAGTATCTGATACATCACTGCACAATGGGACTGACACATTACGGAATCAGAAAATATATGAGCTTTATTGCCAAGCGTGCTCACTACACAAGGAATTTTTTTTGATGATGGGAGAAACAAGCAAGAGAACACAAAAAATTACAGTGAGACACAAAATATAAAACAAAGTAAGAGTATAAATAGACATAACACAAAAAGAGAACATATAACATTGAATGGAATATGTAAATGTGGTCATACATGTGCAAGGTGGGGGTATGTACAGTTGCTGAAATAAAGAGGAGTGAATTAACATATGCCCATGACACATTATTGCACTATGGGAATCCTGAAGGCAGTTTAATTTTTCAAGTGAAAAATGGCCAGAGGGCAACAGTTCAAAAAGGGAGTGGGCAGGGTGTGTGGGGTCCAGAATGATTCTACCTGCTCCTGAAGTCCACTATCATCCCCACTGTTTTAAGCGTGTTCAGCTCAAGGTTGTTGTGATCGCACCAGCCAGGCTAGCTGATCAACCTCAAATCTGTATACAGACTCGTCACCATCGCGGATGAGGCCGATGACTGTGGTGTCATCTGCGAACTTAAGGTGATTGACAGTGGGGTCTTCTGCAGTGCATTAATTCATTACAGGGAGAAGAGCAGTGGAGAGAGAACACATCCCTGAGGAGCACCAGTGCTAATAGTGAGGGCCCCGGATGTGATTTTCCCCAGTCTCACTAGCTGCTGCCTTTCTGTCATAAAGCTATTGATCCACCGACAGATTTTGGTTGGCACGGAAAGCTGTGTCAGTTTGGTTGAGAGAAGATCAGGCATGATCGTATTGAAGGCTGAACTGATGTCCACAAATAGGATCCATGCATAAGTCTCAGGTCTGTGGAGGTGTTACAGGCTGCTCTATCAACATGAGTGATTATCACTTTGGATAAAAAGTATTTACTAAATGACAAAGAACAGTTACATAATAGTGTAGCCTTAAAGGGACAGTTGACCCAAAAATGAAAACTCTCTTATCATTTACTTATGCTCATGCCATCCCAGATGTGTATGACTTTTTTTTCTGCTGAACACAAATGAAGACCTTTTGAAAGAAAAGTTAAGCTCAGTTGGTCTAATGCTCTGTCAATGTAAGCGAACAGTGGCCAGAAATCTGAAGGTCCAAAAAGCAGATAAATACAGCATAAAAGTAATCGGTCTGACTTCAGTGGTTAAATCCATATCTCTAAAAGTGATATGATAAGTGTGGGCAAGAAGTCCTTTTTACTATAAATCTACACATTCACGTTCAGATGTCAAAGTGAAACTAAACAGGTGCCTTAAGTGACTTTCAGAGATTTATTGTAAAAAATGACTTGATCAGTTTCTCACCCACACCTATCATATTGACTTTTAAGTTATGGATTTAACAACTGGAGTCTTATGGATTACTTTTATGCTGCTTCTTGGACCTTCGGATTTCTGGCCACTGTTCACTTGAATTGTACTGACCTACAGAGCTTAAATCATTTTCTAAAAATATTCATTTGTGTTCTGAAGAGGAAAAAAGTCATACACATCTGGGATGGCATGAGGGTGAGTAAATGAAAATAGAATTTTATTTTTGGGTGAACTATCCCTTTAATAAGCACTCCAATCCAAGCAGTTCCCAGGGGGAATGTTTCTGCAGTTAAAGGGGTCATGACATGGGTTTTTTTATTGTATTATTATGTTCCCTTAGGTGCAATTATAGTATTAATATATTTTCTTTTAAGAAAAACTTTTAAAATCTAGTGATTTATGACCTTATCCCACCCTGTTTCTCATCCTCTGATTCAAACAGTCTGTTTTGGGGGCGTTTTCCATTTAAGACTTCAGTGTTAACGCCCACTGTTATGATTGGCTAACGTCAGTGCCTATGTATCAATTATTGACGCCCCAGCCAGAACAATATGCAAGTAAACTAAGTAAAAACACTGTGATTATTCATAATGAATGAAATTGCGCTTTAAAAAGTAGTTTAAAGTTTAAAATAGATTACTTACAGTTTAGCGTCGTCGTTGTTCCCAGAATAGTCGGCACGGACTTATCTTTGAGCAACAGTTTTCTGGCAAAGCCAGCATCATATTGAGATTTGTTCTCAAAACAGTCATCCTTAAAATGTACAGAACAAATGCTTAAGTTAACACTGCCGTGACTGGGACGTCCGCAAAAAATAAACTGCATCCATTTTTCCCTGACGTCTGGATCTTTCGGCAGCTTATTCAGAGGTTTTGTTTGACCACAGTCAGGAACAGCACATCTGTGTGGCATCGTAATTGTCCTGTGCACAAGTAGTCTCTGTCAGAGCTCGCTGTCCATCGACTGAACACTTGTGAGGTGCACGGCGATACGAAATGAGCGTAGTTGTCTTGCGCTTAAAGCGTAGTTATCTTGTGCTGGAGGCGGTCATATGCAAACGCTGGTACGTCACTTCTAACCGTCACGTCACTTCTAACCATGAATCCAGAACGAGATGTATTTTGAGCTTGATTAAATAAATGATTCGTTTAGAATGGGGAGGACGTCTTAAAATATTAAACTTGCAGGACGTTTTAATGATACAAAGACCTCTTATATACCAAAAGATCAAGACAAATTTGGTTTCTCATGTCATGACCCCTTTAAATTAATACAAATTGTCCAAACTGGCAAATATCTGAAGTAAACATAACAAAATGACATGGCATAAAAAATAGGCATGGTAGCAATTTTATTAGAAAAATAAATAAATATAATTGTCAGATCTAATCTACACCCCTTGTTAAATTATGAAACACGTATACAGGCCCAAGACATACAGGTGAAACTAAATTAATATGTTATTCTCTATATAAAGCCATAGAAATTATCACCTAACAAAAAGAGATACAAATGACACTTGACAAGTACATTCTGATATGATTTTCTTCAGTTTGCTTATTCCAAAACTGTACCTAATCTAAATCAAAATACATGGAACATGTAATCAACATTATGAAAACTTTATTTTGTTGTTGCAAAAACACGAGTCATAACAAGGTACTTTATCCATGACACTCTTCTCCAGTAGAAGGACAGCCAGGTTGATGTGACTCTGGCTGCAGTTCATAGTACCACAGCAGCAAAAGGTTTGTAAACAAGCACCCTCATCTTTAAGGTTCAGATTAAATCCTCTGATTGGTAAAAAATAATATAATTTTTTTTTTCTGTACTCTGATTTTTAAATGAGCCAATAAAACACAATACAGCCAAGCATCATCCAATGGCTGGCCCAGTTTAACTCTGACCATTTCTGAATGGTGTGACAGGCCATGTAACCTTAATCTGTAAAACAGCAAATCAAAAAAAAATTCTAATTGTACTGATATTTCCAAGTAGGCAACTGTCCTCATTACCAATTTTATGGAATAAAACAGTAAAATGAAATGTTATGTTGTCTGGTATAAAAAAAGAAAGAAAAAAGTGCCCTCAATATATAATATATATATATATATATATATATATATATATATATATATATATATATATATATATATATAAAGCTCCATAACAAATGTAAGTGGGTATAATTGTGATGTTGATATCTCAAACTTCATTCAAACTGATTCTATTATAAATAACATTGAACTGATTCTGCAGTGCAGGAGCAGCTATAGGGATTCTCCCCCTTTTTTCTAAATACAATTCTATGACCTTTCCAGTTATTTGAGTTTGTTGGATACAGATTTTTAAGTCATTTTGGTTCAGACTAATTTGTTAACAAATAATTGAGACTGATTTGTAAACTGTCTCAAAAGAACTATTTGATCACTATGGCATGTAATCAAGTTTACTCTACAAAAAAATCAATATACAGCTGATGAGATATTTCTAAGCAGAGGAAAACTAGAAAAATGTATATATACATTTCCATTACTTTTTCTTTTAAAGATTTGATTGTGCCTTAAAGTCACAATTATAAAATTCCCTGATATTCCATGTTTCCCTGGTTTTCCATGACCGTGGGGACCCAGCACTATTACTGTAAACATAGACTAAAACAACCCTAGAACTCAAAGAAAAAAAGATCCCCATCTTATTTGGGTGATGGCAGTCACTTGGACAGCGCTTTGAGAGTACACATGCACTGAAAATAACCACCAACCGTTTTCTCAGAACTAGAGGAAACAAAGACAGTCACTTTAGTCAGTATTGGTGACAGTAATGCAGGACATTCAAGTTAGATGACAATTTGCAGCTTCACCAAACAGATGTTAAAATAATTAAACATTCAGTAAAGTGAGAGGAGAGTAAAAAAAAAAAAGCATTCTGCATAGAAATGTGTTTAATGTTGGTAGTAAACATTATTAATGTTTTAATTTAATAAACCGATTTACTGATTTTCTTATTAAAGTTCACATAATTTTATGGATGCCATGAATGAAAGAATAATAGTTTACCATGTTCAACATAAGTGATGAAACCCAAAGACAACAGCACTGCTCATAAATGGAAGCTGAGACCCTGCCAAACAACACATAATGACTTAATCATGCAATTATCAACTCTGAAATTTAGAATCACTTTGAAAAGTGCAATGTTCAATAATTACCAGCAGAGGTCTCTACACAACTATGATAATGTAATGAAAAGATATTTCTATGAACGAGATTTGCTCTCTTTCTCCAGACTTAGACGGATAAATCGGACTATCCCTTCAACCACACCCTCGCTCCAAAACCCCACTTCAAAGACAAGTCAGCAAACAGAAACATGCAAAATGATCCAAAGGCAGAGAGGGTTTCTGATTAGCTAATGCTCTGACTGGCTAAAAAAAATTGGCAGGCTGTTCTTTTTCTTTTGTGCTATTTACAGCACCTAGGTTTGTCACAGAGACAGGTGCGGTTTCTCAGGACACCTATTTCAGTGATATGTGTAAAAGAGCAGGGACATTTTATGTGTTATCCCAAAAATGACTTTTAGCACCTCTAAATCTTCTAAAAGGTCAAACTGGTATATAGCATGAATGACATACAGTGTTATCTGTGCTACACTCTAGGCCACGACCTAACAGGCAAAACTACAATGCTTACTAAGTGATATAGGACAAGCTATTCAGCAGTGATTGAATTATCAAACCATACCAGCTGTAGGGGGCATTTTAAATCTGGGTTGTGGTGTTCAGAGATAAGAAACCTTCTTTATCTTAGCTGCCATGTTTAAAGGGAAACTGGCTTCTGGATGCACTGTTTTCTTAATCATCACAAAAACTAAAATCTGTTTAAACAGATGGAACCTGATACTTAACCAACAAACCTTCCATAAAAAATTCAGTAAACCACTGAGGACAATAAATAGAGAGTTGCAAATCAAACTTACATGTAATAATGCACTGGCTGTGTATCACCAAGATAGCAGGAAACTTCCCAAGTCTGAATGCACTTTAAAAAATATCTGTGCAAAATCGTGATAACATAACATTTGTATTGATTGTGTGTTATTCAGTGGCCCCAAAAAAGTATTTGGGCACTTTTGAACACTCAAGTCACACTAAAAATGCTATTAAATATGGATATGTTCCACTAAGCCTGACAACCACAAAGTGTCCAAATACCTTCTTTTTTATTTCTAAACTTTATACTGCATCTATTGTTTTATAGTTTAGTGTCCAAATAGTGTTTTTGGAGCTATTGTATATATATATATATTAATAATATGTCACAAACCTGAAAGCTCAATACATTCTTAAGGCACATACATGCATTTTGCATGGGTAGAATCGCAGCATGGGATAGCGGGAGATCGTGGCTCACCTTTGAGGAAGTCTTTCTCCATAGATAGGAATGAAGTAAGGAAAGAAATAAGGAGCAATACAGGTGGAAATAACCAGGCAGATTTGACTCCTCAGAAAGCTCAGAGCAATCTTTCCAAACCAGACAACACTCTGCATGAGATAGTTAGATAGTTATTAAATAAGAAGCATTCAACTGATTGAAAATGTGTCCTGCACAATAAAGATTATCTTTTCTTCATCAAAGAAACAATTATTTTCCAATTAAATAGCCTAAAACGGATCTCGTTTAATTTATTTAAAATGTTAACAGCTGTGCGTGTTTGGAAGACACATTGGGAGATTGTTTATAGTGTTTCCTCAACCTTTTCTGTCATATTTAACCCCCACAACCCCATCAGCAAGGCTCAAGTACCTCTTCCTCAAACCAGAAATGAGTTCTTGTAAACTCTGCACATCATTCAGCAAATTTTTATAAAATTAAATTATTACACATATAATTTTGTTATTATTTTTTATTATTATGTTCTTGCTTTAAAGGGTTAGTTCACAAAAAATGAAAATTCTCTCATCATTTACTCATCCTCATGACTTCCCAGATGTGTATGACTTTCTTCCTTCTGCAGAACACATACAAAGATTTTAGAATAATATTTCAGCTCTGTAGGTCCATACAATGCAGAACCTTGAAGCTCTAAAAAGCACATAAAGGCAGAATAAAAGTAATCCATGCAACACTAGTGGTTTAATGTATGTCTTCTGAAGCGATGCAATCACTTTGGATGAGAAAAAGATCAATATTTGTATCTTTTAAAAAATATATTTTTTTACTATAAATCTCCATTTTAAATATAATAATAATAATACATTTGATTTATAGGCCCCTTTCACAACACTCAAGGTCACCGTACAAACAGAGCACAAAAAAGTTAACCATGAAAGCATCAACAATAACAACATTAAGCAAATAGTACTATGATATACAATAAAACATTGGAAGATACAATTTATAAACTCAAAGCATGCACAGTCATAAAAAATCCGTTTAAAAAGGTGAGTTTTAAGACGAGATTTAAAAGAATGAATACTTTTACTGTTATGAATGTCCAGATGAAGGGAATTACATAAGTGAGGGGCACTATAACTAAAAGCTCTAGAACCCATAATCTTTAGACGGAAACATGGTATAACAAGAAGAGTTGACGAGGAAGATCTGAGGGTACGAGTAGGTGTATAGGTATGAAAAAGATTAGAGAGGTATGAGGGAGTAAGATTATTTATGGACTTAAATGTAAGAAGCACGATTTTGAAATCAATTCGGTACTTAACTGGAAGCCAGTGCAAATGTTTAAGAACAGGTGAAATGTATTCAATAGAGGGGTTCTAGAAATGAATTTTGGACCAGCTGAAGTTTATGGAGAAGTTTGGAAGGAAGACCAGAGAAGAGAGCATTGCAGTAATCCATACGTGATATAACCAGTGCATGAATAAGAATTGCTGTGCTGTTCAATGTGAGAGAGGGACGACGACGATTAATGTTATGTAAATGAAAGTATGTAGAGTTATGTTATTAATATGGGCTTCAAAGGATAAGGTGCCATGAAGGATGACACCCAGACACTTAACCTGTGAAGAAGGAGAAGCAGGATTTTCACTTTCAGAAAAAAATAAAAAGGATTTAAAGATTGATCAATTTCTCAAACACCTATTATATCACTACTGAAGACAGATTAAACCACTGGAGTCGTACAGATTATTTTATGCTGCCTTAATGTGATTTTTAGAGCTTGAAAGGTATGGTCACCATTCACTTGCATTATATGTAATATTCTTCTAAAAATATTTGTTTGTTTTCTGAAGATGAAAGTCATACACATTTGGGATAGCATGAGGGTGAGTAAATGAGAAAAAAAATATTTCTGGGTGAACTATCCCTTTAAATGAACTGAAAAAAGTGAAAAGCAATTAATTATGGTTAGTTAGTTAACCTATTATTTTTTCTGTCTTATAGGTTTAACACAACAAAATCTAAATCTTTCCAATTATCCTCTGTCTGGAACCTGCTTAAATCCCCTGGGATGAAACTACTCCTTTTTAAGAATTACAGATTTTAAGAGATGTTTATCCAGTTTGCAGAATTCCATGGCTTTTCTTTCAACATTACCTGATAAAATCATATAAGCTGGTAAATAAAACAAAAGTTATTTATAATTTTGTGGCCATTAATAGCATGTGTCAATTGGCGAAAGATAATGGTTCCCACAAAGCCGAGATATCCCATGAACTCCAGCGGGAGGGAAAGGAGGACACAGCACCCCAATCGAGGTCAAAGGCCAGAGAGATTGCCTTCATGGCCACCATCATCTGAGAGCTTGGACACAACCAAAATAGGCAGTAAGTGATAGACATGTAATGTGACAAGCAAAATTCTCACCTTAATCTTATGGCTTTAAATCACTGGAATGTAACACATGAGTCATATAGACAACTTTGATACTTTTCTGGAAGCTAAAGATTTCCGTTCAATGTAAATGCAAGGAAAAGAGCAACCAGTTCATTCTTATTTAAAAAAATAAAAATAATAATTTCATACATTTTACCCTCTTTTCTCCCAATTTGGAATGCCCAATTCCCACTACTTAATAGGTCCTCGTGGTGGTGCCGTTAATCACCTCAATACGGGTGGCGGAGGACAAGACTCAGTTGCCTCCGCTTTGAGACCGTCAATCCACGCATCTTATCACGTGGCTCGTTGTGCATGACACCGCAGAGTGTGCATGTGGAGGCTCATGCTACTCTCTGCATTCCATGCACAACTTACCATGCCCCATTGAGAGCGAGAACCACTAATCGTGACCACGAGGAGGTTTCCTCATGTGACTATACTCTCCCTAGCAACCGGACCAATTTGGTTGCCTAGGAGACCTGGCTGGAGTCACTCAGCACAGTCTGGATTTGAACTCTCGACTCCAGGGTTGGTAGAACCAGTACATCTCTTTTGTGCTTCATCGATAAAAATAGTCATACAGATTTTGAATGATGTAAGGTTGACTAAAAGATAACAGAGTTTTCATTTTGGGGTGAACAATTCAAGGGACATATAATTGCCCTGCGAAAAAGTAAGCAGGCATACAAGCCATACCACTCCGTAGTAATTGTCTTGTTCAATTACTAAAATGTGTAAAATGTGAAATGTGATAATACAACATACAAACTAGACCAATTTTAACTCACCGCTCATCTTATGCCAGGTCGCTGCATTTAACATGTGTAGCTCGCTACAATAAAAATCAAAGCAAGGTCATGCACATTCAAGAGTTGTTCAGATCCATACTAGTTTTCTATGTTACTTTGGCCTTATCTGTAAAATGCAGTTGTTTTTTGACAGCAACAGGACAACAGACCCCATCAGCATGTAGATGAGGATGACAAGGGAGAGGAAGACCCCCTTGCTACTGGAGTTTATGCAACGGAGCAGAATGAGGTAACACAGAATGCACAGGATAATCACCCACATCATGTGCAGCTCAAAGAACACGTACAGCAATTAGAGGCCACCTGTCAGCAAACTCAGATGCTTCACATGAGATGAGACATCTGTCAAAGGGATACACAGCATTATCCTGCCTCATCAATACTTAACTACGGTGACCGGGAGGGGACATGTTCGGTTCACTTAGTTTTGTTTCATCTTCTACTCGCAGAGCAAACAGATAGAACAGTGCATATGGGACGCTTGATACATTTCCGAAGCAACAACTGCGCTATTTAAACCGCTTTACAATCACCTGTGCAGGTTAGGAGTGGAGAAGCTGACAGCTTCACTCTCATAGAAGCATATATATATATCTCTCATCCTGGACCAGCAACTTCCATTTGTGCTTAAAATTAAAATAAATAGCATGGCATAGATTAATTTTAAATAATAATTAAATAATATTAAATGATTTACATTGCTTTAACAAAAATAAAAATAATAATATAATCAGTTGAAGTAATAGTTTCCCTTCTCTCCACGTTGTGTCAGAGAAGCGACACTAGGGGTCTCTCTTGAGCGCCGATATATACCTCTGTTCTATGAAAAAAGGCCAATGAGAAGTTGGCAGACGGTATTTGCATATCCCGCCCCCGGACATACGGGTATTTAAGCGGGGCGAATACGGGAGTTCATTCAGAAAATTTCTTCGGAGCCGATGTTTGTGTTTGCAGTTGCTGCAAGTTACACACCAAGTTCTTGCTATTCCTCTGATGCTCTGCATGCTGTTGGACCTTACGGCGCACAACAGCGGCTTTCTCCTTCGTGCACGGATGTGCATTGTTGCCCCTGGGCGCTTCGACAGCGCAGATAAAAAAATAATCTAAAAGAGCAAAACACAGCGGCGTTGAATGTCCTTTTAAGGACGCGTCTTTATAAAGATGCCTTTCCGCCCCTGTGTTGTTCCTGGATGCGGTAGAGTGCTCTCCGCTTCAGACGGCCACAGGCGTTGTCTCGTGTGTCTGGGTAGCGATCACACCGAGGCTGCGTTTGTGGATGATTCATGTTCTTAATGTGAGAACATGGCCATGACAACATTGCGGTCGTGGCTTGCTTACAACCGTAAGCAAGCCACTCCAGCCACCCCCCCGTCGCCGATGGAGGCGATTTGGGGATGGCAGCGGGTGCAGCTCTGCCGGGTACGCCCCCTCGGACCACCCGCACCCCGGCACGCTCGTTGACTCCCGTCCGTGCTCGAGGTAACAGCGACTCGCCTTACAGACAGTCTGCCTATCCTCTTAAGACCGAAGTGGATGAGCTCGCCGCTGCATCGGAGGGCGTGGTATCTGACGCTGAGGACTCCCCTGGTCTGCCACTATCGGGCCTGCACGCCCAGGCTGAGGCCGACGCGCAGATGACCGACATGCTTTCACGGGCAGCCACTAGCGTGGGCTTGGATTGGAACCCTCCATCCTCCCCACAGCCATCACGGCTGGACGACTGGTTCCTGGGGTCTGGGCTCTGGGCTCGGTCCCGTTTTTCCCGGAAGTGCATGATGAGCTGACGTCTTCATGGAGAGCACCCCTCTCCACTCGTCACACTGCCACCTGCTCATCCGCCCTCGCCACCCTTGACGGCGGAACGAGCCACGGATACACGGCGATTCCCCAGGTAGATAGGGCAGTTGCGCTCCACTTATGTCCTGGAAACCCTACCACCTGGCGGGGCCGCCCTGTACTCCCCTCCTGGCCCTGTAGAGCAACATCCTCGCTGACCGCATAGGCCTACAGCACCGCTGGACGCGCTGCTTCCACCCTGCATGCCATGGCTCTCCTGCAGGTCCACCAAGCCAAGTGTGAAGCTGACAAGACTCGCTTCCTCAACGCCCGTCTCCCAGTTTGGCCTCTTCGGCGACACCGTCGAGGACTTCGCCCAGCAGTTCTCCACGGTGAAGAAGCAGACGGAGGCCATCTCACACATCATGCCCCACCGAAAAAACCTGCCGCCCCGGGCCATGCCCCGTCTGCTTGCCGAGGGCGTCCCCCCGCGGCCAGGAAACCTTCTGCTCCGCCTCAACCCGGGCCCAGCTCTCAGCCCCAGCAACCCGCGGGAAGCATACGCCCCCTGTAAAGGACCACTAAATCTCCCTATCTCTGAAATGGGCCATCACCTTTACCTCCAGCCATAGAGGGCGGTGTGGTCATGGAATACTTGAGAAAGGTTTTCGCAAAAAGGGGACTCTTACTAAACCTGAGATAAAAACTCTTTATTTGTTTATGTTTTGGTTTATTAATGGTTTTCGCTGAATACATAATGTTGTATTTTTATTTTGTTTTACAAGAGTGACTGTCACTTACCTCACATGCTTTTATTTTGAAGTCCGTGAAAGGAATTGCAGTGGCGCGCTGTGTGTATATTGGCGCACTTTCTATGTGATCATTGTTGCCAACTTAGCGACTTTGTCGCTATTTTTAGCGACTTTTCAGACCCCTTTAGCGACATTTTTTCCAAAAAGCGACTAGCGACAAATCTAGCGACATTTTGGACAAACCTTAGCAACTTTCCAAATTCCAAATATCGCCAGTACTGCAAGCGTGAGGTCTTACTTCCCCGCTGCGTCTGCACTGTTCAGTGAGCGGATGAGAGGAGCAGCACGTTCCGTTGACTGCACGCCAGCGGACATAGACATGAATGAGCTGCGCATGTGCACGCTGTGTTAGCAGGAACCAATCAGTGATCACATAGCAGCTGCCTTCTCCTTTGTTTTAATTCAAAACATTTAATTTCACCGTTTTTTCTTGGCATGCGCTTATATTCACTACTAATCAGAGTTTTAGTTCATTCCGGTTCGGTTTCTGAACTCTCCAACTTCAGATCGTATATTTACAGACTCTATACATTTTACTTATCCAAACACAACAATAAACCTTCTTCAAACTCATAAACATGTAACGTTAGCTAAGTTCCGTTCCGTTCCGTTGTCTAACAGAAAATATGTAATTGAGAACCGTTTTACTGGACATTCGGCTATATACTTATATAAAAACAGTATGAGCACGGTTTAGGGGAGATAACCGTTATTATAAACTGAAGTAGGCTACAGTACCGACAAATTAGGCAGAATGCAAATACGACGCGATGACGTCATTAATATGCTAATGATGCATGACGTCATCTGGCGACATTTAGCTACTTTTCGAGCAGGCTTTAGCTACTTTCCATTGAAAATAGTTGGCAACACTGTTAATGTGATGCGTCATTCTGATTAAAGCTACCAGAGAAGTGAAATGAGAATTTTCCAAACTGTGAAAATATAGCTTTAAAAAAAGGTTTCTTTCTACCTCTTAGCTCCTGGCTGATGAAGGGCACAAGGTACCGATTTAATTTGTTGTATGCTAAATTTTGAGAGATTAAAGTGTTTGTTTCGTTCTCCTTTGAAGCTATTAGTGGGTCGTTAGCATATATATAACGTTAGGCTATGCAGGTGTGGAAATCAGTGATACGTTATGTAGAGTGTGTGTGATTGATTGTTACTGTCACACGCAGAACGCAAACACAGTGTATTATTGCTTCGTTTCTCTTGATTTGAACGTCTGATAGATTGTTTTCAGGAAATTAGGCCTTTATTTGGTCACTTCATATATTTTAGGTTTTTCTCTCTGAATTGAGATCGTCAGTTGTACAAAATAATTCAGTTGTCATTTAGTCCATTTAGCACTTTTAAAAGGAGATTGTTGTAATTTAAAACATTTATAATGCATATTCAGGTTTACTACAGTACAATAAGGGAAAGTTATTACATTAGCCTGCTCACTAAAACTTGAGTTGTTACACTATTTACTAAAGCCAATTAGATTGTATATGTGTATTCTCATGTGTTTGTTATGGACATGTATAATTTACGGTGAGATGTCTAATATTTGTTTGTTTACTTTCATTTAGCTCTTACGGTGTTTCTGGGAACAAAATTCAATTTAAACATCAGTCCCTGAGAGTAAACTGCATCTGTTCAGCCGGGAATGCTACACCCCCTGTCTCACGGACCCCCTCGAGGACACGGAAGGCTCCCAGGCGCTCCTGAGACAGTCCACCCAGAGTCCAAGACGTTAGCTCCGGAGGTGGTAAGACCGCTCTGTCCTCCGGTGGAGGGCCGGGAGGAGAATCTTGTGGGTGGAGGGGGCTGTCCCCCTCCACCCTCAAGGTGTATGTCGCCGCCATCACGGCTCACCACGACAGGATAGACAGCAAGTCTCTAGATAAGCACGACTTAATTATCAGATTCCTAAAAGGTGCCCGGAGGCTAACTCACTCCCGGCCAAACCTGTTTCCCTCCTGGGATCTCTCGATCGTCCTCACGGGCCTCCAGAGACCCCCCTTCGAGCCGCTAGATTCAGCTGGACCCAGGACCCTTTCTCGCAAAACGGCCCTGCTGATCGCGCTCGCCTCCATCAAGAGGGTCGGGGACCTGCAAGCGTTCTCTGTCAGCGACACTTGCCTGGAGTTCGGTCCGGCAGACACATACGTGATCCTAAGACCGCGACCGGGCTACGTGCCCAAGGTTCCTACCACGCCCTTCAGAGACCAGGTAGTGAACCTGCAAGCGCTGCCCCGGGAGGAGGGAGACCCAGCCCTTTCGTTTCTGTGTCCGGTACGTGCTTTGCGTATCTATCTGGACCGCACGCAGAGCTCTAGACATTCTGAGCAGCTCTTTGTCTGCTTCGGGTGACAGCAGAAAGGGAACGCTGTCTCCAAACAGAGGCTCGCCCACTGGGTTGTCGACGCCATTTCACTGGCTTATCACACCAAGGCCGTGCCCCCCCCCACCCTGCGGGTCCGAACTCACACAACCAGGAGTGTTGCATCCTCATGGGCACTGGCCAGGGGCACCTCTCTTGCAGACATCTGGTGGGTAACACCTAACACTTTCGCGAGATTCTACAATCTCCGAGTTGAGTCAGTATCGGCACGTGTTCTCTCAGGTCCAAGCCCGTAGAACTCTGTAACACGCTGACGATCTTAGGCAGTTCCAGCTTCCTCGGTCGCTGTGCTGTAAGCTTCCCCCCTCTACGAGGCTGGATCTACCACCGCGCCAACTTTCCCACATAGGTCCTAAGCGGCCATGTGATGTATTCGCCACTCTTTGCCTCCCCTGCAGGGTAGGTGTGGTCTCCACGAGGGTCTTCTCCCCTGAAAGAATAGGAAGCGGGGTAAGACCCCCTTCCCTTAATGCATGTAAGGGCCCCGGCTGTAGTTGCTCTATGCGAGAAACATAGAGAGAAAAGAGGCCCAGCCAGGCTTGGCCCGTTCCCAGGTTGGCAAGCATCACCTTGTTCCCCTCTCCAGGGTAACCTGAAGGATTATGATGGCTTTAATGGGGCACTGGGGAAGGGTACGTGCAACCTGATACAGTTGGTCACCTTTGCACGTAAGAATACCTGCCCGCTCCTGTATCAGCAGTTCATGTACACGGCTCCGCGCATGGCATGTTTAAAAGTGGACCCCTAGTGTCGCTTCTCTGACACAACGTGGAGAGAGCGACAGAAGGGGAACGTCTAGGTTACGTATGTAATTTTTAAAAATAGCATTTAATTAAAAAGCTGAAAGGGAAAAAATAGAGTAAAAAGTAAATTAGGAAGAAACTGAAAAAAGAAAGATATTGAAGGACAAGATGAATCGTGATGCATTGAGAATTGTTTTATAATTGAATCATTACCATTTGAATCGTAATCGAATCGTGAGGCCAGTGAAGATTCACACCTCTAAGATGGACTGTGAATATTTCAACCACTATAATTATTGCTGTAAAGCAATAAAAAAAGAATTGCAGTAAGGCAAAAAAAGAAAAGAAATGGGGAACGTCTAGGTTACGTATGCGACAGAAGGGGAACGTCTAGGTTACGTATGTAACCTCCGTTCCCCGATGGAGGGAATGAGACATTGTGTCTTCCCCACCACGTCGCTGAGCCGAGCCACTGTTGTGGCCGGACCATTTCCGGCTCCTCAGAAAAATCCTGAATGAACTCCTGTATTCGCCCTGCTTAAATACCCGTATGTCCGGGGGCGGGATATGCAAATACCGTCTGCCAACTTCTCATTGGCCTTTTTTCATAGAACAGAGGTATATATCGGAGCTCAAGAGAGACCCCTAGTGTCGCCTTTCTGACACAACGTCTCGTTCCCTCCATCAGGGAACGGAGGTTACATACGTATTTTGATTGAGAACCAATATTTTTTTTGTGCTTTTAAGAGATTTTTTTATTATGTTCTAAAGAAAGAAACTGAAAAACTGATATACTCTTTTAAACTATAAACCATTTATTTAGTCTTGTGGATGTTCCATGTTTTGTTCACAGCTCATGCTGAATGTAAAAGGCCAGTATATGTAATGTGACTCATTCTGATTTTTAAAATAGCATTTAATTAAAAAGCTGAAAGGGAAAAAATAGAGTAAAAAGTAAATTAGGAAGAAACTGAAAAAAGAAAGATATTGAAGGACAAGATGAATCGTGATGCATTGAGAATTGTTTTATAATTGAATCATTACCATTTGAATCGTAATCGAATCGTGAGGCCAGTGAAGATTCACACCTCTAAGATGGACTGTGAATATTTCAACCACTATAATTATTGCTGTAAAGCAATAAAAAAAGAATTGCAGTAAGGCAAAAAAAAAAAAGAAATGGAAAAAAAGGGCCATTTGGACCATGTGGTGAGTTAAAATATATATATATATATATATATGTAAAGTGTATATATATATATGTGTGTGTGTGTGTGTGTGTGTATACACCGACCACTTTTTTTAATTACACCTCTACGCCTTACTCATGCGATTATCTAATCAGCCAATCATGTGAAAAATATCCAGTGAGCGGCAGTTCTGCAGACATTAATGCCTTGTTGATGAGAGAGGTCAACGGAGAATGGCCAGACTGGTTCGAGCTGACAGAAAGGCTACAGTAACTCAGATAACCACTCTGTACAACTATAGTGTACAGGTGTTCCTGTAGTGTTATAAAATAATCTGTGGTGTTATAAAATAATCTGTTAAATATGCAAAAGATTGGATATTCAAAATATAATGCATCATATTTTGTCATTATGTGAAGATTCACTGCCCAACACAATAAAAGAATGTGCACAACATGCATCTCTATGTTTTTCTTTCAGGTTATTGTAATAATCTTAGTAAACACGCATCAGTTTTTTTAGTGACCGTCTGAACCGTCTATTTTCATATCGCAGTTGGCTTAACAGGAGACACCATAACCATCACGTTTTTAATATGCTTGTTAAGTTCAAGTTCAGTTTTGAAGTTGCTGCATTCTGTTCCATTTAGCTACGCTCTGTCTAGCTGTTTGAAACATTCACCTGCTGTATATACGTTGAGTCCACTGCCACACACCTGGGGTGTGTGTGTGTCTCCCGAAGTGTTCGCTCCTGTGGGGAAAGCCACGACGCTCCGTATTGTTGTTGCCGTGTTGATTCATGAAGCGTTCCATTCAACTCAGACAGTTGGAATTTCCACCTTTCAACTGGGGAAAGTGCACTGGAATGACACTTTATGTCGGACTTCTAACTTGGAACCTCGTGCAGAAATCTTCAACTCCCATTTCGTCGAGATGTAGGCATGTGTTACATAACGCAAACATTTCAGCACCCAGGGCAGGGAGGTTTACAATCAGTGACAAACATTCACTTTTATTAAATAATATCCATTAACGAGTCAAAGTTCTTATATTAAATGATAATAAAACATGTTTAGCAAATGTTTTGCAGAGAGAGGTGTTCAAAACATGGTTAATTACACTCTCTTTTGATTATCATAACCATAGCTTTGCTGCATCGTATATCAATTTGGTTGCTATGAGATGTCTCTGACAATCAATGTACCCCTCAAAATCACAACGTAATCAATCTCAAAATTAAAAAGAAGCTCCCTCCTTGATACGTTTGTGTTTAGTTGTTCATGTCCCTGAATTTGAATTAAGTGAAAAGTCACATCATGCATGATCACCATCAATCATCGTTTTCATGATCGATCATTGCTGCCACGTCCGAGTATATACTCATACCCATCCCTATACAGATATAAAAAAAATTTAATGCTGAAGTTTAATTTGCTAAAGTTTAAAATCTCAAAATTGTTATTTTCTCTGGCTGCCATTCAGTCTCTATCGCGCAAATATCGAGGTGTCTCTCGCACACTTTTGTTTTTGACCCTGGCTCAGATGACAATGAGGGAGTGTTTTCAGGCAATACGAAGAAAACAGCAGCTTGGTTGTATCTCTACCACTCCTGGCTCACCACTTGCAGGTGAAGTCTCCATTCTCGTTACAGTAAACCTACTCCCGTTTTTATAGATAATAAATGAGTAGAGTGTGTACCTTCTGGAAATTTATATATTCCAATTTTAGCCACAGGAAGTGGTGAGTTTAAGTTTAAGAAAGTGAAAAAAAAAACTGATACTGCATTAATTTTTTTAAACAGTTAAGTTTTAATCGCAGAAATATGTGCGATAAATTTCCCAGCCCTAATATCCAGTAGGGTTGCCATGGTGTATGGTGTTACCGGTTTTACTCAGTACAAGGGACAATACCAGTGTGAAATTTTATACCGGTGGAAACATTATGAATGGAACTTCCAATATCAATACAATAGCCTAACGAATAGAATAGCCTTAAAATAAGGAATAGTTGCCTAATGAAGAGTTTGCAACCCCTGATAAATGAACCTAAATAACACATTGAACACCAGATGTTTTTTTACCAACGTACCAAATTACACAGGCAGCAAAGTATATGCATTGACAGAAGATGTTTAATTGCAGGTAGCGAATATTATGTGCACGATGGGTAACTGTAAGATGTATCGGAATTAGAATAACACAAGAAATGCTGTTAGACACAGACACGCACTTGAAGAAACACACTTTATTATATTTTTAAGAACAGATGAGAGAAAAGCCTTCTTTGCGCATGTCTGACTGTTTGTTTGGAGGCATGCTGTCTCGTGGAACACGCGTATGTAAAGGGTTTTCACTCTTTCTTTGTTTCAGTCTTCTGAAAAAAATTTTGGTCATTGACATCTCAGCTCAGAAGGTGCTTTGAGTTCAGTTCACTTTATTTCCACAGAGCAGTTAGTTTTGAACGCAACTCTGCAGCCTATACATCTGTGATTAAATCATAAAATAATACAAAAACACGTTCACTTCAAACCATGATTTATATTTACGCCATTGTTATCATCATAATTATTATTATGTTTATATTTAGAATTGTTTTTATATCTTAATTTGTATTAGTAATTTTCTGCAGTTGACACAGACAGGTAGGTGGTTATACATGTTTTTTTTTTTTACCACTTCATTATTTTAATAGTTTTTTCATTTAGTTTGAAGTGTTATTTGAATTTAGAAATGTCTTTGTTTTTTAACTAAATGAATACAATTTTCTAAAATTACAATATTTTTCACAATTTGATCGCAATATTTTAATTAATACATTATATATATATATATATTTAAAAATATTGTGACCTGTAGAGAATGCACGGATGAAGTAGGTTAGTTTCCAAAGAGATGTTGCCCTTCACAACTGTTGAAAAGCCATCTTTCTAAAAGTTGAACAACACAATTTTAAATGTACGTTTTTAAGTTTAATTTTAATTTTTAGTTAAAATAAATAAAATATACAATTCAAAGTTTGAAATAAAGCTGCCTTGCATTATTGTGAAGGTTACCCCATAGTACCACTTAGCGTCCAACCAGAAATAATACTGGTGTTAGCCGGTTTGAACGTGAACACCGCACCGGTGTGAAAATAGGATACCGTGGCAAGTCTAATATACAGTACATAAATATTACAGCTGTCACAATTAACACGTTAATACATGCAATTAATTAAAAAAAGTTTAATGCAGCATATTTTCTTAATTTTGATTAACGCATTGACCGTTAATACAGCTTAAACACTGGTGTGAAACGCCCGGAGTCATTACACTGATGCACACGCCACAATGCCAGAGCCCGTCAAGCCTACAAGCTTAGCATAAAACAGCATTTGGCAGTACTGTTGTAACACACTAGTTGACCTTTATGCTCTCTTCTATTATAGAGACGCTAAGGTTGTTATCTAGATAAATAAAAGAATCTCTGACAGCGCTTCCCTGTCAGCGATAAAATTATGAAGAAAGGAGCTCCTAGCGCTATTTGATGTACAAAACAAGCCCAGATGGGACTTCAGCCTATGTAAGGCTAATTTTAATTACCATAGAAGCACATCAAGTATTAACTATCACCAAAACGCAGAATGAGACGTGTTTATTTGCAAGCCTTTTTCATGGCAAGATCAAAGCGACCCACAAGACTGGTGTTGACGCTCTAACATAAATCAAGAACACAGCTTCATGATTGCTGTAAGAAAATGGATGGCCACAATCTACCGGTAGATTAATAGCAGTGAATAAGCAACCTATGTGGGGACTAGATCTTTCAATTAGTCATACTCACACTTATCGTAGTTTAATTGACTGACATATAGTGTGTGTGTGTGTGTGTGTGTGTGTATATATTTACACACACAAAAACAAACAAACAACCGCCATTCGCCACTAAGTGGCAGTGACGTCACCACGACGCTTGTGCCAGGCTATGTGCACGTTAAGGCCACGTGAAGTGTCGAACGCCCGCTGGCAGGAGGTCACGGGACAGATCCAACCGGTGACATGGGTCGAATGACTGAGATGACTGGTTGATGCACCACCTGTGCCCCCTACTGTGCCAAATTGCTGTGCTTTAGCCACCCTGCGCTCTGCTCGTTGTTGTGAGCGTCGCTCCTCTGCCCTCCATTGTTGTTGGAGGGCGACTGCCTCCAACTGGCCAGCAGCATCCTTCACAAGCCTCCTCCAAAGAGGCCGATCTTGACACTGCTGGTACCAGTCGTCGGCAAGTCCACTCAGCTCCAGATCCTCCTGTACCACATCACTCCATCTCTTCTCCAGCCCGTGCCGCGCCTGCTTAGCCCCCTCTATCCGGCCAAACAATAACTGTTTAGGCATGCGGTGGCCGGGCATGCGGGCTACATGACCCAGCCAACGCAACCTTGCCTGCCGGAGGAGCTCACCGATGGGACTTTGTCCACATCTTTCAAAGACTTGTGAGCTCCTCACACAATCCAGCCTGGTTAAACCCAGGATGGATCTTAGGCAGGCCAGCCTAAATGTTTCTAGCCGGCGATGATGTTCCATTAGGGGGGTCCACGTTTCGCAAGCATAGAGAAGGGAGGGAATGACCGTGGCCGAGAATACTTGAAGCTTTGTGCGGAGCGACAAACCGGGTAGCTTCCACACAGCGTTACGCAGCCGATGAAAAGATAATGCCGCTCGACTGATTCGGAGTGAGACCTCTGCTGTCAAACCGGTGCTGGTCATAAGCACACTTCCCAGGTATGGAAAACACTCCACTCTCTCCACAACTGCCCCATCACCAATTGGGAGCTGTGGGGGTGTAGTGTCCGTTGGTACATAATACCCAGGAAGGTGCTTAGTTTTGGTTGGGCTGATGGTCAGGCCCCATCTCTTAGTGGCAAGCTCCAGGTTCATCAGCAGCGCTCCAACTCCTCCTCTGAGTGAGCAGCAATCACCAGATCATCAGCATACATAATGTGGTTGACCAATAGGGAGCCATCCCTTGACCGCACCGGGCATCGATCAACCTCCCATTATATCTGTACCAGATGGAAATTCCTCCAGTACAGCCATCGAAGGCTTCACGAACCACATGGTCAAAATAGATATTAAATAATGTGGGGGCCAGAGGACATCCCTGTCGCACTCCAAGGTGAACAGGGAATGGCTCCGACTCCCGACCACGTAGTTTTACCGGGCCCGCTCGCCATCATGAAGGTCCTTAATGATCGCGAGCAGCGGGTCTGGGACTCAAAGCACGAAGAACAACCCAGAGCCCAGGCCTACTGATGGTATCATAGGCCTTGACCAGGTCAATAAAGCAGAGATGTAGGTCTTGCTGGAATTCCCTACACCTCTGCTGTAGCAGACGGACAGAGAATATGGCATCTGTGCAAGACCGCCCTTCCTGAAACCACACTGGGGCTCCGCAAGTCTCTCCTCAGCGTGCCTGGCAAGGCGATGTTGAATAATCCTTGCCAGGACCTTTCCTGGCACACTGAGGAGTGAGATGCCCCTATAGTTATTACAATCTGAGCGGTCCCCTTTTTAAAGAGAGGGACCACCAGGGCATCCTTCCAATCCTGCGGAACCCGCCCAGTGGTCCAGACTGTTGTTATGATGTCATGTAGGGCAGTCTGTGCACAAACACCACCCTCCCTCAGCATTTCACTGGGGAGATCATCTCTGCCCGGTGCCTTTCCTGGCCTCAGGCTCTGGATCGCCTTCAGTACTTCCTCTAAAGATGGTACCTCAGCCAGCCACCCACAAGGAGTGACTTCTTCCTTCAATATTTGTGGCACCACGAGCCCCAGCAGGGTCATCCCCACTTTGTCCCACAATGTTTTCCAGGCTCAGGGACTTCCCTCCCCAGGACCTCACAGAAATGCTCAGCAAATCTGTAAACCTGTTTCTGGGGGTCGGAGATTGGATCACCATTCTTTCCCCTAATGATGGTAATAGGTGTGGCTGCAAGTAACTTTTTGATAGAATTAAAGAGCGATTTGTGATCGTGGGCCACTGAGGCAGACTCCATCTCCTCAGCAACCCGCGACCACCAACCATCCTTGCAGCGCCTCACAGCTCTCCGAACCTCCGAGCGAAGGCTGCGGTAATCCTCCTCATTCTCTGGCGTGGGATGCTGTAGACGATGAGAGTGGGCCTGTCGCTTTTTCTCAGCCAGCCTGAACACCTCCTCTGTCAGCCAGGGTTTCTGAGGAGGTCTGGACCGTGTGCCCAAAACTGCCATTGCAGTTACATGAGCCATAGCCCTAAACCTCGCCCATTTCCCCTCGACATCCAGAGGAGTGGGGGACGATGCCAACTCCAGCTGCAAGCGATGCTGAAATTCTCGCTTGCAACTTTCATCAGCTAGCCTAGACCAGGCCTTGCAACTTTTGGGTTTGAAAGGGGCCCTGGGTTTACACCCACCACCGGAGTGGAAGAATGGCAGGCGCATCTTACAGATGACAAGTCGCACACACACACACACACACACAGAGTACTGTGCAAAAGTTTTATGCACACTGAAAGTATGGCATAGTGAGGATCTCTTTAAAAATAATTTTCATTTATCACTTAATGTCATACAAAGTCCAGTAAACATAAAAAGCTAAATCAATATTCAGTGTGACCACCTTTGTTTTATAACAGCACCAATTCTCCTACTTACATCTGGACACAGTTTTTCTTGGTTGTTGGCAGACAGAATGTTCCAAGCTTCTTGGAGTTTTTGCCTATCTATTTAGGCTGTCTCTATTTTTTCTGTAATCTCAGACTGATACAATGTTCAGTGGGGGGTTTGTTGGGGCAATGATATCAGTTGCAGGGCTCCCTGTTCTTCTACAGCCAATAAATGCAAAAAACACATAAAAATAACTAATTACGACGGGCTCATGATTCCGTGAGTTCACTGTGACAAGAACACTGTTCAGTTTGTGCCAACAGCATCTTTCAAAGTCGGTACATGTATGATACTTAATAAATATATATATATATTTATCAGTCAGACAGATTAACAATGATAGATCAAACTTTCACTTTTTAATACTTGGTTGCAAATCCTTTGCAGTCAATTACAGCCTGAAGTCTGGAACGCATAAACATCACCAGACGCTGGGTTTCATCCCTGTTGATGCTCTGTCAGGCCTCTACTGCAACTGTCTTCAGTTCCTGCATGTTCTTGGGGCATTTTCCCTTCAGTTTTGTCTTCAGCAAGTGAAATGCATGCTCAATCGGATTCAGGTCAGGTGATTGACTTGGCCATTGCATAACATTCCTCTTTTTTCCCTTAAAAAACTCTTTGGTTGCTTTCGCAGTATGCTTCGGGTCACTGTCCATCTGTTCTGTGAAGCGCCGTCCAATGAGTTCTGAAGCATTATTGCCCGAAAACACTTCAGAATTCATCCTGATGCTTTTGTCAGCAGTCACATCATCAATAAATACAAGAGAACCAGTTCCATTGGCAGCCATACATGCCCACGCCATGGCACTACCACCACCATGCTTCACTGATGAGGTGGTATGCTTTGGATCATGAGCAGTTCCTTTCCTACTCCATATTCTTCTCTTCCCATCACTCTGGTACAAGTTGATCTTTGTCTCATCTGTCCATAGGATGTTGTTCCAGAACTTTGAAGGCTTTTTTAGATGTTTGGCAAACTCTAATCTGGCCTTCCTGTTTTTGAGGCTCACCAATAGTTTACATCTTGTGGTGAACCCTCTGTATTCACTCTGGTGAAGTCTTCTCTTGATTGTTGACTTTGACACACATACGCCTACCTCCTGGAGAGTGTTCTTGATCTGGCCAACTGTTGTGAAGGGTGTTTTCTTCACCAGGGAAAGAATTTTTTGGTCATCCACTACAGTTGTTTTCCGTGGTCTTCCGGGTCTTTTGGTGTTGCTGAGCTCACCGGTGCGTTCTTTCTTTTTAAGAATGTTCCAAACAGTTGATTTGGCCACACCTAATGTTTTTGCTATCTCTCTGATGGGTTTGTTTTGATTTTTCAGCCTAATGATGGCTTGCTTCACTGATAGTGACAGCTCTTTGGATCTCATATTGAGAGTTGACAGCAACAGATTCCAAATGCAAATAGCACACTTAAAATTAACTCTGGACCTTTTATCTGCTCCTTGTAAATGGGATAATGAGGGAATAACACACACCTGGCCATGGAACAGCTGAGCAGCCAATTGTCCCATTACTTTTGGTCCCTTAAAAGTGGGAGGCACATATACAAACTGTTGTAATTCCTACACCGTTCACCTGATTTGGATGTAATACCCTCAAATTAAAGCTGAAAGTCTGCAGTTAAAGCACATCTTGTTCATTTCATTTCAAATCCATTGTGGTGGTGTATAGAGCCAAAAAGATTAGAATTGTGTCGATGTCCCAATATTTATGGACCTGACTGTACCTATAATATATATATAATTATTATTTATTTTTTTTATCTGATGATTTTTAAATGTTGTGTTGTGTTAATACAGCATTTTGTCACTTACCACAGTTGTGAATCACTCACTATAATCTCGACTGGTAAATATCCCACAATGCATCTGTACATTTGAAATTTACAGCAGTATGCGGTTCATGTGATACAACAGTCCAATAAACTGCTGCGTGCCCCCAGAATGCATTGCTGTTCACAGCAATCTACTGTATTATTGATAAACAGCCAGCTTACTGTAAAATCATGACATAAGTGTCTCACTTCTGTTCAAATGCACTTTGGATCACATAATTTATATGTATAAATGTTTTTCATCTGAAAGGACTAAATATTAAATTAAACAAATGACAATAAAATGCTAAGTAATCTCTTTATTAATCAAAATACATTTTGAATGTAACTGTATTCTAATTACCAATTATTTAAATTGTAACTGTAGTGTATTTTGTATTTTAAATACGTAATCCTGTTACATGTAGGCCTATTTCATTACTCCCCAACCCTATCTGTAGTAAGACAGGTACTATACACTAGGGACTAACATCAACTTTTTTTTCTCAATTAATTGAATACTGTACTCATGTTATTAAACTTGCTGTAAAAAATCTCACATGTAGTAAGTCAGTCTATCCACTGGGAATAATTACAACATTCGGAAAGATTTTTTTTTTTTTTTTTTATGTTTTTCTCTTATGAAGATAATTTAGGTGCAAATCAAATGAGCACCTGTGCCAGTGTTATTTGTAGTTGTAGAGATTAGCCACACATGTGTATCAGTATTTGTAAAATACAGAAATGTATTTTAAGAGTTTCAAGCTTGTAGATTTTTTTTCTCTCCCACATTCACAACACAACAGTTACACCTTCTCAAATTCTTCATTGCAGGTGCACAAATCTTTTAATTTTCTCAAACACTGCACTTTTAATTAACCTACAGGATTTACAATTCAAAGTTTATTACAAGGCACATATGAATGACAATGAGAGATCCTAGGCAGAAAAGTCACATTTATTATATGTAGCTAATATGTAAATTTTATGTAATTTAATTAATTAAACTTTGGTTATAAAATATTTACCTGCCCTATCCAAGAGTCTTAACCAGTCAGATTTCACATAGGCTAAATCAAACCTATTAATAAACACCAGCACGTCACAGACACTTAATAAACACGTTTTCGTAAATATAGTAGCCTAAGACTCGCTATCTTCTGCACTCAACAGGACTCAGAAAGCACGTCTTTCTGTTATATGGATTTTAATCGCGGCTGGCTTGACCGCAGTGACCAGCATGCATATATAAACTATAAACAAATGTATAACGGTGAGTGATTTCGGAAAAAAGAAAGAAAAAAATACCTTTATTGGTATTTGCCATTGCCAGCTCAGGAAGATGCTCATGGAAGTTATATTTTTTTCCCTGTTCGGGCGTCATGATCCGCCAATGGAGAGGCACCCAAACTAGCTCTTCTGATTGACCAAAATTATCTGATCTCTGAACAGTGCCCGCCTGCTGCCTCTACAGATGCACAAATCACTTTTGCTCCATATTTTACACAGACATGTCGTGCAAAAGGGAGAGCGGGCGAAAAACAATGTTTGAGACTCGTAGCAGCAGATTCAAGCCATTGAAGTTTTGTACTTGTGTTTGTGCGAGAAAAATATAAAAGAAATTTTTTTTTTTTGTTAGAAAATATTCTAAAAGTGTGCAACTCTCGTTGGATGAATTCACATACTGATTTGCGGCTGAGCAAAATGTGTCTGTGACTTCACATTTTTTGATGCGGGTGTGTGAATGTGTTTTGCACCATATTTACTGCAACAACTGTAGCAAAAATTTCAGTGTATGAGATTCTTAATTTGTGATTTGTGATTTGTGCACCTGCAATGAAGAATTTGAGAAGGTGTAACTTGTGTTGGGTTTGTGGGAGAGAAAAAAAATCTACAAGCTTGCAACTCTTAAAATAAATTTCTCTGTGACTTCAAATTTACTGATACACATGTGTGGCAAATCTCTACAACAACAAATAACACTGGCACAGGTGCTCATTTGAGTTGCACCAAAATTATCTTTATATTCTTTGCCTTTTTTAAATCAGAAACAGTCTTTTTTTTTTTTTTTTTTTTTTTAATTATGATTATTATTAAACATCCAAGCCAATTGAATGAACGCTGTATGCCAGTGACGTTTTAGATTGTGTGTGGAGTTTTCAGACGGTCCCAAAGATATCCAAAGAATAACGATAACCTAAACCAACTTTACAGCGCTCCCTTCAGCACAGAAATATACCGTAATATAGCCTATGCCATAAAGTAAAACTGAAAGAACGATTCACCAGGATTCGAGGCCACAAAACTAAGTCTGTTGTCGTTGGAATGAAATCGAAGATAAATTAGATTATATCCCTTGGTAAGTCGTTTTAGTGTTTTTATTGAGGCAAATCGTAACTTAAGCATTCAATAACGTGTCAACTTTGACCGTTGACGTTGACGAAACATATCGATAAACATAAATGGCTATTTGTGTTATAAATGTTTGTTATAGTAGTCATTCTGTATTCATATATTCACGTGTTATTTAGTCTCTTTACGACTACTTGTCAAACGGGGATTTCTGAAAGATAAAAAATGAAAGTGAAAAATGTTCTCTCCACAACTGGTTGATTGATATTGTTTTACGTGATAAAGATTAATGTAAGTTAACATTTAATTGTATGGTACATGTTCAATTATTATTGTCCATAATTAAAGGCATTCAAATGCATTTTTCCTTCTTTATTTTTCAGTTTGTTTCTGTAAGAATCCTGCATGCAGAAAGTTTGTTCACATGAGTAGATCACATCTTGAAGAAACTTGAACAGTCAGTCACATGTCTCTTCTGTAAAATCCCCTAAAATTTAAGGCATGAAAACATCCGATTATGCAGCTAATGTCAGCACTGAGCAGCATAGTAGTGAAATGCAAGAAAATGTTCTTTTGTACATTAACTCACTAAACACCTCTGCATATTTGAGATGTATGTGACCATGTTCACTTTTAGATTTACTGTTATTATAACTATTATTGTCCTTCTTAACTATAAAGTTTGTTTATGTGGATGTGGCCATGCTGAATATGAGAATGACAATCAGTGCTGTCCCATGTGTGCACCAGGTAAGACTCCATGAAAATCGGCAAATTGAATTCACAAATGCAAATGTATTTAATTCTATACAAAGTTGTTCATAAGATTTTTTGTATCACCATGTTTGTTCAAATATAGTTCCTTGGTGAAGGTAATTGTCTTTATAACACTCAATGGTTTGGATTCAGAAGTATAAATCCCATTCATTTTTATTCCATAGAGGGAACTGATTTTAAATAATAACTGATAAAACTTTATACAGACAGATAACTTATGGTGTATGCTTCTGCTGAAGCCATCAGTCATCTTATTTAAACTTTTTTAAACAAAAACATGATTTTTAATATTGAAACCACTGGTAAAGAACTGCACTACCCTGAGATCCACCAATCAGATCCACCAATATCTAAATATTTTTCAAAAAACCTAAAATATATTATTTATATACTTATAATCAACAACTTGAAATCAATAGTTTTATTTCCATCATTTTTTATTCTAATACATTATTCGCAGTGCTTCGTGTGTTACGTATTGGAAGGAAGTTCAAGAGATGGATCTAGGTGTAGCAAAACTGTATTTAATAAGATAAACAAAGTACAGATTAACGGGGTAAACACGCGGGAACAAAAGAAACATCCACGATGGGGGAAAAAAAACACAGGATCAGAGGAAACATGAACACGTCAAGAACAAGGTCAAAACATATACAACAACTGACAACCAATGATACAAACAACAGGGCTTTAAATACACAAAGGATAATGACTAAACACAGGTGAGGACAATGAAGGACAGCTGGCAGAGATGAGAGCAGGGAATTATGGGAAGTGTAGTCCAGGAACAGATGACGGGAGAAACAGGACAAACAACAGTGAAAAGTGAGATTGTAGTTTATTTCCTAATTTAAGATGTTAGTCTTGTAGCTTTGTTTTTTTTTAATCCAAGATGCTGGAGAAATTGGGCAGGCACTGTTGTGCTTTATTCTGCTTAAGAAAAAATGTATGTTCAGTTGAAAAACGTGTTTAAATAGAGTATATAACAATGTCATACAAAAATCATGTATTCTGAGTCTGGGCAAATAGACATCTTTTTAAAATAAGCAATTACAAACAATGTCTCTCTTTCAAGAAGTTAAACCATTGCTTAATCACAGACAATTTTCATTTGCTGCCTTTTCAGGTAATCGTGTTTATTGGCACTGCACAGATGATACCAGTACAACTTGTGTTCCATGCCTTGAGTACACTTTCATTGATAAACCCAGTAGCTTTACAAAATGCCTTTCCTGCACTGTGTGTAATACAGGTGAGTGCCCCCTTTATGTTCATCAGGAATGAAAATGTTTTTTTTTTTTTAGATGTTGTTCAGCAACAAGTAAATGGAAGCTGGTAGCTTGATGGTAAAAATAATGCTGGAAGTGGACTGGGCTCAGTGAGCATCGCTTCCTGAGAAAATAAAGAACTTTTGAGAAGTAAACATAAGAACTCTCTCACAAAGTTAGCATCTCCACCTGAGATAACAACCATTGTAAAACTCCCTCTTCATTGTTGTTTCTTCACATCTGTCCCTCTCTCCCCTCTTCCTCCAGCTCAAAATAACCTCATATCCAAACTGAAAAAAAATATTATGTGCTGGATTTGCTTCAAAATATAGTGCAACATGTTTGCATCCCACTTTATAAGCAGATTCCATTAGGAATTTTAAGCAAAATTACCTAAAAAAAGAATAGGTGCTATTGCCAAATTAATGAGCTTCCATTAAAAAATGTACTGTGACATGCCAGCTACTAAACCCTAAGAGTTTCTGTTTACCCAATTATGCAATTTAATCAAATTTAGCTCAATTGTAAGCGGTATTAGCAGCTTCAAATTCTAGGTTCTATTCATTTACTTTCAATTAACTCTGAAATAAAATGACCTAAAGAAATAACAGACAACTGGTGAATGTCAAAAGTTTTGATTGTTGTTTACAAATGTACAATTTAACATAGATATTCATGCTCTCCTAGAACCAAAATATGTTCTCAAATACAAAAATCGTAACAAAATCATGACGATAAACAAAAAACATAAAAACAAGTGGGCTATGACTTAAAAGAATTTCAGTAAATCTAAATAAACACAATTCAAAATGCATTTAACACTGCAGAAATATAAGCATGTAGGACAAAACTCTCTGAAATAGAACTGAAACAGTTTGTATTTATAAATGAAACGATTAATTTAAAAGATATGTTCAGTTTGGCCAGACATTGCCATCATCAAGATGCAACACCATTTACTGTGTGAAAAAGAAAGAAAGAAAATGTGTCGGCTTGTTTGGGTAGCTGATGTGGAGGGCATAAAGTAGCCCAAAAAGTCAGTGCACTGACCCAAGTTTTAACAAATGCCCCAACTCATTTTCAAGGACAATCAATACATCCAGTGTGTTGAAAGGAAACTTTCAATCTTCCTGCTCCAAAGCATTGATGGCATCTTCTCCATTCTGTGCTTGGTCAAGCTCCTCTTCCTAAATGCATATAAATAATCTTTGTCAAAATGTATATGAATAGTTTCCATTGTATTTATTTGCACAATTAAATATCCTCAAAATCAATCATTATAGAGTAAAAAGAAAAGTCATGCTTAAAGGGATGGTTCACCCAAAAATAAAAATTCTCTCATTTACTCATCACTATGTCATCCCAGATGTGTAGGACTTTCTTCTGTTGAACACAAACAAATGTTTTTAGAAGAATATCTTAGCTCTGTTGGTACGTTCAACGCAAGTGAATGGTGGTCAAAAATGGTAAAAAAGCACATTAAGGTGGCATAAAGTAATCCATATGACTCCAGTGGTTGAATCCATGTCTTCAGAAGTGATAGAATTTTTAACAGATAAATATTTAAGTCCTTTTTTACTATCAATCTCCACTATAATATTTGTCTTCTCTTGTTTTTGGGGATTCACATTATTTGTGCATTTCACCACCCAATGGGCAGGGAGGAAAATTCACATTTAAAACTACTTCACTATTGATTGATCTCACCCACACTTATAATTTCGCTTCTGAAGACAAGGATGAAACCACTGGAGTCGTATTCATATTTTTATTGCTACATTTATGTGCTTATTGTACTTTCAAATTTCTGGTCACCATTCACTTGCAAATTCTCAGATTGTGTTCAGTAGAAGAAAGATAGTCAAACAAATCTGGGATAGCATGAGGGTGTTTATGCTTTATCTAGAAAAGGGGCATTCATTACATCAATCGCGATAGCAAGAGCACCATTGGTTGGTTGATCTAGATGAAAAATAAAAGATTGACTTTTTAATTCATGACGTCTGTAGCTGCGTGTTATTTGATTGACAGCCGGCTAAGGTTTGTGTGCTAATGCTAAATTGTGAAATACACTTTAAAATTCCACCAGTGCCTGTTTTGATGAGGATTTAATGTAAACGCAGTCATTTATGTCTAAAGTGAACTTAAACAGTGGGACAAAAAAGTATATTTGCATCAAAATGTCAGACTTGAAGTGTACATGTAACCGAATTGAGTAGTGCCTAGTAGGCTATGTCATATAAAGGCTATTAATCAAACAACAATAACAAGGACATTGTTATTCACTCACTACATTTGGTTGAATAACTTTAGTAGGTTTAAATTAATAATGTAATAGAATAAATCTGTTAATGTGTGTTGTTTTTTTTATATACTGACCCCTGATGTAGAGATTCTATTAATTGGTATAATAAATTACCAGGAAATTAGAGATGATATAATCATTTATAATTATGCTTAGCATTTATAAATATAGAAAAGTGTCAACATTTGTACAGAAATAATTCAGCAGAACATTCCACCAGACAAAAACTTCTGAAAATTGTGCATCATGCATTAGAATGAGAAAACGACTATTTCTTTGCTTAAAAGATACAAGAACCAAATCAATGTTGAACATTATATCTCAAAAGGAGTACAATGTGGCCCCCCATGTGCTACTTCAAGAAATAATTCATAATTCCATTCAAAAATGCCATCTGTGTTCTGAACTTTATTCAGAACACAAATTACGATTTTTAGAAGAATATTTCAGCTCTGTAGGTCCATTCAATGTAACTGAAGGGGTGCCAAAATTTTGACGCTACAAAAAGCACATAAAAGCAGAATAAAAGTAATACATACAACTCCAGTGGTTTAATCCATGACTTCAGAATTGATATGACAGGTGTGGGTGAGAAACAGATCAATATTTAAGTCCATTTTTGCTAGAAATTATTCTCTCTGCCCAGTAGGTGGCGATATGCATGAAGAATGTGAATCACCAAAAACATAAGAAGAAAGTGAAATTTAAAGTGGAGATTGACTGAGCAAGATGGAGAATTAATAGTAAAAAATGAATTAAATATTGATCTGTTTCTCCAAACATCTATCATATCGCTTCTTAATTCATGGATTAAACCACTGGAGGCACATAGATTAGAATACTTTTATGCTGATTTGTGGAGCTTCGATATTATAGCACCGATTCACTATCATTGTATGGACCAAAAGAGCTGAGATATTCTTCTAAAAATCTTAATTCGTGTTCTGCAGAAGAAAGTCAAACACATCTGGGATTGCAAGAGGGTGAGTAAATGATGAGATAATTGTAATTTTGGGGTGAATCCAGTTAACTAAAAATATATATTATTATAGAAAAGGTGCATTGAGATGTATTTATTGTGTTCTAAAAGTTGTAAGAACTTCAGAATAATAAGTAAACAACAACAACATTGGTGTATTTTTTCAGTATACTTGATCTAAGAATAATTTTTATGGTATATTATCAGTTCATTCAGATGCAACTGCAAATGTATCTGTTAAAAGACAAGCAGATAAATTGATGCATGATGTTTTCTATGCCAGAATTCTTTATAAATCTTTACTGACTCATGTCCATCTTAGGCCAAGGCTTAAGAGTCAATAAAGCATGCACTCGGTCTTCGGACACTGTTTGTGGACCACTGGAGGGATTTTACTGCATTGCCAAAAGTAAAGGCAGCTGCACTTTTGCTGTGGAACACTCTAAATGCAGCCCAGGACAATACATCAAACAAGCAGGTAATAATCTAAAACGAATGTATAAAAACACACGGTGCATGAAACACAATAATTTTTTATTATTGTTAAAATAGGAAGGTATTTTATTAAGTCTATAAATGCTCAACAGCATTTCTCTGCTGCGCTTTGAAAGGATTAAAATGAGTTGTTACTGTATTCAAATTGTATGCAAGATATCTTATTGCATAATTTGCAAAAGATGAAAACATCCATAATCTATATGTTTACTGTCTCTGCAGGTACTGGCTCCACAGATACTGTGTGTGCAAACTGTACAGGTGAAAAATATTCAAATGGATCTTTCTCATCCTGCTTACACGCACACAAAGTGAGTGTTCACTTGAGCTGATTGTGTGGTTTACTGTTTGTTATCATTTTTATGTATTACAAAACTGTATAATATTCACAGGTGTGAGGACATGGGGCTTACTGAAATAATACCAGGAACATATTCATCTGATGCTGAATGTGGAAAACCTTCTGTTGCTCCAGCAATCATCACTACTTGCATCATAGGAGCTGTAATATTTGCATTAATTGTTATAATATATATTTGGAAGAAGAAACAATCTGCAAGTTCACGTAAGGTTAATTCCACCCTCTTAAAAATAGTTGTGTGATGTAGTGGCATTTATATTAAATCTGTAGTTGTTTTCCTAATGGACTTTCTATGAAAATACAACAACCAGATTAAATCAGTAGAATCGAACAATAGAACATACAGTAGATAATGTTGATGTTGTCAGGTAAATTGGGCAATATTTTAAAAGTGTGTGTGTTTGTGTGTGTGTCAGGTTTCTTCTGTCATTCTGTGTCAAACTATGTGACAAATCATTTTATGACTTTAAATGGTAAAGGAGAATAAATGTTAACATTTAAATGCTGCAATATTAATGTATATAATATCAACAGTACATACTAAACATTTAAACCTCATGTAAAGAAAAGAACAGCAACATTTTATATATTTACAGTCATTGGCTCTTGATTCTTAAAGGACTGTAGCAACAAAGTTATCTGGTACATTTGATTTAATGGCCCAATTTACCTGACTTTACCCTCTACACTTACCCTATATACTGTATATACAGTACACTATAAAGATGTATACATTATTAATAACTGTATTTCTCTTTGGTCAGGTAAAACAGGGATACAGGTATATTGAAACTTAATTTCTTTGACATGAAAGAATAATAAAGGAAATAAATATTTATACTGTAAGGTATGGCGGAGGATCAGTGGCCTTAACAGATTCACGAACAAACAAGAACTTACTGTTAAAAACTCCCCTAATTACTGAAATAGCGCCAACCAGTCTCCACAAGCACAATAAATGTATTGACAAAGAGATAATGAACTATTGACAGAGAACCGCATGTGACATCCGCATGCTCACCACGTGCTTATCGTGTGGACAGGAAGGGGAAACTTTGAACGTAACAATGTGTGTGTGTGTGTTTTTCAGTTAAACACAGAACTGCATATTGCTAATGAAATACGTGTAATCCCTGTATGTTGTGTATTTCTGAGGTATATCAAACTCGTTAGAACTGTTTCGTTGTGTGTTTTAAACTCTGAGGCCTCATATTTAATAGCCTCAGTGTATATTCCCTTTCTAAGTGTACTAAACACACGTTTCTTGGTATCAAATTAAACCTTACGATTTGTCCTAGTTGAATATAAATATAAGATTACCTTAGAATGGTGTTCTGCTAGGTATTACCATCTTTTGAGTTATTCAAACCAAAGCCAGACCGGTCATAAGAAACATGCAAATGAGCCGTGACGGAACAAAGGAATCATTCTCCTGCCCAAAGAAAGGGGACTTTTACGACCCCCAAAGGAATGCTCAGACTGCTGAAGCTCACTGCTTTCTTACTGAGAAGGAGAAATGACACCTTTTAATCCTATATATGCTATATATATATAATCCATGTGATAAAAATATTGACATGTATCTAATGTGCCATCTCACAATTTCCCTTAAATGTTGCTTGATCTATGTTTCTTGCAAACTCTAATGGGTTAATGTTTCAGACTTTGCATACTATGGTTAACCGAAATCATATGTGTGGCATATTTGGTCTCTATAACTTGGTATTTTGAAGATCAAAATGACTGTGTACATGATATGTCGATAACAACAACATATTAGTATTACAAGTATATTTCCTAGTTTCTTTCTTGCTCATGCAATGAGAAATGTGAGAACAAAGAGCAATAAACCAAATTCCCGCCTGGAACCCAAACCCTTCTCATTGGTCGAGCCAATGAGAGGTGGGACATGTTTTCTAAGGTTATAAATGCTCTTAGCTCTTATTTCTCGCTCTCTTATCTCTTATCTCTTAGCCCTCTCTTAGCCCTCTCTTAGCTCTCTCTTAGCCTCTCTTGTTTTCTGGTCCTCTGAGCCTTGTGCTCTCTCACTCTCTCGCTGAATGATGCCAAACTAGAAGGCCCCAAGGACTCCCAAGCGTGCGCCAGGCTACGGCCTTGTCTCTGACTCCCACTGGTTCTCTCTCTCATCAAGACAACATCATCAAAGATCAACTCAAGCCATCAACAAATTGCATCAGGACAGTTTAATTCAAATGGGACATGCAAGAATCAAACTTAGTCTCATTATTTGATACATTAAGTATCCTTAACCCCTTTCTAAAAAGGGCGTGTCAGAACTAATATGATGGTTTGCTCAGGCTGTTGATCTGCTGAACTTCAAACAATGCTATAACTTCTTGCCTTCCTGTATTCTGCTTCAGCCCTCTTTCCCTTGGTAAACTGTATGCATGTATGTATATGTATGTTAGAGTAGTTTAAATGTTTAGTCTAGTTAATAAAGTCTTGTTCATGTCACATGTAAAGTTGTCTGTGTCTCAAGCTCATATCTAAAGTCACTAATCATAGATTTTGACTACTTGCTCTTAATACTTAGTAAGAAAGACATTTCCCATGCCCGGAAATGTACCTTTCTATTAATTAATTAATTAATAACCAATGTTGAGTGTTCACGGGATGAACCGAGTATTTGGTTGTAATGTTAATGTAGCTACATAAAGTTAACCCGATTAACTGATCCAAATATTCATAATCGATTATAACAAGTTATGATTGATTATTAATATTTCATAGAGCTGATTCGCTACAATGTTTTAATTTATTTGGATTGATTTGTTTTTGTTTAAAGGAATCAAATAAGGAATCCCATGAAAAAGGCAGTTCAACAGGTAAGATTAATGTCATTTTGTATGTAGATTTAATCATTTATGATGAGAAACTTGAATGGCTTATATAAAGTATTAGATTTTAATATTAATGTAACACTTTTGTCTCATTTGGTTGACTAGGAAATCCATGCACTAATACTTCATGTTCATGCTACTTGAAAAGTAATGATTTTCTTCACCTTTTTTTCAGATGTTGGAGGCACGGTAAATAAAGAGCCACTTGTGTTCAGAGGACCAGGTCAGACAAGAAATGGGAGTTTCTATTCTACTCAAAAATGATTCCTCACACTCTCAAGAATTTGTCCAACTTGAAATCCAGTGGCTTGAACAAACAGACTTTGAAAGAAAACTAAACAAACAGCTCATGCCTTTACTATGAGTGTTATGACACTACTGCGATCTATTAATCTGAATTACACAAATGTGTGTGCCAGACCTAAAATAAAGTTGATAATATCTACATTGCTGTGCAAATATTTTAGGCAGATGTGAAAAATGTTGTATAGTGATCAGTTTTCAGAAATATTGCCATGAATAATTTGTATTTAGCATTTAACTTTCATACAAATTTCAGTACATTGATATAAAAAACGAAATCAACCCTATATACCTTGAATACAGCACCAGTTCTTCAAGGTACACTTGTATAATTATTTTAGACCTGTAGCACTGACATCAATAATAATGAAATGCTTTGAGAAGTACATTGTGTCCTTATTGAAAAATGAAGTTATGTCAAAACTAGACCCATGGCAGTTTGCGTACAGACAGGGCAGAAGCACGGATGATGCAGTAGAAAGTATCACTCATCTATTATCTAAACATTTGGATGATTCAAAAGCATACGCGCGCCTACTTTTTATTGATTTTAGTTCAGCTTTTAATACCTTGCAACCGTATTTATTACTGGAAAAACTAAAATTGATGGGTGTAAATCCTTTTATTATTAGATGGTATTTTTCTTTTTTAACAAATAGAACCCAACAGGTTAAGGTTAATGGGAAGATCTCCGATTCTCATGTAATCAGCAGGAACCCCGCAAGGGTGTGTGAGCTCCCGTTCTCTTCACACTGTATACAAACAGTTGTGTGAGGAATAATATTAATAACTATATTGTGAAATTTAGTGATGATACTGCGATTCTTAGCTTGTTATATAAAGATCAGGACATTTTGTCTTACAGCTCTGAGATTAATCAGTTTATAGAGTGGTGTGATGCTAACCACCTGATTGTAAATGTGAAGAAAACGGAGGAGATGATATTTGATCCTAAGTCAATCGGAAACCATAGCGCTATTTATTCACGATGTCCCTATCAAACAAGTGTCCTCATATAAATATCTGGGTGTTTATGTTGACTGTTCTCTTACATGGCAGGTTCAGATAGATACTTTGTGCACTCGGTTACAACAAAGACTGTATTTCTTGAGAAGGCTCAGACTTTATGGGGTCAGTAGTAGGATTATGATGTTGTTTTATCAGGCTGTATTGGAGAACACGATCAATTATGGAATACATCTTTGGTACGGTAATTTAACAGTACGTCTGAAATCTAGGCTTAGTCGACTTATTAAAACGGCCATGAAGGTCATGGGCAAAATAGAACCTCTTTATCTTCAGACCCTCTATGAAAAATCTACATTGAGGGAGGCAAATAAGATTATGCATGATACAACACATGTCCTGTACTCTTTGAGTTTGTAATGCTGCCATCGGGGAGAAGACTAAGAATGCCTAGCTGACTAAACCGGTTTAAGAATTCATTTATCCCTTCAGCGGTTAAGTTATTAAATAATACCAAGCAGAAATAATTATTCTAAGCATGGTATTTGTGTAATGGTTTTAATTTTTTTAATTTTTGTGATGACTCTCTAGTGGTGACAATTACTTCCCAGTGTATAGAGTGGTGTGATGCCAAGTTCTCTCCAGTGTATATATACAGTAGTGTGAGGCCAACTACTTGATTGTAAATCTTTTTTTTTGTATTGTGTTTGTTTTATATGTCTGGTGTTGCAGTGGTTGTATTCGTGAGCCCAAAACAAATTTCCCAGTGGGACAATAAAGTATACCTACCTACCTACCTACCTACTTGTGCACAGTTTCTCAAGGTTAGGGAGAACTTGCCACATTTCTATGTATTTGAGATGTCTCATTGTTTCTGAATCTTCAGATGTTGAGATCCGGGCAGTTCTATTCTATTAGCAAAAGTAATGTTTGGAAATCTTAAATGAATATTTCCTGAACACACTTAAGCAGAAGATATAAAATAACTGACATAAGACAAATGTTTTTGTAAAACATCTAATCTGCCTGAGAAATGTTCATCTATGAAGATATGTAGCAACATAATATACGACTATGAAATTCCCTAAATTTGAATATAATCTTTATGTACATCTGTAAAGCACATTGTAAACACAAATGAACATTTATTTTCATTAAGTATTCTATAAAGCTTTCAGTGTTATTCACTTTGTATGAATCACTTTTTATTATATAAATATAAAGTTTGTGTTTAATACATTTTCACTATCAGCATCCTACAACAAATAATTTCTGGTTGTGACTGCATATTAGTTGTTTTTTTATTTTGTAAATATACACACACACAGGGTTGGGGAGAAACGGAATACATGTAATGAGGATTAAGTATTTAAAATACAAAATATAAGTAACTGTATTCCACTTCAGTTACAATTTAAATCATTTGTAATTAGAATACAGTTACATTCAAAAAGTTTTTTGATTACTGAAGAGATTACTTTGCATTTTATTGTCAATTGTTTCATTAAATATTTAGTTTTTTCAGATGGAAAACATTTATACATTTAAATGATGTGATCCAAAGTGCATTTGAACAGCGGCGAAACACTTTCTTATGATGTGTTACATTCATACGAGCAGACAGAGAAGTATGTTTGAAGTAAGTTTGGAGCAGAAGAAATAGAAATAAACCTTCTGTAAATTGTCAGCTTTACGCTAAGCTAAAATGCTATTTCTAGACATTTTACATGCACGTTACCAGGCAGGATCATATTTGTAATCAAGAAAATTCACATTGGATCATAATTTCTTTTTTTCTAGTAAAACATTTGATATTAGGGCAATCATATTCTTTATAATGATTTTTGTATTGTTTTCCTGTAAAAATACCTAAAAATACTTAAAGCAATTGTTTTCGAAACAACACTGCATAAAATATTTAGGTTTTTCAAAGAATGTATAATGTATTAATACATGTGTATTATGTCTTAATGTACTGGCAGAGATTTTATATTCACAACAAGTGAAAAAAATCTACCAGTGCTGTAGAAGTAATCCAAAGTAATTTGAATATTTTACTGACCTTGAGTAATCTAACAGAATATGTTACAAATTATATTTTACAGCATGTATTCTGTAATAGTAGTGGAATACAAAATGAAACCTCCCAACCCTGTTTATTTATATGTGTATATATATATATATATATATATATATATATATATATATATATATATATATATATATATATACACTCACCTAAAGGATTATTAGGAACACCATACTAATACTGTGTTTGACCCCCTTTCACCTTCAGAACTGCCTTAATTCTACGTGGCATTGATTCAACAAGGTGCTGAAAGCATTCTTTAGAAATGTTGGCCCATATTGATAGGATAGCATCTTGCAGTTGATGGAGATTTGTGGGATGCACAACCAGGGCACAAAGCTCCCGTTCCACCACGTCCCAAAGATGCTCTATTGGGTTGAGATCTGGTGACTGTGGGGGCCATTTTAGTACAGTGAACTCATTGTCATGTTCAAGAAACCAATTTGAAATGATTCGAGCTTTGTGACATGGTGCATTATCCTGCTGGAAGTAGCCATCATAGGATGGGTACATGGTGGCCATAAAGGGATGGACATGGTCAGAAACAATGCTCAGGTAGGCCGTGGCATTTAAGCGATGCCCAATTGGCACTAAGGGGCCTAAAGTGTGCCAAGAAAACATCCCCCACACCATTACACCACCACCAGCAGCCTGCACAGTGGTAACAAGTCACGATGGATCCATGTTCTCATTCTGTTTACGCCAAATTCTGACTCTACCATCTGAATGTCTCAACAGAAATTGAGACTCATCAGACCAGGCAACATTTTTCCAGTCTTCAACTGTCCAATTTTGGTGAGCTCTTGCAAATTGTAGCCTCTTTTTCCTATTTGTAGTGGAGATGAGTGGTACCCGGTGGGGTCTTCTGCTGTTGTAGCCCATCCGCCTCAAGGTTGTGCGTGTTGTGGCTTCACAAATGCTTTGCTGCATACCTCGGTTGTAACGAGTGGTTATTTCAGTCAAAGTTGCTCTTCTATCAGCTTGAATCAGTCGGCCCATTCTCCTCTGACCTCTAGCATCAACAAGGCATTTTCTCCCACAGGACTGCCGCATACTGGATGTTTTTCCCTTTTCAAACCATTCTTTGTAAACCCTAGAAATGGTTGTGCATGAAAATCCCAGTAACTGAGCAGATTGTGAACTACTCAGACCGGCCCGTCTGGCACCAACAACCATGCCACGCTCAAAATTGCTTAAATCACCTTTCTTTCCCATTCTGACATTCAGTTTGGAGTTCAGGAGATTGTCTTGACCAGGACCACACCCCTAAATGCATTGAAGCAACTGCCATGTGATTGGTTGATTAGATAATTGCATTAATGAGAAACTGAACAGGTGTTCCTAATAATCCTTTAGGTGAGTGTATATATATATATATATATATATATATATATATATATATATACAAGCATAACACAAACTCTGAAATCTTGAAAATCTTTCCTTGTGTTTAAGTCAGAGTTAAATTTTCATTAAAATGTTGGTCAAACTCCCAAATACATCTGAACTCTCCTAGAGTTTCATATTTTCAGATTTAAAGCACAATGATACTAAACTATCATTCATAAGCTGTACAATAATTGATTTCTCTGGTGAATTTAAGAAATTAAATCTCTGTTTTATATACAGTAACTAACATATGTACAGTGCAATGGGTGAAATGACATCATGGGGTAAGATTTCCACTGTGAGTGTATTACTCACTCTCAACAATTAAACACTTCAGAGGTTGTTTTTAAATGTGCTTTATAAATAAATTGATCTTGACCTTGATACAGAATGTAACTAAAAGTGTATGCTGTATATTTCTGCCTATGTTTCTATAGGAACAGAATATAGAGTCAGGCGACTGTCCTGCTGGTTCATATTCAGATGGTACTCTCTGCAAAATATATACAAAGTTAGTATCATCAACATTGACTTTCCACCAGTTGTTAAAATGAAACTTGTTCATTGGTTTTTTAAATTCAGCCTCAATAGATTTGAAATTAAATGGAGCCCTTTTCTAACAAAATATATCTTTTGGCTGTACTTTTCTGCATATCGCGGCGCCGCTCTGCGGTCCATTCTGCATAATGTGGCGTCTTGTTTGAGCTTATCGCGGCCCATTAGGCATGTTTCGCAGACAACCCACCGGCCCGCTCGGTTCTCCCAATGCCCAGTCCGCCTCTGATCGGACCCAAAGAGTGTCGGCCCACCGGGAAAATACCCGGTATGCCAGATTACCAGTCCAGCCCTGATGTATGATTATTGTATAACTACTTCGCATGACAGGAAGAGAACATTGTGGAATTATCATTAAGTTTTGCTGGAAGATAATACCTATGCCAGTCTGTGTTCATATAATAGTTTCCCACCTCCCAGTTTCCTCAAGAGATGTTAGATAATGCAGCAATATGAGAGGAAAACATCGTGCGATCGACCATCCTTATTGCTTCCAGTTACAACATAATTACAGAATTTCCATAGTCGAGATGTAGCCTACGAACACGCGGTTTGTTTCTAGATCTTTAACTTTTCTCGGATACTGATGTTGCTTTGTCACGATTCCAGCCTCATTCACATAAATGCTTTGATTGCACGTTGATTTTTTGTTTTTAATTTATCAAGAAAGAACTTGATCTATGCAGATGTTTAAGCGGTAAAATCCCGAACAAACGACGAATCGACTCGTGATTCGTGAATGTTCATTTTGTTCATTGCTGCACTTCACGCGAGTGATTCTTACCAGATTCCAGAGGCAGATCCGGTGTCCTGCGCTACTGTTACACACGGAAGTGGGATGTGAACATGATAAAATGTGTCGTCCAGTTGTCCTTTCCACTCCGATAGAAAGATCATAAACATCTGTAAGACTCTAATAAACATACCGGAGTCAGAGTTCAACCAAACTTGACTCAGTTGAACTTGACAGCGTGCTGTGTTCAGTTTCTCCGCAGAGCCAGTGGAGGTGCTGGAGTGCCTTTGGACTGGAGGAGGCTTTGATTTATAATGGGAAGTGATACACATTCTGATTTCTTTTTAATTATCATCGAAATTCATTAAAAAGTAATTTCTTCTTATTTTTTTTTGTAATAGCTCTTGGGTAGACTAAACAATTAAACACAATTGAACCACAAAGGAATGCAATCAATTGTTATTTATTGCCTATTATTACTATATTATAAGTTTAACAGTATTGTGAAAGCAGATTTTAATCGAAAATGTTAACCAGGTTCTTAGGACAAAGGTGAGCCTATTTATTTTATTGTAATTTTGTATAATTCATTAATTGGATTGGTTTTATATTTTTATAATATTTTCAAATTTGGCTATTTCATGAATTGTTTTGTATTTCAGATTTGTTTTCATCTTTACATTTTAGTGACCTGAGACCTCATTCCATCCGCTGTACCTCATCCCTTTTTTTTAGTTGTGCCCACATCTCTTTAGTATTCCTCAATCTCCCTTTCATAAGTAACAAAAATAAATAAATAAATGCCAAAACTGCAATAAATATATAAATGCCAAAATTGATAATAATAATAATAATAATAATAATAATAATAATAATAATAATAATAATAATGTTATTAAGTACCAAAAGTGTAATGAGTCATTAGAGACCCTAGGTTTGTGAGTGTTTTTTTTTTTGCACTTCCATAAATATTTATTTATGATTATTTAATTCATACAAATAAATACTATATCACGTTGATTTTCAACAATGATTTATAAACAATTGTGGATTATCTGTATTCATATGCGTGTACACATACTGTACATATTGTAGGCCTACATGCTATTTCTTACTCAAAGTGGCACTGATGTTTCAGTGATTGACTTGATTTACATTTGTCATTGCTATTTGATTAAGAAACAACATGGAAGTAAACTATAACAATTACAACACTTGAACACTATGAGATGACTTTTGTCATTTGGGTGTACTACTGAAATAATGTAAATTGTGCATCTCTTTAGATGAATATAAAGTGTTTGATGAAATTCCCATGCATTTAAGGGTTAAATGTGCTGTAAGCGATTTTTTTTTAATGGAATGGTGGGCAGAAAATGTGTTGAATGAACTGCATTTATTTTGTGGTGCAAAAAAAGGACAAAAATGTCAGTTGTTTTTTGTATTCAAGGCTTCCTCAAGGAACTCTGTCTCTCGGCTGCTTGTTAGGGTTGTTTTTTGGAATGTATGGGTTATCCATACATTCATGTCCATGTGCTGTATTTCATGTATTTGCTCTCCTGTAAAGTGTCCTTGGGTTCAAGAAAGGCACTATATAAAATAAACATATTATTATTATGTGTCTATAGACCAAAAATTAAATAATAACCCCATAATGAGATATTCATTGGAGTATTACAAACATTGTACAAAGCGGTCATCTTTATTTTACATTTAAATATATACAAGCAAACAACCTAGACCAGTCCATAAATAAATACATTCCCTGTATTCTGCCCTGTACGTGCATGCTTCTTGAGCCATCCCACCATGTAATTCTTTTTAATCTTTTGAATGAGCAATAGCTTTGATGAATTAATGATGTCTAATTACTTTTTTTTTTAATGATTTTTAATGCTATTTTGCAGTGGTGCATCTCCTGCTGTGGTTGATTTCAGGATGCATTGCAACTCAAAGAGCTACAAGTGAGGCACTGGAACACTGTGACACTTGTTTCCATGGTAATTGTTCATATGACACTGGACAAGCTCAGTCTAAATTTAGTTCTTGCATGCGAGACTCCTGTCTCTCATTTCCTGGAATCTTTTCTTCTGTAAATGTCATTGACTGACTGTCAATAGACAGCCATACAAATATAAAGATGCATTATTAATTCCTTTGACCTTGAAAAACATCAGCTGGGTGATTAGATGCAGGTTAAGTAGAGATAACACAATTCCTCTAATGAAGTCACAGGTTTGTGTGTAATCAAGGGAATTCAGATATTGACTATGGTGGAAAGCAAAGATACAATGGGAAGACAATAGGAATGCACATTTTACAGCATTAATTCCTTCTAAATGTGCTGTTTCTAGGCTGGGCTGAAATTATTTCCAGAAATCTATTTCTTATCCTAAAAAAAAAAAAAATTTAAATGAAAGAATATTATTGAATTAGTTTAACAATCAATAATGCAAAATGACTGAAATGCATTTCTAATTATGCATACTGTAATAATGAAGCAGTTTGCCATCAGCTATGCCTTCTACCTTCTATACTCACTGAACACTTTATTAGTGCTCGACATGGTCTTCTGCTGTTGTAGCCCATCTGCCTCAAGGTTTGACGTCTAGTGCATTCTTGATGCTATTCTGCTCACTACAATTGTACAGAGGGTTATCTGAGTTACTGTAGCCTTTCTGTCAGCCCAAACCAGTCTGGCCATTCACAGTCTCACTGGATGTTTTTTTGTTGTTGTTTTGCACCATTCTGTATAAACTCTAGAGATTGTTGTGCATGCAAATCCTAAGAGATCAAGCAGTTACAGAAATATTTAAAACAGCCTGTCTGGCACAAACAATCATGCCACGGTCTGAATTCACTGAGATCACATTTTTCCCCATTCTGATGGTTGATGTGACTATTAACTGATGTTTCTAACCCATATCTGCGTGATTTAATGCATTGCCACACAATTGGCTGATTAGATGATCGCATGAACAAGTAGGTGTACAGGTGTTCCTAATAAAATGCTCAGCGATTGTAGATGCTAGTTACAGCCGCTGTGAGCTAGATGTCTCTGTTGCTCTTATTGCAAGAATGTATGAATTACTGCCTAGAACTCTCTGTTTTGCTTGTCTAAACACCTGGGGTATTGAGATCTGCTTCGTTCTCAACCACCAAACCTATGCAGACTCGCTTTTCCCTTCCCCCACTATGACCCACATGAGATAGGTGTAGGACTTGATGGATTAGGCCCTGAATCTCAGCATCTCTCTTCTCAAGCTCCACCCTTATCCTTCACACTCTGGACCGCGTGCGAGAGCCTTAATACAATGTGATTGGCACACACCAGCTGAGGATGAAATATTAATTAAAAACAGGCATGCTTGTCAGCCAGTGTGACATGTTTGCATCATACAGATTTGAGATGTGGAATGTATTGGGAATGGTGGGTAATTAAATGAACTGCACAGTGCTGCCCTTGGAGAGAGGATGTGGCTTAAGGTCCCTGGGGTAGCTGACTGAGGTCTGCTTATTGCCTCTCTGCCCTCAGGAGAGAAGAGAGGTGCCCTTATTTATGAGCAGTTTGGCTCAATAATAGGTGAGAACTGGAATTGATCATGTCTGGGTCAAAAGGTCTTGGTTGATTTGAGATATGACACACAACTGAATCGGATTTGCTCAGAAACTTCATACCGATTTGAAATGAGTACGTTCTGACATAGAAACACTAATGAAGAGACATTTTGGATAAAATTATAGCTTTCCATTTCTATATTTTCCATTTTTGTCATTGTAAATCATCTAATGCACATTTGTGTTACTGGACACAGTTTACTGTTCAGTCTGTCCCTCAAGAGTTAGAGGTTGCACCACAAAACCACAATTACACATTTGCTTCACCACGTTTGGCCCTCCCCATTCTTCTTCATCCTCCCCCAATCCATTCTCCATCTTGTCCACTTCACGTACCTTCAGGCTTTCCTCTCTCATTCTCTCTAGATGTATCCCATCCCCCCAAAAGCAAGGAGAGGAACAGATTTTTGTACATTATATTATATTGCAATGTGACTGTGTTGTGTTGTTTTTAATTACAAGACTGGGAGATCTGATCACTATCTACAAATGTAAGGTTTTAGATCATATCTGTCATAATTCACTGTTGTTTTGCCTTGTCTTTTGCCCCTGTCACCTGTTTTCCCCTAACTATACTCCCCATAATTCCCTGCCCTCATCAATGCCAGCTGTTCCCTATTGTTCTGACCTGTGTTTCATTTCCTCAATTACCCCTGAGTATATAATGCCCTGATTTCTACCCAGAATTTGTGAGTTGTGTTTTTCCTCCTGTTCCCTTATCAGTTCCCAGCATTGATGTAATGTTTGTTTTAGTTCTACCTAGTTCCAGTGTTTTCCATTAATTTGTAACATCTGAAAGCCGCATCTAGATCCAGTTCTCGTGACGTCCTTTCCAAATGTTACAATATCTGTATGTTGAATGGCTCTCTGTATGGAAAAATTGTCTGTAATAGCGATGTCTCTGCTGTAGACGGTGACATATTAAGGACCTCTTCCTCTCGGCTGACCTCTTCCTCTCGGCTGACCTCTTCCTCAGACATAAATCTTGGGGTGTCTTCTGCCAGGGCCTTGAGTTATGAGTACCAGAATATTTATGTCTTGGGTATTATACTATGAGGATATTTCCAAATGATCAAGATTGGGTGAAACAATTGATAAAGTTTCAGGATTGGTAATCAAACTGTATTCAGAATATTGAGGGAGGGGTGGACCCCCTCAATATATTAATTGGTTCTTCAAATGGCTTTTAGAGCAATTTGAGGGCAAGTAATATTTGAGCAGAATAAAATTCAGATTAATTGCAAACACATTCATTTCAATATCACCTATCTCAGAGGCCCAGAATTTTTTTAGAATCAATCAGATCTTTCAGTTTCAGAGTAATTTTGGGCTATGGGCTTTTGAGCCCTGTAACTATGAATGCAATGTGAAATCCAATCTTCTTCAATTTTTTATTTGCTTGGTAATTTATTGCAACTTGAATTTATAAATTTTTGCATCTAAACTGGAAAGTGTGATTGTATGAAATTTGTCCTTCGGTTAATTTCTGGAAAATCTCCCTCTCCTCACTGACAAAGAAAACTTTTCATAAAGATTGCTGTGGAATTTTCTTCACAACAGGGCTCCAAATTTATTCATTGCTGGAAGCACAATGCATTTACATGAGTTATGAATGAGGTAATTAATTTTTCTCAGCAAGATGTTCTGTAGGTTTGCATGGACCCTGTGGATTCTAGTAGTCTATATTATAGGACGACGGTATATTCCAGCCACAATTCAAGATATACAAGATATGCACATGGATAATTAGGAACATTAGGGACCTTAATTAGATATTTTAATAGAAATATTCTGGGTTCAGTAGAGTTTAAGCTCAATCGACAGCATTTGCAGCATAATGTTGACTACCAACAGTAGTTCTAATTCTGAAATTGGCCACATCCCCAAAGGTGTCCTGCACCAATCAGAAGTGACTTTTCAGAGTCACATGGTCAACTGGGCTGTATTTTCCAACAGTTGATTTATGGTCCTTTGTTTCAGATTCTTACAAATCTCCCGCTCAAAAATAGTGCATATTTAATCATGAACTTTTATATCTTGAGAATGGTACAAGAGACAGGATATTCGTTGTCATCAGCTTCCTCCATGTAACTAAGCGAGCGTTTGCTTACCAAATTTGAAAATTTTTCATTAATATTTGTACGTGTAGGTAACAAAACTTGAAAATCCCTGGTTACGAATCATACTGGTTAATTCTTTGGTTATACAACATGGATAAAACATTACACACATTTTAAAGAGATACATCAGGCTATAATCATTAATTTGTCAGTTATACAAGTCACCACAGTTCAAAGCAATTGTCAGAATTACCTATCAAGCCTAGGTATTGTATAAATCGTGGATTTAAATGCATTCTGTACATTTTAGAAGGTTAAATAGGTAAAGTACTGTGACTTTTTGTAGAATGTTCCTGGATTAAGATGAAATGTGCTAGTATTCGAGTCGTGCAAATCTGATGGTCTTTTGGAAACCTTTCAAAGAGAAGTCTGCTTTAACTCTGTGAGGAAGTTCAGGAGGTCATGCTGAGGGGCCTTTCTGAGCAATGTTGATGCCTGGGCCGTCTAATTTATGACGTTGTGGAATTCCAGGATTAAGATTGGATAAATCCTAGATTCAAATCATGTTGCTTCAATTCTTCTGCATGTATAATCCAACACAAGACATAAACAATATGCGTGTAAACATGATTTTCTGATACAATCGCGTACTAATCTTTTCTGCATAAAGCTACATAACCAGGGTTGGGAGGGTTACATTTGAAATGTATTACACTACAGATTACAGAATACATGCTATAAACTGTAGGATTTTTAGATATTTTTATAGAAAAACAATAAAAAAATCCTCACCAAGAATAAGATTTTTGCCCCAATATCAAAGGTTTTACTAGAGAGAAATTGTTTTAATATTAACTAACTTGGATTTTCTTGATAAAAAATATGGCCATGCCAGTTAACAGGTGCACGTAAAATGGCTAGAAATCACATGTTATCTTAGCATAAAGCTAAATGTTCACATTACAGTTTACACAAGGTTTATTTCAATTTCTGCTGCTCCAAACTTACTTCAAACATTTTCTCTGTCTGCTCGTATGAATGTAACACATCATAAGAAAGTGTTTCACCACTGATCAAACAATCTTTGGATCACATCATTTATATTGATAACTGCTTTCCAACTGAATAGACTAAATATTAAATGAAACAAATGACAATAAAATGCAAAGTAATCTCTTCAGTAAAAAAATACATTTTAAATGTAGCTGTATTCTGATTACCAGCTATTTAAATAGTAACTGTAGTGGAATACAATTACTAATATTTTGTATTTTAAATATGTAATCCTGTTACATGTATTCCTTTGTTCCCCAATCCTGGACGTAATACTGTAAAGCCTAAAATGACCATAAACAACTTTACAGCTCAAATAATACAAGAGTTTTAACAGAATAATTAATGTAAGTTATTTTACAAAGTTATAAACTTCACATTTCTGCCTTTTTAACATTCTAAAATGTGGCGCATTCACTTCCACTGTAAGTGCCTCAGCTGTAACTGTTATTTTTAAGAAAAGGAAGGATGAGTAAAAATATTTTTTGGATTATGTAGATTATGCTACAAATGGTGTCAATTGAGCCTAACTTGTATGGAACCTGGACTATTCCTTTAAAAGTACATTACTTGAAATGAGACATTGTATAATTTTTATTTATTAAAACATTTTAATATTCATTAAAAAAGGTACAATTGGCATTTTTCAATGTCCAAACGTACTAAAGAAAAATGCACTTGCAGGATCTGTGATCCTGTGTCTGGAATATCTGCTCTCTATTGTTAATTAGAGAGCAGATTCTCATTCTCGAGGCCTTGGGGCAGTAATCCATAACCCTATACTCTTCCCTGAAGAATGCAATTTCTCCTCATCTGTTTTAGATCCTAACAATGCCAACTTATTATCACTGTCTCCTAGACTTCAATAACTGCTGCTATCTCTCTATTATTCTCTCTGATTCTCTCTCTTTCTCTCTCTGGTCTTCTAACAGCACTGTGCAGGAGGAAGAGTTGTCTTCCATAATTGCTTGTCAAGTCCCTCACTATCTGATGTCTTGTAACATGTCATTTATGCAGGGTCCCTGCAGTTGACACACACCTCTCTGTCAACCTCTCTCTCTTTCTCTCTCTCTCTTCCACTGTGCTTCCTTTGATTTGAGAGTTGAGATGAAGGCTTTCAAGCTGTGACATGACGCAGTTTTCTAAAGGTAGGTATAATTGTGCAGTCTCCAAGAAAAATGTTAGCATTCAGAGTTTGCTCATTCATAGCATTCTTTTGTAGTCCCAGTTATGTTTTATCAACATTGTCTTAGATGTTTCTCCTAAAATTCCTTAGCAGGAAAAATCTATTTGAAGCAAACAAGACAACTGCTCACATGCAGTCAAAGTCAAATTGATTTATAAAGCATTTTAAAAACCACAATCTCATTTTTTTTTTGACAGGTAACTTCTAAATGCGCTACATGTTGAAATATCTAAATTAACTGGTTCCATTTGGAATTACTATGTAAAATATAAAACAATATAACTGTAGGGCAGGGTGCCAAGGTGTTTGCATTCGAAGGACAGAACTCCCATGATATTTGAGAAAATCAGCATAGAAACTTTCTCGCAAAGATAACATCTCACACCCAACTGAGCAAGAATTGATTCATTATTGTCTTTCCACATCTCTTCTCTCTTCTACTCAACCCCCTTCTGCCCTTCTTAATGTCATTCCATTTGGTTGTGGTCTGGGTATTTAAGAAATGTAACACATTGTTCATTGGAATTTTCTGTAGACAGAAATCCCTGCAGTTTCAAACTACGTTTGCTGAAGTCAGATACTGTTTGCATCTGTTACTCTTATTAATCTTTGAGCATTAGATGTTTTGTATTGATTTGTTCTGAATTGATTAATTATGTAATTGGCTTGATACATATTTACCTGAATAATAAATTGTTCAAATTTATTCTATTCTGAAATTCTTGCTTTCAGTAGATTATGTTAAGCCCTTGTTGACAGAAATCTGTGATCAGTGTTAGTACAAACTAACGGCTCAACGTTGATAGAGCATCGGACATGTCTTCTGAGACCTTAGCTTTATGGATAACTATTTAGCATTTACTAAATGTACTTAGACAGTAGGGACTAACTATAATAATTATTTAGAACAACAAAATGTTGGTCGACTCACCTAAATAATGCTAGTCATTACCTCTGATTACTGTAAAGATTATTCCGGCCAAGGGTACATAGGAAACTATGGAGACTAATAAAAAGTACTATCCAGATACGGTAGTGTTGGTCGGCCTATCCAGATAGTATAAGTCACTAATTTGGGCAGAGAGTAGTGTTATTTTAATTAAGTGTATGCAGATCTAAGGTAACTAAAAACTATTATTCAGATAAAAGTATGCAGGTATTAGTCAATTACCTCTGGATAATGATCCAAAACTGGCCAGTGTGTGGAATGATCATGGATAACCCAGACAGTGCATAGAATCTACTAACAGAAATCCAAATGAACGAGTGCAATGTAAAAGTATAGCATTAACTAGAATTATCATTATCCAAATCTAGATAAGATCTCAATTGATGATCAATAAGAAATGGAATATCAATCAAAATTCAAGGTCTAATATAATTGGAGTCCGAATAAATTATTAATCTGTTGGTCTTAACTAACTGAAATAGTTATGATGTTACAGCAACACACGCATTAAATTATTTAACATAGTAAATCATGTAAAAAACATGTTAAATTAATAAAGTGTCAGATCAGGTAGAAATAACAATTTATGGTATCAACTGCATGTAACCACTTTTTACAATGTACAAAATAGACCAAACGGACAGGTGTGACATAATTTGGAACAAAATCTGACCAAAAAGGTGTTAATATGTTCATTTTGGTGATTCTGGCTGAACTTTGAGGGAAAATTCTTACCGGCTGCCAAGCACATTCTTACTGCCACTGGTCCACATCATTAGTAGGTGTGACCTGAATCTCCACCTACTTTGAAGCCAACAGCTAATTTTGTTTACGTTGTTCAGTCAATGTGAACACTCCGGGGTGAAGTGGTATCAACAAGCTGGTGTAGATTTACCTGCATTTGTACAACAGTTCCCTTAGTGACAATTTTCAAGACCATGTCATGCGATTTTTTGTTTTTGGTTTATTTAATTAAACTACAAAAGGAATGAAATGTACTCAAAAACTCTCAAGTGCCCATTCACTCATGTGCTATCTACAATGAAAGCCATTCACACATCTGCCCAAAGTAAGATATGCCCAGGCCCGCCCACAGAAATGACTGGGCCCCTGAAAAGGTCCAGTGAATGGGCCCTCCCCAAATCTGCTAAGCTACTCATATCATGCTGGTCTCTCTCTCTCTCACACACACACACACACTAACATACATAATGTACCGTACTCCCCACAGTTGTTGCCGTGGGTTCAAATCCTGGTGTCGGGTTAAATGCAGATAGAAGTTAAGTGTTTATAGAAACATTTACTCTAAGTAAAAGTAATAATCTTAATAGTTACTTGAGTAAAAGTAAAAAGTATCCAATGAAAAAACTACTCAAGTAGCTAGTTACTTCAGATCATATAGGCCTAAATATTTTTTTCATTAATTTAAATGACTATTATTATCATAATTAGATAGGCTATCTTTGCAACAAAAACAGAAGAGACATGCATTATTTCTGCCACCTATAGCCCAAAAATCATTGCCTGTCCTTTGGTTTGTATAATAGTAACTTATACAACTACATTTGGATTATTAGACAATGTCGACAAAAAGGATCTGCAGAGTTTTACATTCAAAGGCATGTAATTGACACAGAGAATAAATAGTTAAAACTCTTCACATGTGCTGACGCTCATGACCGCTACTGAACATCTGATCTGAACACAAAGAACGATCAAATGCACACAGACGGATCTACTTCTGTCTGTTCTCTATAATATATAATCAAATGTATATTTCTGCAAGCATGTTTAAACTGGTTAACTGTGTCTAAGGCAGGCAAAGGCGTTTGTTTCCAAAACGAGTTTGCACGCCACTGCGCAATACACACAAACTACCGCGTGATGGCAGGTTCATAAACTGTGAACAATGGTAGCTTATTGTATAAATTAATATGTCCAAAAAACGATGATGTCATACTTTGTAGTAGTGCTATCATGGCGTAATAATCTGTTTGGTTGTAAAATGTATTACCTGAATGAAATGAGATCGATTGTATCGTCCTGTGGAATCATTAATTCACAGACAGCATGTTCAATTAATAAAGATCTTCATCGCTGACGCTGGCAAAAATGTGATGCATTTGAAAATTTGCTCTCACTTGACTGTACTGTAACGTTAGGTCCACGGCCAATTCATCCAACGCATGTTCTCAAATCTTCCTGTTAGACGACTTCGAGTCGAGTGTGAATTGAAAGCGCTTCAGACGATTCAGTGCGCGAGGAACTGAACAGATCATTCAAACTGATTCGCGAACCGATTTAGACAGATCTGCCAACTTGTTTGATGAAGTCTTTGAACAGAATCGACTCAAAAGAGTGATTCATTTGTGAATTGAGAGTCGCTCATGCCCAGAAAAAAAATACAGCTCGCTTGGAATAAACTCATTAAAATTTTCCCCAAAACATCCTCAAGTAAATGTAGGCCTACTTTGTTACTACCCACCTCTGGTTAAACGCAGAACATCTTCGCAATTGGTGGTGGCTCTCTCGCTAATAGCCTCCTGGCTATCGTTAGCCTGACTGGGAGCACTGACAGGTTTCTGAGCTGACTGAAAAAAGTTGGTCAGTCGAATTTTGTTTGGGTCTAAAGCCCTTGCCAGCTCCCTCTTCTTCTTCTCCTTTCTCTTCTGGCACCCTGATTTATTAGCTGGCCCTGGCATACCAACTAAATGTACTACAATATTAAGTTAATTATTTTGTTCTTGTCACTTTTCTGCTGACCGCAAACTGGCGCGAAGCACTGGCGGATTTGACGTTACGTTACGTTTAAAAAAAAAAAAATAGCCTGCTCAGACCATTTTCAGGAGAGGGGTGTTTCATTATGACACTGGCTACATTTTACTCAAGCAGCATTAAATAAAATGCATTTTCAACAATTAATGGTGCTTTTTTGGTTCAACATAAAATATGGTAACCTGATATTTAGGATGAACATAATTATTGCTGGACTGCATGGGCCCCCCCCTAGCGGCTGGGCCCCAGAAAACGTTCCCCTTTATCCCCCCTTATGGACGGCCCTGGATATGCCTATCATCATTCTTTTGTTTGTATATTTACATTTATGCATTTGGCAGACATTTTTATTCAAAGCAATTTACAGTGCACTTATTACAGGGACAATCACCCCAGAGCAACCTGGAGTTAAGTGCATTGCTCAAGAACACAATGGTGGTGGCTATGGGGATCAAACCAGCAACTCTCTGATTAACAGTTATGTGCTTTAGCCCACTACCACTACCACTACCACTACCACTCTGATGTATTCTCTTTTATACAGCCATCTTTGCAATAGGATCAGTCATCATAAATTACCGTAACAGAGTGTAATTGGTGCCTATTATGGGTGTGTATATTGTGTTAGAGTCATGAATTCAGAATGTAAACAAGACAACTTAAACATTTACTTCAAAATATATATTACTTTAAATAATCATCAAGTGGTTAAAACAGCTTCTTGTACTGACCTAGTGTGAACTAAACTCATAGAATGAGGTGTAAGTCAGTGGTGGCTCAGCGGTTAAGTCTCTGGGTTACTGACCGAAATGTTGGTGGTTCAAGCCCCAGCACTGCCAAGATACCGCTGTTCGGCCCTTGACCCTATCTGCTCCAGGTGTGCTGTTTCATGGCTGACCCTGTGCTCTGACCCCAGCTTAGTCGGATATGTGAAAACAACTGCATTTTGTTGGCTCTGTACCTGTACTCTGCACAATGACAATAAATCTTAATTACACATTTTAATGTCACATAAGTTAAGGTTTACATGTAGCATCCTCATATATGCACTTATGAATGTTCTGAAACAGTATACCGTTGCTTGGCTGTTTCGAACTTCTTTGCACTCCTGAACAAAGAACGAAGAAGAACTTCTCTGGAAGTATAACGGGGCCTTCACTTACACTCATGTTGTTTCAACCCTGTATGACTTTCTTTCTTCTGCAGAACACAAAAGAAGACAAATAAGATAATGAATCTCATCCTTGGCTGAATTTGATGCAATGGCAGTGCACAGTGATACAGTTTAATGCTTAAAGGTGCTGTAAGCGATTTTTGCTGTTATGGAATTTTCACAAGCTGAGACATTGAAATAGCCCACTCCCTGCCCTGCGGACACATTTTTATTTCCCATTTACAGAGTCTACAGCAGTCACAGAGACTAGCGAGTTATCTCACGACTATCTTTCAGAGAGAATGAATGTTTGCATACCTTTCCATGAAAAGTAATCCTACTTACAGAACCTTTAATATAGCACATAAAAATGTCTTAAAAGTAGTCCATGCAAATCGCAATTAATTTTTATGATGCACATACCATAATTTAAGTTGTTGTTCACTCTAAAATCGAATTAAACAATGTTCAAATCCAATACTACGAAACATCAATAAAATCAAACCTAATTGGTTGTTGCGACATAAGTAAAGCATGGTCACGAGACCTGCAAGAACCAATGAGGTTTGTTTTTATCGACGAAGCAACCAACAGAATTGAACTTGGAGTACTCATTAACATATTCTCTTGCGTAAGGAATTCCTGGGGGGGGTCCCATAATCCCAGGGCAGCCACAGCAAAAGAGTATAGAGCTATACCATGAATGTGGATAGCATATCTCAGATGATTTGGTTTTGGAAGAATACTGAATATTGAAGTTCATCTTGAACAGTTGAAGTTTAAGGGCAGACTTTTGTATCTTGGCAAATATGAACACATTGTGAGATCTTATCTGAAGCTCTAGAGACATGTGAGATTTCTGGGGACTCTTAGGAGAAACATCTAAGAAACAAAAATATAAGCAAAATCTCAATGTAAAAGAAACAATTAAGACATTAAAAATATATTTTTGTGATTTTTCCTTTCCTGTTATGTGTTGAAACTGCATTCAGATGTGTCTGTGGAAAAACAGATTTCCCTAATCCAGCTCTACAGGAACCCAGAGGTTAACAGATCTAACGACCCATTGAATTCACAAGCAACGTGTTGGCATGTCACCTTTTTCCCCAGTTTACAGCAGGCTCTTCTCTAGGGAATTCACAGAGCTGATTGTGTTTTATTCATGATGTGAGGATCAAAATGCCGCAAAGAGTTCTGAAAAAGCGAGGCAGTCACATATAAACTGTAAGGCCATAATGAGGTCAATAAACAAACGGTAAAGTTACATATGTGGAGAGAATGTTACAGCACCGGTTACAGATATGAGGCATGTCACTTTCTCTCACCCCTGATGTGTAATGAGTATACTGTTAAAATTCATGTTACACATTCAATCCCTCTAGTCATTCTCTCTATCTCTCACTCTATAGTTCTCTCTTTCTCTTTATGTCGTATAATGCCAGCCAATGCCAAAACAGCCATGTGATCAGCCCACATGTTATTCAAGGTACAAAAAGAAATCAGCAACTCAAAGGGCCGTGTGATTGCGGTTGCCATCAGGATACAGCACACATACAAAAAAGGCCAGCTTGCATCTGAATGTGGATCTTCCCTCCTCCTCATCCTCCTCATCCCCCTTTTCTCCAATATTCAGCTCTTGTCATGCCCTTCACAAGCAAAAGTCTAATAAAATCATATTTGATAGAAAGAAAATGGAGAAAAACATTAGATATCGAATTTTGAATTGCTTTAGACTAACCTCAGTCACACTATCCCCCACCCCTGCCCGCTCTGTCTGTCTTTTTTCTTCGTTTTCTCTTCCTGCATGTCAAATTTTATGCTTGTCATTCTGCATTAAGCAAATACATTTTGAATTGCTGCTATTCGAGCTTATGATATTAAATGCTATATTAAAGAAAATCTTACTCCAACCCCACATGGTGAGATGCGTATAAACTTGACATATATTGGCAATGGACTGTAAAAAAAAAAAAAAAGATTTTCTGAATATATTTAAATGCAGAAATTTGACAGCTGAATAGCTGTGTTGTGCCAATGGGATGTATTCCCATGTAAACTCATAAATGTCAGCCACCTGCATTGCGATTCTTGACAGTCAATGGCATGTAATTTTATTGTGGGTCAAAGGTCATTTGAGCATGTAGTGGAGTGTACTAAAATAAACCTAGTTGAACATCTCTACCCTTCAGTCAGCAAGGTTAATCACAGCTGCCATGGAGCAACAGTGACAGAATGGGACATTTTTTGGGGTTCTTTGTCATTTCAATGATCCTCACAGTGAAGAACTAAATGCAAACACACACACAAGGACATATACATTTATTGACAACCGGTATTTGCACTTTTAAAAATTCATTTGTCACACTGCAGGACCATTTCAATTGAACTATTACACACACATATAATTGTAACCTAATAACTTGGGCATGTTATTCACAACTACCCATATACATGTACAATGTAAAAAGTGGTAATTTGCAATTGTTACATTAAGAAGCTATTTGTACCTGATCTAACCATGTATCATGAGGTTTTGTAGGAGGTTGCTGTTGTATTGAATTAATGTGGTAATCAATGTTTGCTAAATGAATCAGTACCTTGCAAAATCAAAACTCTGTTGAATGGCAATGAGAGTTGTCTGACTACACATAGTGCCACGGTACAGTGAGGAGGCAGAGGGACGGAATGAGATAACAGATTATCAGCAATACGCAGAAGGATGTCAGCACACCTAATAACATCCCATGTCACGGCTTACCCAGAGCACACACGACTGGTGTTCAGTGCAGCTGTGGGTCAATAATGACTCCCTTTAGTGCAGTCTGGAAGGTAGGCTACATAATTATTCCTTTTGCTTGTTAAATATTGCTTTCTCGTGGTTTACTGTATATTAATCAGATTGTTCTGTTCTATAATCTTTGGTCTCTTCGATATGGGTAACTTTTATGCTGCCTTTCTGTGATTTTTGAAGCTTAAAGTGTCTGCTCACCATTCACTTGCATTGTATGGACCTACAGAGCTGATATATTCTTCTAAAAATCTTGATTTGTGTTAAGCAGAAGAAAGAAGGTCATACACATCTAGGATGGCATGAGGGTGAGTAAATGATAAAAGAATTTCCCTTTTTGGGTGAACTCTACCTTAAAATAAATGTTTTGACATACATTTTAGGTTACTTGACAGAACATTGTTTTTACAGTGCATGCTAATATATATAATTAGTAACAGTAATGATGCAAAGCTGCTGTGAAAAACATCAAAAAACTTTACAATAAGATTGTATTTGTTAACATTAGTTGACTACATTAGTTAACATAAACTAACAATGAACAATACTATTACAGCACTTATTAATTTTGATTTGTTTTTTTCAACCTTTACTAATACATTGTTTAATTCAAGTTGTTTACATTAACATTAGTTAATGCATTATGAACTAAATAAAAATAAATAAATACGTTAACCAATATTAAAAAATGCCATTATAAATGTTGTTAATTTTCATGAGACCTAATGCATTTCCTAATGTTAACAAATACAACCATATTGTAAAGTGTTTTCCAAAAATGATGTGTTAGATACAGTTCATATACATGGACTCGATACTGTGCCCTCACAAACACCCAGGGGTCCACATAAGTATGTCTCTAGAGGAAGGATGTCATTTATTACATTTGCTTAATAAAGTTTTAATGAAAATTTGCTTCCTTAATATCTTTATTTTGCAACAATTTTATAACAGCAATAAGGCACTCAAAGCCATGCTATGTTGTGTATATAATGCATCCACTGTGCATTGTACCCAACAATGCCCTTTAGCCATGCCCATTTTCACAATATACAGTATATAGCACATTACTATATATGTCTGCAGTATGGCTACTGGCTTTCCTGCAAAAACAATGGCCATGAGACAGAGGCATATTTTTCAAAGCTCCTTTCAGCATGGTCTCTGTGGTCAAAAATTCTGTTTGTGTGCTGACAGACAGCAATCTTCAGCCCTTTCACAACAGGCAACAAAGACCTAGAGTGCAGAGCTTCCAGCACAGGTGATGGAGAGAGAGGCTGGGAAATAAGATATGAGGGAAGGAGGAAAGGAAGGTGGGAGGCTGAAGCTATTACCTATAAGAGAGTGCCTGAGAGAGTGAGTGAGAGAGAGAAAGAAAGAGAGAGAGAGAGAGAGGAGAGAGAGAGCTGGCTGGCTGGTGAATATTGGCTGGTATTGCAGGGAGAGGAGGGGCCTGCAGTAAAGCTGTGATGGGCTCCAGTTTGTGCAGCGGTGCCGATCCCCACGTTTCCTCCAAACCAGCAGCTTTTCTCTCTCTGTAGACACACATGCACGCACACTGAGCTGGCACTGCTTCAGGACAGCCTTCTCGAATGGATTTTTATTTGGATACAGCACTGCAACGTTTGCTTGAATGACTGTGTGTAATGACTATTTTTCTCTTTGGAAACGCATTGCTACAGTTCATTCATCTCCAGCGCTCAGCCAAGCTGGATTACATCCCAAATCTGCAAACGAGAGGAGGAGAAACATGAAGACAAGCAGGGTCATCAATTTCAGTGGACACTGCACTCTTTAAAAGCAGGTTTCATTTTTTCTTGAGTGATCAATCTACTTCTCCTGAATCTGGATTTAATTTAACCTCCTAGAAGCTGGACAGATGTAGGGCATATCCAGCATCCAATTTGTTCCCTGCTGAAGACCAGACAGAACTCTCATCTGTCTTTACTTCCAGACTCACCTTCACCCTTTCAATCATCCTGCCATTATGTGATGGGGAGATCAGTCCTTTTAAAATTACATAAGCTTCGGACTATGAGCTGAGCTTACCTTTATACAGCAAGAGAGAGAGAGAGAGAGAGAGAGAGAGGTTGTTTCAAAGATGATCTGACAGGTGCACTCTCTTATTCATTTTCTGCCATGAACACACAGCTGGAATTCCAGGAAGAAATTTTCTAGGCAGGTTTGATGTGATCTGTGTATGACAGACTCGGCTTATATGCGAAGAGAGTGCAAATGAGAGGTGCCCCCTCACAGTAGATGATGGCATAGTCATAGCCTTTATGTAGATAAATATATGCAGTTGTCAGATTCAGCATGCTGTGGCTAGGGCATATGAATATAGGCTATGAGCACAGCGACAGCAGCCATAGGCATAAGTACTTAATAATTGTGTAGAGTGATAAACACGTAAATGCATCTGCATTGTAATTGAGCAAGTGTCTTTTTGTAGATTCACATTGGAACAGACAATTACTTAACAATGAGTAATTCTTTTCTTTTAGTCAATAGTTCAATAGCAACATGTTTTCAACCATTTAAATAGCATGACACGTGCACGTCTGCTACAGTGCAGAGTGTTATTATATGTAAATGAAAGGAATGATCTTTCTAATAATAGAATCAAAGTGTGAAAGAAAATATCTCTCAGGGGAATACAGAGGAAAAGAAAGGAAACATTTGTTTATCGCATCTTTAACTGAATTATTCATGCCTCAGTCCACAATGACTGACAAACACACTAAGGAATTTATTAGACTTTGTGCATAATGCATATCTTGTCTTTGATAATATTATTCAGACACTGAACTGGGATTTCTTTTATTTTAATTTTGTTATAGACTGAGCGTGCTTTGTGCTTTTTCAATGCACAAACATTTCAGTAATACCAGCATTTGGGGAAAAAAATGAGCCCATCTGTTTAATCTAATCCTACTTGATTCCCATTATTATAATTCATAAGTCATATGCAAAGTTTTACTGGCATGAAGGCAACAATATTCATCTAAACTAAAACAGCTTCCCTAAGTGTATATCTAGCAATAAATTTGAAGCTACAGACATCAGAGAGGCCATTCATCAACGCTAAATCCTGACGTTCTCACGGCTAGATGCGGCGTGCTCCTCTGATACTGTTTTCCGGGTTGGACCTCAATTAAAAAAGCAGCACAGCCTGAATTAGGGAAGCAGACAAAGAAAAGAACTTCAAAGCCCTTTCATGGAGTGCAGAGTCTTAACCTCTGATCTCAGGGAGGGATTACTGTAATTGGACAGCAGGGATTGCCAGCTACGTCGTGTGATATCTGGGAATCAGGAAGAGCACACCATCGAGGAATCGCACCCCTCAGGAAACTGTGAGTCAGGATGGGCTGCAACATGTGTGTGGTGAACAGGCCGGAGGAACAGTATAGGATTATGTTTCAGGTAAGCACACATATACACACATAAAGTAGATATGGAATATTGTTTCCTGGTCTGTGTCTGTGCATATTCACAAAGAGTTTATCTGTTCAACGCTTTTCATGCAGAAAATGGTGAACTGGGTATAATTTGTGTGAAAGGGATAGTTCACCCAAAAATGAAAACTCTCTCATCTTTCACTCACCCTCATGCCATCCCAGATGTGTATGACTTTCTCTCTTCTGCTTTACTCAAATGAAGATTTTATTAAGCATATTTCGGCTCTGTAGGTCCATACAATGCAAGTGAATGGTGGCCAGAACTTTGAAGCTCCAAAAAGCACATAAAGGCAGCATAAAAGTAGTCCATATGACTCCAGTGGTTACATCCATATCTTCAAAAGCGATTTAACAGGTGTTTTTAGATAAGTGCTTTACTCTCCACTTTTACATCCATATTCTTGCATTGTTGCCCAACAGAGCTGAGATACTTTTTGAAAATCTTTGTTTGTGTTCAGTAGAAGAAAGAAAGTCATACACATCTTGGACAGCACAAGGGTGATTAAATGATGAGAACATTTACATTTTTGGGTAAATTATCCCTTTAAGGAGCCAAAAGTGTAACAAAGTAAAAGGGACAGTTCTCCTAAAATAAAAAATTGTGTAATTATTTACTCAACTTTTTAGAGAACAAAACCTTTATTAAAAGTTCATGCATTGGTTAGATTCAAATGTCTTTCTGGTGATGCTCGTTGACCGTAGAAATCTTGCTTAATAATGCTAAAAAGCCAAAAAAACCTTATCTGGTGCAATCTAGAACCAATTTTGGTGGTGAGAATTTCCAATAGATGGAGAAAGTGTTATTTTTTCAGAGGCATTCATTTTTACACCTCTGCACTGGTGAGCTGTTAAAATTTGGGCTCCGTTCTGTCATTTCTCCAAACACATAACAGGTCATGTGACCATGATTGATAGCTAGAGGATATTTATACTGCTGGAAAGTAGAACAGGATGAGAGAAGGGCAGATCTTCTAGTAAGAAAACCGATTATAAGTCAGATTTATAAAATATCTGTGTGTAAGGCAGAGAGAGCAAAGAAAAAATGTGAAAAGCATGGTTTATAGAATTTAGAATTTTGACTATGCCAAATAATTAAAAAAAATCACACCTCTGAACACATGGTTTCGGCAGGACAACAAAGATGTGGCTGGAATGTAATGTCACCCTGAATTAAATATTCTACAGGTCAAAATTTGAATCTATGACACCTGTGCAAACAAACTGTTCCTTTTGCAAGGTCATGCTTCAGAGTACACTAATATCAACAACTTTTTAGCATTATATTTTCCTCATTATATTTTGCTATGCTGTTGCTAAGGTGTTCTTAATGGTTTTTAGCTTGTTGCTATGCAGTTGCTAGGATGTTCTGGGTGGTTGCTAGAGCATTGCTAGGTTGCTCTGGGTGGTTGCTAGGTGGCTACTTGCTGGCCAAAGTCCAGAAAGCCAATCCCCAAGTCTCTGTGATATTCTGGTCCCTAGATATGGCTCTGGTTCCTCCTTCAATGTAAGTCTATGGGGTTTTTCAAGTATTTTATCAACCTTCAAGCGAAAGTGTAAGTCTGATTATAAGTAATTGCACACCTCTCCTCAACAAGCCAAATTATTTGAGATATTATTCAAATATTTAGTACAAATAGAGCAGGATGAGTTTTGCACCAAAGTTTAATACTTGGAATTAAAAAAACAACCAACCTGGTCTCACAGAATCTCGTGAGATCTATACCTACATTCTTGCAAAATTATTTTTACGTGGCTCGTTTGTACATGTTGCAGTTTCCAAGTAAATGAACAATAGAGGCGCTACATCAACATGAGTGCATTTACATGCGCTGACAACTACCAAAAATCAGCATATTAAAAAAATATCCAACAATACAATGAAATCACTTTTCCATGACATTTGAAATCATCAGATTATTCTCTGCTTTTGATATTAAAATGTAAACAAGCATGCACACAACACTTGTGCAATTGGATAAGCTGGTAAGAATGCCAGTAATATCAAGTCAATTTTATTTGTATAGCTCCTTTCACAACACACATCGTTTCAAATCAGCTTTACAGAAGATCAGCATTAACAGACGATAAAACTGTAATGTCTATAATGTCGATGAATCATCATTGTGTAATTAGATAAAATACGATTATTAATCGTGTTTAAAAATAAGTACTTAAATAATAATTGTATCAATAACCCCAGTGAGCAAGCTGAAAGCGACTGTGGCAAGGAACACAAAACTCCATAAGTAACCTTAGGAAAAATAAAATAAAAATAAGAAAAATAACTTTGGGAGAAACCAGACTCACTGTGGGGGCCAGTTCCCCTCTGGATAACATCATGAATATAATGTAGATATTACTTATGTATAGTTAAAGTCATGGTTTAAAATTATTAAACTAAGTAAGTGTTAAGGGTCAGTGTTTAAACATTGATTTTGTTTGAACTGTAAGATTAATGACCAATGTCTTTGAAGTCCATCCTGGATTAACTGCAGAAGTTCACAAAGATGCAATTGTCCTTGCTAATTGGCTGATGAAGGCTTTTGCTTTGTTTGGTAAAGGTGTTTACGTGCAACACGAAATCGGGGTAATGGGCAAAAATCTGTGTGTTGATTGGTTTATGCTTAAACTGTTTATGAACATGCCCCGTGCTCACTTCCATGGGGGTCTCAAGATAACTTGAAATTAATAATAAAAAAAAAATATTCAAATAATCCAACTTAATAATAATTCTAAAAATGTATTTAGATGTATGCCAACAAATTATAAACTAACTCTTTCTGAAATCTAGAAAAATTCTCCATGATTAATTATTTTAATCAGACACATTAAGTTTCGGGCGAAGGGCCCTTCAAATATTGTCTTCGACAGTGGGGGGCCTTGGAGTCAAAAAGGTTGAGAACCACTGGTTTAGATGACCTTATACTGTACATTGTCTGCTTATTAAGTTGAATCAGTCTAAGAACATGCATGTAAATGCACCCAATTACTTTTATTCCCTTACACTCAAATCACAAGTAAAACTATAGATTCTCAGTTCAAACACACTTGCGCTACGTCCTGTTCCTCACATAATGCTAACATATGACATCAAAACACTTTAACTATAGCGCAAGGCAATACTTTTTATGTTTGCAATGCATAGCCAACAACATTTACAAGCTTGTTCAAGCACAATCAAATTGTGTAATAGCTCAACTGTAAGAGCGTTGCAGTTGATATTCAAAGGACCATATAAGAATCTTGAACAGCACGTGAGTTTACATGAGGTGAAAGTGTCATAGTGTCCCTTTTAATCTAGTGTTATCTGGGTGAATGTCCCCCATGACAAAAATCATCAATTCTGGTGACTTTGGGAGTTGTATTTTGTCTTTTTTAGAAATATTGTATTGCATTAATGTAACTATTTTCTGGTTTTACAATAAATTTTACAGCAGATTTAGGAGGGTGGCGAAGGTATATGAAAAACATTCACTTCAGGCATCACAATTAGTCTCTTGTTTTGAGTAGTAAACCATATTTTGCAGATCGGTATATGGTTTACCCTCATGATCTATCTTGGCCCAGTAAAAGGTGTCTTGCAATGCCCCTGTATATAAGCACCACAAAATGAAATTTTCCCTCTCACATTTGCTTTAATGAGCTGATCAGTTTGGTTTATGTTTATATTTAAAGGAAGGTTTTGTTTATTTAAATCTCAATAGAGAATTAACCTTAAAAACGTATCTGTTTGGGATAAAATGTAGCTCCCTTTTAGTGCCACCGAGTGGACATTTTACCTGGGGAACTGCCATTAATTTGTATGTCTAAGGAACCACCTAATATCACTTTGCAAAAATGCTGCCACATTCATGTAATTTTCATGAGATGAGAAACAGCCTGTTTCAGATATTTGTCTGACAAATATATACCTATATAACCGCAGATACCATAGGCAAAAAAAATCATTATTTTTCAACAGTTAAGTGCCTCCTTTTCCAAATACCATCCATTTCAAATGTATTAATGCCTCTCAGTTCCTTTACCTGTAACATTTAAACTGTACTTGACCATGGACCTCTGGTCTGAAGTTTGAAGTTTTGTTCAGAGAGTAATTTGCTTTCTCCACAAGGCCGCAATGCCACGGAATGATAGGTTGAGCTGTTTAATAATACAGGGGGGATCTCCCACTTGATCTCTTCAATCTCACTTCAATTTCCAGCGCTTCTCTCCACCTTATCCTTCACTGCCTGATACTTTTCAGATGGTTTTGCTCTTTAACCAGTCTCTTACTGAGTCAGAGAATCCTCTCTGTGTGAGCCTGTTTTAAAAGCTGCACACTTATTAGAAGGAAGCTAAAAGACCCCATAACTCCTGCCAAATCATCTGCACCAACACTTGAAGCCCCCTGGATTTATCACAAGAAATAGTGTGCTAAAATTGTTCACACTAGGCTAAATGCTCATAGCAGACAATTGATCATGCTGTGAATTCAGCTGGTCGAAAGTTCTGTTACTTAAATCGGTCTGTGCTTACCGAAATTTGAATCACTGCCCCCCAGTGCCTGAAGCTGAAAGTGTTGTTGAATGTATGAGCACATGTTGTCTCAGCATCATGGACCATGTAGTCCGTGCATTAACCATCTGATGCTGTTAGCACAAAACTGAAAATGCGTTCTGGATCTAATCAGAGCAAATCTGATTGACTGGTTTGATGGAACTTCCGCGAGTAGGCAGCCCGCCAGTCTGCCTTGAAGCCGAGTTTTGTTCACAAGGTTTCCTGTTAATAGAATGATTGCTTTGGAGGATGAAATAATCACAGAATGTGCCCAAGTTTGTCAGGTTAGTGTCATCAAATCTTTTTAAAATATTCAGAGTTTCGTTTAAGGCACGTAGCAGAAAGTAAAGCAGATATCCATGAGCAGAGAAGCATTTTCTGCTTTGTTTACCTTGTTATGGTTGTGAAATTCTCTAAAATCAGGTTTTCTGTGTACTTTTTCTGTTGTTCACCCTTGTATTTTCTGTGCAATCGTTTGCGCACGCCATTATATAAATATTGTTTTTCCCTATGTTGGTCTTTTATTTTGGTATGATACATCTCCAGTAACCCCGCCCTTAAACACCACATAATGTCAAATCCGACTGTATTTGGTCACTTTAAATGTTAGATAGATGGCTTTTCCTGTCTAAATGGCTGGTTCTTGGCCAATTGAAGTGGCTACAGACCCCAGACATATGCTGTAGTCAAAGGACTGTCTACACGAAACTAGAGCACATATGAACTTCAGTTTCCAAATGTGAAATGTCCACAGAGTGGCACCAAAAGCGAGTTGTAATTTTAGTTGTAAATGATTGTGACAGAGCGGAGGGCGGGGCCGGGTCGTGATTTTACACGACCGGTCCCTTATCAGGCTAATCAAGCCTCCGAGAGGGATAAAGGCCGACTGCGGACGGTGGTGCGACAGAGAGAGAGCGTTTACAGGTAGCTGTCCGTCCTAAGTGTGTGTTTGTATCTTTTGGTTTATTTCTTCATTAAAACTATTATTTGTATTGTCAAGCTGGTTCTCTCCTCCTCCTTTCCATTGAACTGCTTTAAAATGATGTAATACAGTCAAAATAAATGCTAATTTTATTAAATCTAGCCCCTAATTCAAAAACCATCTCTAAACCTAACCATCAATGGAGTAAAACTGTAATTTTAGAGTGAAAATGCAACCTCCGAATCAAGCTTACCATAGTTTATTTGACAGTTACTTCCTGGTTTCCACGGGACAAGAACCTGTGTTTTGGAGGTTGCTCACGCAAATAACCCTAACTCTTTTAGCAAGGCTAGAGGGAACGGCATTATGGGATTGATTGAAGGAAAGCAACATGTTAATTTACCAAATGATCATGTTGAGTTATTTTACCAAGTTGATGTATTTTATTGTAATACAGCACTTTTGTTTCATAGGAACACCTGGATGTTCATAAAACAGATCATTTGGCCCTATAATTTGATAGGATGAGCCACAATTGAAGAAATTGTAAAATAGCTAATACATGGACACGTGATTACACATCAATTCGATTCTTTATGAATGCACCATGTCGATAAATCTACTTTATAATGTACAGATAGAGTAATGAACTACATTACATATTATACTTAGTAGTGGCGCTTGTTAGTCAAGCATCACTACATTACTCATAACAGGGTCAGAAATGAACAATGATCAGGGCAAAAATACCACTGAAAGTGGCTAAATGAAAATTAAATTGTTACATAACATTATTTGATGTTCATATACATTTATTAATAACAGCTTTTCAGATTATTCAGATTCAAATGTATTTTAATTAATTAACTAATTAATATTGTCATATTGTGTATGGATAGAAAAATATGCACTAAATATTCCCTCATAAAGGTAAAAAATGCCCCTGACAAACATCTCCAAGGGACAAATACTGTAATGGAAAATTTAATTTCTGACACTGGCTCATGCTAGTATCAAACATTGATGTGCAACTTGTCCTGTACTGTTGGTGCTGCGGACCTCAAAAAATATGTGCTTTTACTTTTCGATTTATGATTTTGTCTGGAAGACAATAAAAGACCTGAAGACCATATATTGGGACCAGAATTTCATAGAGACAACACCATAGCATTGTGGCAGGAAGTTTTGCATGTACAAGCACTTCAGAAAATGTAATAATAGTTGTGATTATTAAATTATAATTTGTGATTATATAAGCAATAAGCCACTCAAGGTTATGGGGTATCAGATAAAAAAACATGGTAAAACACAGACTATAACATACAGACTCTGCCTCTCAAACACTCGCATTCACACAAACATATACATACACACTTTCTCACCCAGTCTTTTATCAGTGTCACGCTCTGTGGATCTGAGTGAGTGGCAGTTGCACTTGTTTCTGCTCTCTGGCTGGCACACAGTAATGAAGAGCCGACGGATTCTGACAGGCTTTGTTGGACTCAGGACAAGCCGCTGCAGGCATGAATAATACCATTCACATTGGATCATATTAGCTGGCTCTGCTGGAAAAGCTAACAGCTTGGAATCACTATCCGTGAACACTATCACATTCATTTGGCAAGGCCATCTTCGCAAGATGCTTAGCTGTGCTAATTGCCATTAAGCTTTAGCCTCATGATGGGGTTTAAATAAGCTTGCTTTGCAGAAATCCTCTGAATAGGTGCTGTATGTTGAGCCTTTCCAAAACGAACCTTTTAGTGAATGCTTTGCCTTTTTTAATCCGCCTAAACCCCCCAACGGCATGTCTGATGAGTCTCTCTCGCTCCCTCTCCTCAGTCTTTCTGCTTTTACCTATCACACCCCTTCAAATTTGTCTCTATGGGATGCTGTTGCCAAGGCAACTGAGGTCATTAAGCAAGACTTATATGCTTTCTCACTGCAAAGCACAGGACGCAAAAATTATCACGAAGACACATACTGTATCAATACACACTCACATACTCAAATGCACATACTCTAAATCAGGCGATTGGATAAAACATAGATTTAAATAAACATAATCCACCCATGCAGGGAGATGTTTACCCTCGACGCTGTAGGAGGTCTCTCTAAACACGCAGCAACATGAAAGGATGAAAGATGAAACAGTCTACCCTTCACTTGCTCAAAGAATGGAGAAAGGAAAACTAATGTACACTGACATTTTGGGCACAAGTAACCTCTGGTTTCTAGTGCGACCTCTGCCCTGCCCAGGCCAGCAGCATTTCAGCAGCACCAGTAAGAGAATAAATCACTATCTCCCATCCTATACATACCTCACTGTTCAGGAGTCAGGATTAATCAAGGTTAAGGTTCAACCCAAGGCAGAGAGAGAAAGAGAGAGAGAGAGAGAGAGAGAGAGAGAGAGAGAGAGAGAGAGAGAGAGAGAGAGAGAGAGAGATCCTGAATTGGGCTCCCCTCTAAATCTGAGAGAGCATGGTGATGGAAATAGGGAGGGAGAACAAGAACAGTTTGGAGCAGTTGGGGAACAATTTAAAAAGCACAATTTAGAAGCTCAAACTGAGTTGACCTAGTTCACTGCAGCGCTTTGAACTTTTGAGAAGACATTTAGCATTTCTAATACTTTGTTTAACTGGGTCAAGTTGATTTCAGAGAAGCAAACAGATTATGAAATTAAACACTCAAAAAAGTCCATACTCAGTCATTATTACTAGGGTAGAATCTAGTGGGAAAAAAGTCCTTTGTTTCTTTATTATAATTAGTAGTCATAGGTGGCAGTTGCTAGAAATGCAACAACAAACAGCCAGTCACGACAACATGAAGCTCATATACACCTACATAAATAACTGCCAGAGGTAATACTAGGGGGTAATACTAAACTAGCAGTTACAGATGCAACAATGAGAAATAATTCTAAGCATAAGACTTTGCATGAATAGGGAACAAATTGGTGTACTCTTATTGGTTTTTTAAGCAACAACAATGCATAAATCTGATGTTCTGAAAACTACTAGATTTGTCAGATAAACTACTATCTAACACTATCTACTGTAAATAAGTTATATATAAGGCTCATCATAAGGCAATATAATATAATATATATCTATATCTATCTATACATATACAGTATATATATATGTATGTGTGTGTCTGTGTACTTTATATACAGTATATATATATATTATTTAGCCTTTTGATGAGCCTTGCATATTTATCATTGAGATACCCTCACTGAGCACTTTATTAGGAACATTAATGAAGTGCCTGATGTGGTCTTCTGCTGTTGTAGACCATCCGCCTCAAGGTTCAAGGTACTTCAAGGTGCATTCTGAGATGCTATTCTGTGCACTTCAATTTTAATGAGGGGTTATCTGAGTTACCATAGCCATTCTCTGTTGACTTCTCTTTTCAACAAGGAGTTTCCATCCACAGAACTGCTGCTCACTGGATATTTTTTGCTTTTGGCAGCATTCTGAGTAAACTCTAGAGACTGTTGTGCATGAAAATCCCAAGAGATCAGCAGTTACAGAAATACTCAAACCAGCCCGTCTGGCACCAATAATAAAGTCACATTTGAAATCACTGAGATCAAAATTTTCCCCCATTCTGATGGTTGATGTAAACATTAACTGAAGCGCCTGTATCTCACCTGTATCTGCATGATTTTATGCATTGCACTGCTGCCACACGATTGGCTGATTAGGTAATCGCATGACTAAGTACATGCGATTAGGTGTACAGGTGTTCCTAATAAAGTGCTCAGTGAGTGTATATCGGGATAATTAGGGTGCAGATGTGCACAGCAGAATTTGTGGTTGACTGCTTTCTCAATCTGCTTCATTAGAAATTCAATTATTCCACAGGGGCAAATGTACAGGGGTGAAGGTCAATAAAGGTTTATTAGGAGGTAAAGAGGCGTAATTGCTGTCTACTGGTATTGAATTGATAAGCAGGAACACCCACTGAGTTTAGTGGCCCACTTAATCATGTAAGAAATTCCAAAACTATACATTCAACACACTTGTTCCTCTGTGTTTCTGAAATCAATAATAAAATAAAAGTTTAGAACTTATCAAGGGAATGCGTATTACTTGCATGTACAGTGTACAGAATGTTTTCCAATATAAAATTGATTGTAATTTCCCCCCATGATCTAATGTATATTTTCCAGTAATCAGGAATGTAAAAGCATCAAGCTTGTGGCACTCAGCTCTTTCATAGACATACAGGTGAACACAGAAAACCTTTTATGCTCATGAACTCAGTGTTTACCAATATTTCTCTTGCTACATTAACACTCAGAAAACCAGTGTACAAATAGTCCATTTGTAATCAAAGCCACCCACAAGATCAATAATATGCCACATATAATGAAATATAAATAGATTTTCATTTCTTTTAGACACTGAAAGGGTTGAGGTAAGACCTTGTCTCAAGGGTCAGTTATCTGTCGCTTGACTGTTCTGAGAAGGATGAAAGCCAAAGAGAGAGAGAGAGAGACAGAAAATTGTGGGTTAAAAGTGCTTTCAGTAGAATTAACCTTGTATTGATTGTGGGTTGTATTCTCAAGGGTTAAATCAGCTCTCATCTGTCCCTCCCCAAGGTCTGTCATTGGGTGAGAGTGACGTTTTTCGGCCCAGATACAGCTACCAGTATACAGTATGTTTATCTCATAGCTGAAGATACACAACTTAGTTTAATTTTCTTTACTGTGTTAATGATTGTAACAAAGTTCAAGGAATGAGGAAGCAGGAGACAGCGAATCAAACACAAAGCTACATTTATTCTTCACACAAAAACATGTTCGCTTGACTGCATAACGTTAAAGCTTCACACAAACACTCAAACACTACATATAAAGTGGGACTGGCAGCGGCCAACACACTCGTAGCTTCAGCTGGTTTCTCTCACACTGAGGTCTGGCCCCTTTAATTTCCCCCATCTCTCTCTGTGAATAAAGAAACAGCAATTACCAGCAATTCATCTCAAGTGAAAACCCTTACTGCTTCCTCTCTCCCCAGACGAACTCTCTACCACGCTCTCGCCTCCACATAACCCTACTGCCTAATACTCAGGCTGGGGGAACTGTCCGGCCCCCCCCACCAAGCCCTCAGCCCCCCCCCTTTCTGGAGAGGAAGTCCACGACAGCCATCTGTGCTCCTGGCCTGTGGACCACCTCAAACTTAAACGAATGGAGTGCCAGATACAAACGGATGATCCGGGCTTTTGCATCCTTCATGAGGTAGAGCCATTGGAGTGGGGCATGGTCCGAACAGAGGGTGAATGCTTGTCCCAACAAATAATAGCAATGAGTAAGGACTGCCCACTTGATGCCCAAGCACTCCTTCTCTATGGTGCTGTACTTCGTCTCCCTCAAAGAGAGCTTCTCCCCCTCCACCACTTGTGACAGTACCGCACCCAGCCCCTTATCCATTGCGTCAGTCTGCAAAACAAAGGCAGAGAGAAGTCAGGGGAATTCAGAAGTGGTCCATCACAAAGTGCAGCTTTTTCCAGCATGAATACTTGTTGGCATGGATTTGTCCACTCGACCCGGTCTGGAGCTCCCTTTTTAGTGTGATCAGTCAGTGGGCTGATGACATCCGAATAATTAGGCACAAACCTCTGATAGTAGCCAGTCAGCCCCAGGAACTGTCTGACCTCCTTTTTGGTCTTGGGTCTCGGGCAGGCCGCAATCACTGCGGTTGTATCAATTTGGGGCCACACCTGACCACGGCCCAAGTGGAACCCCAGATTCCGTACCTCCACCTGCCCAATTACACACTACTTTGGGTTTGCTGTGAGCCCCGCTCATCACAGCGACTTCAGAACGGCCCCCAGATCCTGCATGTGCCACTGCCAATCATTACTATAAATAATGATATTGTCCAAATAGGCAGCGGCATACGCAGCGTGCGGTCTGAGGACCCTGTCCATAAGATGCTGAAATGTTGCCGGGGCCCCAAACAAACCGAACGGAACAGTCACAAATTGGTGTAAACCAAATGGTGTGGAGATGGCTGTTTTTTCAGGGGACATTGGCATTAAGTGGATCTGCCAATATCCCTTTGTTGAATCCAATGTTGAATAAAAAGCTAACCGTGCTTAACCAATCGAGCAGTTTGTCAACACGAGGCATTGGATAAGAATCAAATTTCGAAACGTGTTTACTTTTTACTGAAAACCCTTACCGCTTCCTCTCTCCACAGACAAATGCTCGACCACACCCTCTCCTCAACCAAAATGTATGTCATAATGAAACAGGAGGTTGGGATGTTGGGACAGGACACACAAAAGTAACATGCTAATGAAATATGATAACAAAAAGTATCACAATACCACTTATGTCGTTACTTATGACATACGCATATGTCAGCAGGATTACTTTGACTGATGTGTCTTCAAATCAAATCAAATCACTTTATTGTCAAACGACCATACGCACAAGTGCAATAGTGGGTGAAAGTCTTGTGTGCAGTTCCGAGCAACATAGCAGTCATGACAGTGATGAGACATATACCAATTTACAATAAACAACAGATTTACACAACACAATTTACATATCTAATGTACACATAATTACACAACACAATTATAGTATACAATGTAGAGTAAACAGTTCGCACAATATGGAATACACCTACAATAATAAAGAAAAAGCATATAAAGTGTATAAAAAATATTCAGTAGTAAGAGAATATAATTTATATAATTTATGACTGTCCAGTGTGAGATTAATAAAGTGCAGAGCTGATATATTGATCATGAGATATGGAAGAAGCTGTCATGTAGTCAGCTGGTGCGGGTCCAGATGCTGTGATACTGCCTGCCTGATGGTAGCAGTGAGATCAGCCCATGGCTCGGGTGGCTGGAGTCTCTGATTAATGTCCAAAAGCGTTTGTCTGTCGTATGCAATAAGACAGACAACATCCAAGACAAGAAAACCAAAAACTTAAAACAAAACAAACGAAAACCTGCAGTGTTGTGTCGGAGCTCGCAACACAGCAGCAGCAGCAATACTCAGCACCATCTTGAGTCCAAATCGGCGCCATCCTGAGTCTTGCTCTTGCATCAGCATATCGCACCATTGCGTTTTCAAAAGTAAAAAAAGGTATAATTCTGAAAAACGCATCTCAAGATCCCCACGTTTTTTCACATTTTGTAGCACTCCATCTAACATGCAGTGAGGCATAGAGTCATAATCGTCACTCCACAACCGAGTTAAGCCAAATTCCATAACTATCTGATGAATTAACAACCATACACATAGATCATTCTGGTATTACTGTTTGAAAATACATGTGGTACCGATCCACCGGTGTAATAATCCTTGGGTAGCAAGCAGAACAAATTTATTAGGGAGAGGACATTCTCATTCTAGAGAGCATTTTATTGGACAAAAATGTGTGTATGTGCCCCTGAGCAGGAGATGATCATCAGTATTGTTGGGCCATTTTCCTGAAAGAGAAAACTATAATATATCTGCACTAGCATGTAGATGGCTTCAAAGCTAACAGACATAGAAGCCACAAACTCTGGTTTTAAATGTATGGTATGGTATCTTTGATCATTTTTATTTTATGATAACAATAAACATAGTTAAAAGGTGCTGTAAGCGATTTTAGCCATTCTGAGACTTCCATGAGACTGAGCAATTAAATTAAATATGCCCCCTCTTTCCAAAAATCCAAACCATTTAGACCTTCACCATACAGTAGAGTAGCGCATCTTCTGACGGTATTCAAACATAACAGTAGCAAAACAGCACCCTCAACTGACGACTGTTATGAATCAGAATATGACGTTAAAGGTGCACTAAGTAATCTTTTGCTTGTGTCATCTAGGACTTGCAGTGACACCTAGTTGCATGGATGCAGCATCATTCAAAATCAACAGTTTTCAGTCACAGATGCCATTGTAGAAATTCACTATTCACAGTCAGCCATGATTAATTTAATCCAAGAGTGAAAGTGTCCAATAACAGGCTGGTTACTGAGACTTAGCGAGTAGTATTTGACTGGTCAGGTATGATATTTAAGGACACTTATTTCAGTTATCTTTCAGAGAGAAGCAACATTTTCTGTATACCATTCCATAAAAAAGGAAGACACAGTACTATACTACATTTAATATTACATCATATGTAAAAAACAAAGGTTGCTAAAACATGAACTCTGTTTTAACCAGCTATATCTTGCATATACAACACTTTATACATTTTTATCTTCCCTTTGTTTTTCCTCCACAGAAGGGAAACACTATGCGTCCCATTGATGCAGAAGTAAAGGTAGGTAGAATATATAATGCTCTGATTTGTGTTTCTGACTTATCACAGGAGTATAAACCAACAGTATCTTCTGATGTCACAGAGAATAGTAAAACTGAAAGCTGTTCCTGCAAGTATGAGTATGTGTTTAGTTGTTCTGTGACAGGATATATTGCTCTTGCCATTTTTGCTTGGTTGCCATATTAGTTCTCTCCAAGGAGGAGCAGAACTACTGTATATCCTTCCTTGAATCTTGCTTATTCGTGCATTTATCTTCCCGCTCTCCCTCTATCATTTTTCTCCTATCTTTCTCCCGCTTTCCCCCTCTTTCCCAACCACATTCTATCTATTCATAGTACAGTATAGCTTCAGCACTTTATCTAAAGTGTAAGGTTAAACTGTGTCAGACATGGGTGGACCAAAGGTAATAGTTTGAGAATTATTCAACCAATAATCTGAATATTTGGGGGACCAAATGTCTATGGTAGTTATAGTCCTGATTTGATTCCTCATAGACTTGTTTTCATTTGCAACAAATTAAACAAGGTCCTTTGACATTCATCCTATTCACATTGAACTTTCTCTTCCTTTACCTCCCTCGTCTTCTTCTATCTGCAGCTCAAAGGCAGAAGAACATCTCATCTGCCCCAGGATAAAGACGGGCAGCCCCATGATCCTTTGCTACTTCAGGTGGTACGTAAGGGATACAGAAGGAGATTAGGTGCAGCCGCTGGCACAGCCCGGCTCATGGCTATTACAGACTGCATGGACAATGCCACCCAGACTGACATCAGCTTCCAGAACTATCTGAGTGGGGACAGAGGGTCTTACCCAAGCAATGGATCACCCATGCCACCACCCTCACCTCCACTCGCCCAGCTGGCAGAACCATACCTGCTCAATGACCTGTGAGAGTTTTTTTCCATCTTCTGCCTCTAAATAGGTTATCATTCCCATCACAATACTGTGCATGCTGATGATAGGACAAGCTAAGACCAGCATGATTTATCAGTGTTAGTTCAGACTGGATAATGTAGGATGTGTACAGTAGGTCTGTTGAAAAAGGCCAATGTTTCATGCATTGAAAATCTGCTGAAGAAATATCTCTCTTTTACAGTCGTTCTCTAGGGCAGGAATATAGTGATCCAAATAACTACTTCAGTGTTGCCAATCATGAGGTAGACCAACAAGAAGAGCTGGAATATGAGGTTGGAACACAAACAAAACATTACAGTCTATTATATACAACTATAAACATGCCACCGCAAGGGTCAAGAAAGAGTTGTTGAAATATTTTCACAGAACAGTCAACTTTAAATGAAATTTTAGGTTGTTTTGATTTCATGTAAACATTTTCTGAAGATGATGTAAAAAAAGAAAATCACATGACAAGAGCAATTAAATTCCAGTTTGCCCCTCTGAAAGATATTGTCTGAGTCAAAGTTAAATTAAATAATTTAAAATACACTCACCTAAAGGATTATTAGGAACACCTGTTCAATTTCTCATTAATGCAATTATCTAATCAAGCAATCACATGGCAGTTGCTTCAATGCATTTAGGGGTGTGGTCCTGGTCAAGACAATCTCCTGAACTCCAAACTGAATGTCAGAATGGGAAAGAAAGGTGATTTAAGCAATTTTGAGCGTGGCATGGTTGTTGGTGCCAGACGGGCCGGTCTGAGTATTTCACAATCTGCTCAGTTACTGGGATTTTCACGCACAACCATTTCTAGGGTTTACAAAGAATGGTTTGAAAAGGGAAAAACATACAGTATCCGGCAGTCCTGTGGGCGAAAATGCCTTGTTGATGCTAGAGGTCAGAGGAGAATGGGCCGACTGATTCAAGCTGATAGAAGAGCAACTTTGCCTGAAATAACCACTCGTTACAACCGAGGTATGCAGCAAAGCATTTGTGAAGCCACAACACGCACAACCTTGAGGCGGATGGGCTACAACAGCAGAAGACCCCACCGGGTACCACTCATCTCCACTACAAATAGGAAAAAGAGGCTACAATTTGCAAGAGCTCACCAAAATTGGACAGTTGAAGACTGGAAAAATGTTGCCTGGTCTGATGAGTCTCGATTTCTGTTGAGACATTCAGATGGTAGAGTCAGAATTTGAAGTAAACAGAATGAGAACATGGATCCATCATGCCTTGTTACCACTGTGCAGGCTGGTGGTGGTGGTGTAATGGTGTGGGGGATGTTTTCTTGGCACACTTTAGGCCCCTTAGTGCCAATTGGACATCTTTTAAATGCCACGGCCTACCTGAGCATTGTTTCTGACCATGTCCATCCCTTTATGGCCACCATGTACCCATCCTCTGATATCCAGCAGGATAATGCACCATATCACAAAGCTCGAATCATTTCAAATTGGTTTCTTGAACATGACAATGTACTAAAATGGCCCCCACAGTCACCAGATCTCAACCCAAAAGAGCATCTTTGGGATGTGGTGGAACGGGAGCTTCGTGCCCTGGATGTGCATCCCACAAGTCTCCATCAACTGCAAGATACTATCCTATCAATATGGGCCAACATTTCTAAAGAATGCTTTCAGCACCTTGTTGAATCAATGCCACGTAGAATTAAGGCAGTTCTGAAGGCGAAAGGGGGTCAAACACAGTATTAGTATGGTGTTCCTAATAATACTTTAGGTGAGTGTATGTCATAATACATATAAAATTACTATATCTGGTACATACACTGATGAGCTTAAACATTATGTATAATATTCTGTTAGTCCTCCGTGTGCCGCCAAAACATCACCAACCTGCAGAGGCATGGACTCTACAAGACACCTGAAGGTGTCATGCGGTATCTGGCATTAGCAGCAGATCCTTCAAGTCCTGTAAGTTGTGAGGTGGAGCCACCATGGATCAGACTTGTTGGACCAGGACATCCCACAGATGCTCAATTGGTTTGAGATCTGGGGAGTTTGAGATCTGGGTCAGGGCAACACCTTGAACTCTTCATCATATTCCTCAAACCATTCCTGAAAGATATGAGCAGTGTGACAGGGTGTGTTATCCTGCTGAAAGAGGCCACTGCCATCAGGGAATACCATTGCCATGAAAGGGTGTACCTGGTCTGCAACAATGTTTAGGTAGGTGACACGTATTGACATCCACATGAATGTCCGAACCCAGGGTTTCCCAGCAGAACACTGCTGAGAGCATCACACTACTTCCACCGGTTTGACGTCTTCCCACAGTGCCTCCTGGTGCCATTACTTCCCCAGGTAAATGGCGAACACGTACATGGCTGTCCACATGATGTAAAATAAAATGGGACTCATCAGATCAGACCACCTTTTTCCACTGCTCCAAGGTCCAGTTCCAAAGCTCAAGTGCACATTATAGCCTCTTTCGACAGTGAACAGGGGTCAACATGGGCACTCTGACTGGTCTGTGGATATGCAGCAGGGTGCGATGCACTGTGTGTTGTGACATTCCTCCCATAACCATCATTAACATTTTCTGTGACTTGTGCCACAGTAGACCTTCTATCAGATCAGAACAAACAGGATAGCCTTCGTTACCCTCGCACATCGATGAGCCTTGGGTGCCCAACACCCTGTCACGTGATTTGGTTTGTCCTTCCTCAAACCACTGTCGGAAGGTACTCACCACTGCTGATCAGGAGCACCCAACAAGCCTTGACGTTTCAGAGATGCTCTGACCCAGTCGCCTGCCAATAAAAATTTGGCCTTTGTCAAAGTCACTCAGGTCTTTATTCCTGCCCAATTCTCCATCATTCAACATGTTGGCTACAAGAACTGATTGTTCGCTTACCATCTAATCTACCCAGAACTTGACATGTGGCCTTGTTAGGAGGTGATCAACGTTATTTGCTTACCTTGTGTGTAGTCATAATGTTTTGGCTCATTGGTGTAAAAAATTTAATGGGTCTATTATTAATTTATTTATACAATTGTTCTGGCTCACATGAATCTTGCTGAAATAGGCAACTAGATCATTCATATTATAAAAATAGTTAAATTTTTATTATATTGTTGCATTAAATGAAACAAAATATAAGCACATTGAAATATACATTTATTCTGAATGTATCAGTATACAAAAAATAATAGATAATGTTACTTTATTGTTTTCAACATTGGGTCTTGGTCAACATGGACCAACTGAGCAATTTTTTAAATGTTTTTGTTTCTCACATGTTACAATTAAGATAAAAAATTAAGCATTAGGCAAATAGAAAAGGCATACAGCTTATTAAAATTGGCTTTTTAAAGGAAAAATACTCTCAATACTCTCATCACTGAGTTTATTTTTTTATTCAGTATGTTAAAACATGACCAATAACACATAAGACATATTACCCCAACCCACAAAATCTCAAACATTTGGTTTGGGTTGCTTTCTGTGTTGTTGCCTTTTTAAATCTCTGCCCATAAGCAGCTCTTTCTCTTTGTCTCTGTCAGGAAGTGGAGCTGTATAAGTCGAGTCAGCAGGATAAACTGGGGCTAACAGTCTGTTACCGCACAGAAGATGAGGAGGACCAGGGCATCTATGTAGGGGAGGTGAGTGACAACATGGGCAAGTTATTTTGCTTTAGTTTTCAACCCAACTGAGAATATATTCTAGTTATTAAGTTAAAGATGGTTAAACATTTAATATTCTTTGTGCTTAGGTAAATCCAAACAGTATAGCAGCAAAAGATGGAAGAATCCGAAAGGGTGATAGAATATTGCAGGTATATGGTTTTGGTGTCCTTTATGGTGCTTTACAGTTTCGATCCACTTATTGAATTGGAAAAATGGCATTCCAATAGTGCTGTGATTTTGTATAACAGTTTGTATCACTAGAAATGTAATCCTGGTTCACTACATGTCATTTAAAATATGTACTCTCTACATAGAAATTAAAATGTTCAATTAAATTTTATTGGCAGCACAAAAATAACTGTACTAGCATTTAACTGTAATAGAAATAACTGGCCATGTTGTATCTTCCCATACAAAAAATAGATTTTTGGCCATATTAACAAAACTATATTTCCTATATTTGGACATATACTTAAGTATTCATATTCCACTATGATTTGGGAAAATAATGTATATGTTACATAAATGACTTTTACTTTGTGACACTAAGGAAGGCAGACATGGAGTCTCTTATGTTTACGCTACATGTATTAAATATACATGTAATGTGATTATTGTAGTATTTTGAAATATATGTTGCATTTATGCAAATTATGTTATTATGACTTTTTTATCAGTGAAAACAAAACATACATAGATATTATATATGGGTTTTACATATTTTGCCATACATTAGATTTCTGTATGGATTAAAAATCAGTAACTCAATATGAACTTCTTGTTTATGGAAGCAAACTTCTTTACTGAAACTTGTTTATCTTAAGTGTTAAAACAATTTATGCAATAATACACTTGCAATCAACACAAGCATGTTAGCAAACATGTGGACAGCAATCTCAGATGAAGCGACATCATCATTTTATAATTACAGTGCATCCGGAAAGTATTCACAACTCTTCACTTTTCCCCATTTTGATATGTTTCAGCCTTATTCCAAAATGGATTAAATTCATTATTTTCCTCAAAATTCTAAAAACAATACCCCATTATGACAACATGAAAGAAGTTTGTTTGAAATCTTTGCAAATTTATACAAATAAAAAAAAACGAAAAAAAAAAAAAATCACATGTATATAACTATTCATAGCCTTTGACATGACACTCAAAATTGAGCTCAGGTGCATCCTGTTTCCACTGATCATCCTTGAGATGTTTCTACAACATGATTGGAGTCCACCTGTGGTAAATTCAGTTGATTGGACATGATTTGGAAAGGCACACACCTGTCTGTGCATGTCAGAGCACAAACCAAGCAATGAAGTCCAAGGAATTGTCCTCCGAGACAGGATTGTATTGAGGCACAGATCTGGGGAAGGGTACAGAAAAATGTCTGTAGCATTGAAGGTCCCAATGAGCACAGTGGCCTCCATCATCCGTAAATGGAAGAAGTTTGGAACCTCCAGGACTCTTCCTAGAGCTGGCCTACCAGCCAAACTGAGCAATCGGGGGAGAGGGGCCTTATTCAGGGAGGTGACCAAGAACCCGATGGTCACTCTGACAGAGCACCAGCATTTCTCTGTGGAGAGAGGAGAACCTTCCAGAAGAACAACCATCTCTGTAGCACTCCACCAATCAGGCCTGTATGGTAGAGTGGCCAGACGGAAGCCACTCCTCAGTAAAAGGCACATGACAGCCCGCCTGGTGTTTGCCAAAAGGCACCTGAAGGACTCTCAGACCACGAGAAACAAAATTCACTGGTCTGATGAAACAAAGATTGAATTCTTTGGCCTGAATGTCAAGCGTCATGTCTGGAGGAAACCAGGCACCGCTCATCACCTGGCCAATACCATCCCTACAGTGAAGGATGATGGTGGCAGCATCATGCTGTGGGGATGTTTTTCAGCAGCAGGAACAGGGAGACTAGTCAGGACCAAGGGAAAGATGAATGCAGCAATGTACAGAGACATCCATTTACATTTATGCATTTGGCAGACGCTTTTATCCAAAGCGACTTACAGTGCACTTATTACAGGGACAATCCCCCTGGAGCAACCTGGAGTTGAGTGCCTTGCTCAAGGACACAATGGTGGTGGCTGTGGGGATCGAACCAGCGACCTTCTGATTAACAGTTAACAGTTATGTGCTTTAGCCCACTACACCACCACCACTCCTTTACGAAAACCTGCTCCAGAGGCTCTGGACCTCAGACTGGGGTGAAGGTTCATCTTCCAACAGGACAACGAACCTAAGTACACAGCCAAGATAACAAAGGAGTGACTATGGGACAACTCTGTGAATGTCCTTGAGTGGCCCAGCCAGGGCCCAGACTTGAACCCGATTGAACATCTCTGGAGAGATCTGAAAATGTCTGTGCACCGACGCTCCCCATCCAACCAGATGGAGCTTGAGAGGTCCTGCAAAGAAGAATGGGAGAAATTGCCCAAAATAGGTGTGCCAGGCTTGTAGAAGCGGTTTTTATTTTTAATAAATTTGCAAAGATTTCAAACAAACTTCTTTCATGTTGTCATTATGGGGTATTGTTTGTATAATTTTGAGGAAAATAATTAATTTAATACATTTTAGAATAAGGCTGCCTGTAACATAACAAAATGTGGAAAAAGTGAAGCGCTGTGAATAATTTCCGGATGCAATGTATGTTCCTATGGGATGCAGGCTGAGGGATTCCTAGAGATATGCAGTCTATACATAGAAATAACTGATGTGACTTTTAACACAGCCCACAAAATTACCCTGGAGAATAATAACAGAAAATCAAACAGAACGTGTCAGGTTTCCATTGTCTCGACAAGTTTTCAGTTTATTCTGGTTTCTGATGTGACATTGACACATCCCTTACTGAGAAAACTTAATTTGGTGAAACAACAAAGCATGACCTCATAATGACAATGGATTGTTTGACTGTGAGGGAGAAATTTTTATGGTGTTTTGGAGAAAAGGATTGTTCTGTTGTGTTTAAACATAACTGTTGTAAGAACATTGAGAATAAAGCTTCTATCTGTCCCATGGTAGATAAATGGGGTGGAAGTTCAGAACAGAGAGGAAGCCGTGGCAATTCTGACCCGAGAGGACAGCACCAACTTCTCATTACTGCTAGCCAGACCAGAGATAGAGGTAAAGATCAAATAAGATCAAAATATAACAGAGAACTCAGTTAAGTCACATGAGCTGTGAAAGAGCCATCTTTAAGCAATAATGGTTTCCTCTAGGTAGACACATACAAGCACAAAAGCATGATCAAGCGCATACACACATGTACACACAAAAACAGGCTTTTTAAGGCACATGCAAAGTTAATGGACCCACTCCATCCCCAATGACAGCATATCCTCAAATTAATGGCTTATTTTGCTGATGGAAGGGAAACAGAACTCTCACATCACTCAATGTCTCGATCATGTGATCACTCTTAGTGATGGCCATCAAGGATTTGTGGCAGTTCTATTAACATTATTCCACAAAGAGATGAAGAAAAAGCAAGAGGAATTCTTTACAGAATGGAAAGAAGGGCACCATTAGAAAGACATGTAGAGATGATAGTGAGGGAGTAGAAGCAGAAAGGAATTGTAAAAAGGCATGAAACAGAGAAAAAATGAAGAGGTACATGCAAGGTACATAGGTAGGGCAGGATAGGGATGAGAAAGAGAGATAAACTAAAACATCTTGATATGGTTATGGCAGCTTAAATGGATGTGCAAAAAAAATATACAAATATATTTTTTTACACAATTCCACTTTAAATAGCCAGTGTAAAACTATTGCTTAGGCCTAAGGGGGCTAAGATATGTAGCTAAATTATGTCTATGGGAGCAAATTAACATTTCATGTGATATTTAATAAAAATGTAATGGCATTTTACTCTTGCACCACTCATTTAGAAACTGTTTATGCTGTATATATGGCTCTGAGATGGAGTTTTCTGAATTTATGACTGTGTAACTGTGTCAATTTTGCTGTAATTTCTGGGCAACCAGTGGAGATATTGAAAAATTGGCTGTTATTGTGTGCAGCCAGCAAACATCATCTATCATGAGCACAGCCGTCAACTAATGAATAAAACAGTGAGCTCATTCCAGCCAACACTCAGCACTAACAAGATCAGAACAAAAAGAGGGCCATTTTGTACCTCTCAGTCTCATCTAAAATCACCCTCCCAGCAACATGAAATGATTAATGATGAACTGAAGACTAGAGACAAGGGGAGCTGTAAAATCAGGACAGGAATAGATAGAAAATTAAGAAGAGATTGAGAAAGAGACAGTGCGTGTAGGGAAAGAGATTAAAGTTTTACTCAGTCAAAAGAAGATGAAGAGAGAGACAAAGACAGAGACAGATGCTTAGGAAATGCCACAGGCTGATCCTGAGTATGATATGAGATACAATCAAGTGATATTTTGAAATTGATTATTGGCTAAAAAAAACAGACAAGGATACTCAGGGAATACAGATCAATACATCAATAAATCTGTTTCATTAACTGCCTGCTGAAGTAATGAGGCACTTTGGTTAGAAAGCATTGACAAGAAAATAACAAGAAAATAAATATATAGTGTAACTTGATGTCTGGTAAAAATTATATATAAATACATTTATATTTCTTATTGCAGTATTAATATTACAATATTACTTTATAAAGGGATATAATAATAATAATTTACATATTAAAAGAAATATCTCCATGTTCATTTCAGCAGGTACACACTTGCCATTGTATATCTACATTGCCATCTAGTGTTAGAATGTATTACTGCATGTATTTTCTCATACATTGAGACAATAGTGGTATTTTCGACCATATATTTTTTTATTTTACTGTCCCTTCCCTCTTTTTTAAAATTACGATATCCTGACAACTTAAAGCGCTACTCAATATAGCTAACTGTGGGGTCTTCAGAATAAAATATACATTACGATCTGATGAAGAACTCATAACCTGTATGACATTATTTTCATCTTGGAACACAAAAGGAGATGTTTGAAAGAATGTTAGCCTCAGACACCATTCACTTTCATTGTATCCATACAACAAAACTGAACGGTGACTGAGACTTTCAGTCCTTAACATTCTGCCTAACATCTCCTTTTGTGCTCCATGTAATAATAAGTCATACAGGTTTGGAATGACACAAGAATGAGTAAATGACGAGAGATTTTAATTTGAGGGTGAACTAATACTTTAACGTTTTGTTTCTCCCCTAGACGGACACTCATTTGGACCCAGAGGAACTCGACTGTGAATTGCCTGCCGAGATGAGTGTGGACAGTCTTAATATCTCTCCCCTGTCTGGCCTGTACCATTTACGCCAACAGAGAAACCAAGTAGGCATTCCCGAGGAAACCTTACATCGGGAGACGCCCATGCTCAGCCTAGCCACCCTCAGCAACAGTCAGGAGCTTGATAGTGGTGTGGGCCGCACTGACGAGAGCACAAAGAACGAAGAGTCCTCTGAGCATGATATTCTTCTGGGTGAAGAGCAGACCAGCGCCTCCAACACGAATGGCACCAACACGCCCGGCAGCTTACGGAAGTACAGGCCGGCCAGGAATGGCGGAAGTGACACTCCATCTCCACTGTTCCCTCTCAGAGAGCTACACCTCAGCACCGACTCACTGGATTGTGGAAGTGTTGTTGGAGGGTACCTTCATGACCCCATCAGTGGGATGATAATGCCAGGCCTGACAGAGGAGGAATGCGAGAGGTACAAGCAGCTTTTGGAAATCAAGTGTCGCTACGAGAAGAGGATGAAAAGTGTAAAGAAGTTGCAACAGAATCAGGAAAGACAACAGAACGAAAGAGTAACACAAGAGGAAGATGAGGTTGGAGAGAAGGATTTGGCTCTTGATGAGAACAGTAACGAGAACCTCATGACCCCAACTCCACATGAAATGGTGCTTTTGGAAGAGGAAATGAGACACCTAGAGTTCAAGTGTCGCAACATTTTGCGGGCACAGAAGATGCAGCAATTAAGAGAGCGCTGTTTGAAAGCCTGGCTGATGGAGGAAGAAACATCTGGCCGGGCTTCCGCTGAACCACAGGGATCTCCTCTACACGAATTGTCTGACATCAACGAACTGCCTGAGAAAGAACGATCAGATAAGGATAGCACCAGTGCTTACAACACTGGGGGAGAGAGTTGCAGGAGCACACCCATGGTGAGTGAGCACCGGCTTCCTATTTCTCAGATGGATGAGTCCACAAGCCCTCTACCTAGTAGACACAGGGACCGACCAAATTGGAGTGAAAGAGGACGAGCAAGCCTCAACAGTTCTTATTCACCCAGTAGCTATAAGAAGTTTCAGACAAACATCGCTATCAACCAGCAATTCCGTTCACTTTCAAGAGAAGGCACTGTCCGACGCATCCCAGAGGGCAATTCAAGAGTAAGTAGCTATGACAAAAATGGTGGTCGTAGTGCCGAGTCCAGTCCTTACTTCACCAGACGCCGACATTCAAACGGCCTCACTCCGGAACGGTACCAGAGTTGCATGCATCTGGGATCTTCGCTTTCAGAGAGCTCTGGGCCCCTGGATAGAGCTGTGGAGGGAGAGAGTGAGGCCCCAATGGGTGGTAGCGACCGTGAAGGCCCCATGATCCTTCCTCATCCCAGCCCAGCGAAACTCTCTCTGGCCTTACCTCTGCCACTTCCCCCTGCCTCACCACGCATGGAGTGGAAGGTGAAGATCAGGAGTGACGGGACCCGCTATGTGGCCAAACGTCCCGTCCGTGATCGACTCTTGAAAGCTCGAGCAATGAAGATCAGAGAAGAGCGTAGTGGCATGACTACCGATGATGATGCCATGAGTGAAATGAAGATGGGACGCTACTGGAGCAAAGAAGAGCGTAAGCAGCAGCTGCTGAGGGCTCGTGAACAAAGAAGACGCAGAGAGTTTATGATGCAGAGCCGCATAGAGTATCTGCGAGATCGGGATCTGGATGCAGGCAGGGAGAACCAGTCAGAGACAGTCCAGATGGCAACCTCCATTCTGGACCTCAGCCAGAAAAAAAGCTCAAAGAAACGCAACCGACGCATACTGGACAACTGGATCACCATCCAAGAGCTACTAGCCCATGGCTCTCGTTCTCCAGATGGGACAAAGGTGTACAATCCTCTATTGTCTGTTACCACTGTCTGAACTATGCACTGTCTGTTACCAATTGTGTGAACTATACCTCTAATTTATGTACAGTTCTCATCTTTGGTCATCTTTCCACTTTACTAACATGGCAGAGCAAAATCATGTTGCTATCATCCTCTTTAATGTCACCGGCTGATAAAGAACTTGCAGAACTGGTCATACTATTAAGTAACAGTTTCTACTCAAAAACTTTATGTTCTTTATCAATGAATTTCAACAGGCACAAAAAAACTTTTAAAATTGAATTTCAGCTAAAGATAATTTATGAGGACAAGCATCTGCTTTTATTAATTTTGTTAGTGTTTAAAGTCTTGATCAAACTGAAAACAAAGCACAAGGCTGACAGACAAAGACTTGAAACTTATGAATGTTGACTGAAAATACACAGACAAACTCAAGGCACACACTGTAAATTAGGGATGCACCGATTCGATACCTGGATCGGTATCGGCTCTGATACCGACGTTTTTAAACGGATCGGGTATTGGTCCGACGAGCCCGATCCAAATCCGATACTGTGTGTTAGTCATGTTTGATGTGGTCAAGCTCAAAAAATTACATAAAAGAACCATTAAAACACAATTAAAGTAGTTCATATTACTTATGCATGTTATTTAAAGCCACTTGATGTGCAATAGCTCTGTGAATCACAAAAGGCTGTGTTTTATAAGTAAATAAATAAAATGCATGCGCAGCTCCAGAACGTCAGTGAATGGCGCTGCTCTGTTGACACACATGCGCCTATTTGTTGCCTTCACAGCGGTGCGCAACATTTGAGCGCTACTCACAAACAACATCTCAGATGTAGATGCTCTATAGTTCGGTTCACTTATAAAATGCATTTAGAATGGCACTGGAGGTGCTTTTTTATTTTTAACCAGAATTTGAATGAGAAGCGAATTAAACTACTGTGAACTTGCCTACAAACAGACACATACATGACTTCCTGGGAAGTTCAGAATGTCAAAATAGAAATGTGAGGGTTTAAAAGTTAAAAGGTGTCACGGAGAGACTCACAGAGGCAGAGATATGAACTCAGAAGCAGAGTTTATTGAACAGATGATTGAAACAGTGATGTAAACATCATGTGAGTAAATCCAGTTGAGCAGAGTGGCAAAAAGCAGGTGAGTAATCTCCAGTCAGGGTATAGACACGATGAACAGATAAAACAGCTAACTCACAACAGTCTTATTATACTTGCAGGCAATAATGAAGACACAGGTATGTTTGACATAGTAGCAAGGTCTGAAGTCTCAGAGATACTATCGATGAGAACAGACAAAGAGTGGGTGTGAAAGCGGGGTATATATGCAGTCCTCATTAGCCACTAATGATATGCAGGTGCGTATAATCAGAACTCGGTAGAGGGAGCGCTGTGACAGCAGTGAGGAAGAAAAAGAGAGAGAGACCGGTGGATCCGTGAATGAAAAATTAGCTAATATCTTACAACTTAATTGAACAAAAAAGAGATCTAAATCCTTTAAAGTCCAGAAACAGGTTGAAAAACTTTTGCCAAAAAGAAAACGGCTGCTTTTCTACTGATTACTTATACTGGATTTACTGTTAATTTTGCTGCTACATTATCCAGTATACTAGTTAACAATAAAGTTTTTCTTTATAAGCTACACATTTATATTGAAATAATATGCAGTTAGAGGTTTGTGTTTCTTTACATATTAAAGAGCACACCCAATTAATTCCACACAATAATGTAGATATTCTCAACTGATGCAGAAAAACAATACTGGTATCGGATCATGGATCGGTATCGGCTGATACTGAGATTTCCAATATCGGAATCGGAAGAGAAAAAGTGGTATCGGTGCAGCCCTACTATAAACAAGCATAAAAATCCCTCTCTGTGGGATTGAGCTGACAAATGGAATTTGTATGGGAAATCCCTCAAAACTGCACAAAAGACAAGGAACTGTTTGATTCTCAACTTATTTGTGATTTTGTAGACTGACTTTTGTATTATGTACTGTTGTAATTATAGCATCCCAACTATCAAGTGCTTAACCAGTGCAGCCACAATCATTGTAAACATGGTGACATGGTGCTGAACATTCGTACCGCTTATTTGTGATGGCCTGTTTATGACAAAAGCAATGTAGTGCTTTTTAATCTGAATGTACAGCAATTCTTACCCCAACACCCATTTGACTCACATTCAAAAGCCTGTTTGGCCTAAAGTGAACATATACTAACCACCAGCAAAAATGGAAGCACAAAATACTCTGGAACCACATGAAATCTAACCAGCTTTGACATCAAAACAGATTGTATATTTGAATAAACTGTTATTAGGAATATATTTCCTTAAAAGGATAGTTCAACCAAAATGAAAATTCAGTTATCATTCAATCTCCCTTATGTTGTAACAAACCTGCATGACTCTTCTTCGACAGAAAAACAAAAGCAGGGTTTAAGTGGGTTTTAAACTCAGTCACCATTCACTTTCATTACATCTTTTTCCATACAATGAATGATGACTGGGATTAACAACATCTCATTTTGTGAAGAAAGAGAGCCATATGGATTTAATGAAGACGTGCAATTGTCATTTTTGAACTATCCCTTTAAGTGAACTATCCCGTTAAGTAGTGTAGCATTTTGTTTAGAGCTGAAAATGAAGATATGTTCTTATTAACAAATAAAAAAGGATAAATGTTTAAATTTTTAGCATATTTAAAAGTGTTCAAAGTCCTTTGAAGAATTGATTTTGTAGAAAAATGGCCTTGCGAGTTTTGACCAGTTTTAACGTCACCTCTTGTTGATGAGAGAGGTATTTGTTCAGCTCGACTAATTTTGCATGACTTTTGACTAATGTACAAGCACACAATGAATACTAATGGAGAATTTCCATTTCTCAGTATACAATGTATGTGACCAGAGGATTTTATCCAACACAATTTACATAATTTCTCTCTTGGTGTTAGAATGTAGATTTCTATGCTTATACTAATATGGTACCTGTTGATTAATATCAATAGTCCTTATTAAAAAAATGTGTAATGTGCATTAGTTATTGAGTGGTTATTTCAATGCATAAACCTATAACACTTTAGACAAATAAAACCATTTTGTATGCTTAAAATAAACCAATCTGGGTGATTTCATGTTTAGAGACACGAGACACACACATACACATTCAGACATACACCAAATGAGAGGAACACACAGCAGACAAGTATTCGCTCAAAATATTGTGTGATCTCTGAAATAACAAACCGTATTTCCAACAGCAAGAACATGTTTTATAGAATGAGAGCAATAAATTATAACATAATTTCTCTTAATTAGTTTTGCATTGAAACCTCATACATATATACAAATAAAACGTCATACAATTAATTATTATTCTAAATATAGGAACTGCTCTTACACAAACATACTGATCCAATTGTACAATTACAATTCGTTTCAAGTCCCGCACGTTTCCTTAAAATGTAAACAATGGTTCATGTGCCCATTCCCAGTAAGATATTGATTCCCCAGTCCAGTGCAGAGTATACACCGATCAGCCACAACATTAAAACCACCTGCCTAATATTGCATAGTAATATTGTGCTGCCAAAACAGCGCCAACCCGCATCTCAGAATAGCATTCTTGAAAATCCCAGGAGATCAGCAGTTACAGAAATACTCAAACAGCCCATCTGGCACCAACATACAACAGTCTCTGGAATTTACACCAAATGGTGCCAAAAACAAAAAACATCCAGTGAGCGGCAGTTCAGTGGACGGAAATGCCTTGTTGATGAGAGAGGTCAATGAAGAATGGCCAAACTGTTTAGAACTGACAAAGTGTACAGTAACTCAGATAACAGCTCTGTACAATTGTGTGAGAATAGCATCTCAGAATGGCGGCACGAGGGGGACCTACACAGAATTAGGCAGGTGGATTAAAGTTGTGGCTGATTGTATATATGGCATATTTATATCAACTAATATATACATTCAGGTTTATACAGCATCATTCAGCTAAGTGCAGATAGACATGCAACAAGGGTCACGGAGGTGCAAGACATTAATGTGTCCAGAAACCAGTTCAAGCTTTTCGATAAAACTACTGGATTAATTTTTTTTATGACATTATACACCTCAGCTTTATTTGTGTTTGAGCTTAGCATGCCCCAGCACTCAGGACGCTTAATAAAAGCACAAGAGCAAAGCGTTAGAGTTAGAGAGAAGCAAAATAACCCATAGGAGATAATGTGAAAAGTGGTGAGCGGCCCTCTAAATTCAGATCACGTCACAGGTTATGAAATAGGACATGGAGTTCTTCAATGTCCACAAGGGCCTTAAAGGAGTAGTTTATCATTTATAATTAAATAATTCTGCTATCATTTACTCACCCTCATGTTGGGAGCTTGACAGTAGGGCTGGGCAATGTGCAAGAAATATTTTCACAATATTTTTTACCGATTACTTCAACACCCCTGCCCCCACTGCAGAGGAATCTGTGAATATTTTGCACTCAAGTCGATTTTGCTTTAAAAATTAAATTCATTTATTGAAACATGAAAAACTTAAACCAAAAGATATTTCTAAATTCGTATTGCATTTCAAACTAAATGAAAAAAATAAATAAAAGCAAAGTGGTAAAAAAATCATATATAACATCCTCTCCAAATTAAAACATTTACTGTGTCCAACTACCTCCACCGGGCCCCATTTGCCATCATGCAAGTATTCGTCTACATCAACAGGTGGAAAATGACCAATACAAATTAAGATCTAAAGACAATTGTAAATGTAAGTAATGCAAATAATAATATTTGAAAAATAAAGGAGCCATTAGCTCTGGAAAGTTGAACACAACCCACATAATTTCTACTTTCATAAAATGGCAGTTTGTTTACTTCCTTAAGCCTAAACGAATAGAAAACTGCCCAATAATTTCTACTGTGTTCTTAATATTGCCTAAAGAAAATGAAATCAAACTGAATTTAAGGTTCAAGATGAACATTTGTTTTGTATTATATTATTAATTAATCACTTTCATCATGGATGATGAATACAAGTTGATGTCACAAAGCAATGTGTTTTGCATAACATTTAAATAAAAGTGTTGCAATGTTTCATCAATCTCAGTATTTACACTTTAATGACATTTCATCATAATGACTTTTCCCAAAAGGCTGTATTTCCTTTATAAAGAAATTTCTAATAAATGTGCTCTTTTAATCAAGTTGCCAAGCCATAGTGTATTTGCTACAAGACATGTGTGATTCTAAAGAGTAGGTTATAACTGGATAATGTTTCATGCTATTCAGAGACCATTTCGGCAGTGAAATTGAAGTATATGTCTCTGTGGAACAAAAATTAAGGTTTCCAATCAGTGGCCGTTTTCAAACCATCTAATCAAAATAGGGAACTACTGTATATTAGCTCAGACAGCATTGAGGTGAGAAATGTATTTGGAACCAACAATTCAATTTTTTGTTAATCAAGTAAAGCACTTGAAAAACCGCCATCCCAATTTGAAAACACCTACTGACTGAGCAACCCCCTTAATTTTTCTGAAGCGACATCAGTCTCGTGAAAATTGACACAACCGGCCTCTTTAATCCTTAATACTTTTACTGTTTAAATATTTCGATTAATATCTAAAAATGTAAATGCATGATAACTACTGGGTTACTATTTTATATATTTGGCGGCTTCACAGCTCCATGGTTTTGTCATTTCCCGATATTGTCGATCATCGTCTGTCAATAACTGTCGCAATTGAATTGTGAAATTTGTCAGATATGGTTGATATCTGATTACATTGTCCTATCGACCACCCCTAACTAACAGCCCCTGGTCACAATCCAATTACACTGTATGGAAGAGAAGAGCTTGGATGGGTTTGGAACAACATGAGGGTTAGTAAATGATGACAGAAGTTTCTTTTTTGGGTGAACTGTCTCTTTAGGGATTTTCTCCAGCCATGGACAATCCTCATATGTTAAAAGTACTGGAATCCAAGAGTTCACCTGAATAAACAGTATTGTAGTTGGACTAAATGCATTATATCATTATATATATATATATTTATATATATATATATATATATATATATATATATATATATATATATATATATATATATATATATATTGTTTTTTTTTTGTTGTAAAGTATTAAGAATGAAAATAACTGCCTCAAAGTAAACACATCCTTAACATAATACTGCAAATGATTCTGTGCTTATAGAGAGAGAATGGTCCATAATGTATGGAGGACGAATACTGTCGTTATTAAAAATAAATATTTTGCTAAATATATATAAAAAAATAAAAAAGGTGTACATATAAATTCATAAATAAATGTTAAAATCTGACATACATAAGAATTTATACTTTTATTTCCATATTATTTATAATTGTATTAATTAATTATTTCTACATTCATTTATTTATTCATGTACATATTTTCACTTTGTTTTTAATTTCCATATATAAAAATGTCCACATTTATTTATTTCTACATTTATTTATTGCCACATTTATTTATTTCGAAAAAAAATGTATCCGCATGGAACTGAGGGGTGCGTGCTTTATTCCTGAGGCACAGCAGTTGAAGTGCTCCAGAGTGTAGCTTGGTGGACACAGTGACATCTTGTGGTTGACAAAATTTAATACAATTGAAACATAGACACAGATGGGGGTGGGCGTGCATTAAGAGATTGTATAATGTACCTGGCTGTGAGTTGAGTGAGTTTAATGGGAAATGAATATCTGTATTTAATGAATAACTTATTTATAGATAGAGGACTTATGTCAAAATCTTTTAACACTACTGCTGGTTTGGGGTGCGTCTGTAGCATGTACAGCAAGTGTGTTTTGTCTACCACATTGCTTTCCGTATACTAAACGATCAATAGTTTGCTGTTTCAGTATTTGTAGATTATTTTAACACGTTTCTATGGTATACTGGAAAACAATGATAAGCATTTCATAAGTTTTAAAGGCTTTTTTTGGCAAAAACATTCAATATATGCAAAGAGTCAATATTTACAGTGTTGACCCTTGTTCTTCATAACCTCTGCAATTGGCTCTGGCATGCTGGATATCAGCTTCTGGGCCAAATCCTGACTGATTGCGATCAATTATTGCCTTATTAGTGCTCTGAGTTTATCACAATTTGTGGGCTTCTGCTTGTCCACTCGCCTATTGTGGATTGACCAGATGTTCTCTATGGGATTAAGATCAGGGTAGTTGCCTGACCACAGATCCAAAATTTCAATGTAATGATCTCCGAGCCACTTCATTATCACTCTTGCCTTGTGACATGGTGCTCCATCATGCTGGAAAATGCACAGATCATCACCAAATTGCACCAGGATCGTTGGAAGAAGTTGCTCTTGCAGGACATTTTTATACCATTCTTTATTCATGGCAGTGTTTTTGGGCAGAATTGTGAGAGAGCCCACTCCCTTGGATGAAAAGCAACCCCACACATTGATAATTTCAGGATCCTTCACTGTTGGCACGACACTGGACTCATGGTAGCGTTCACTTTTTCTTCTCTGGACTATCGATTTTCCAGATGTCCCAAACAGTCGGAATTGGGCTTCATCAGAGAAAATAACTTTGCATATTTTAATCTTAAATATGCGCATTTACAGTTGAAAAAATGCCAGTGGACAAGTACCATTAAAGATTTACACTGTGAAACGCAGTTGAGAGCTCAAGACCAGTCTGTGAGTAAACGCACCTGCTTTGCCTTCACGCAACTCTGTCGATTAATCCAGATAGCGCACAATGCTGTTTCGCTTCACTTTTGTAACGCTTGCCGGTTGATATTGCTTTACAAAAAATGACAGCTTATAAGAGAAGAGCGAGAGAGAGAGAAAGTTGGCCAACACTGAAGTCGCACCAGTGGGACCTATAATAAAATGTAATTGCACTGATGGGAAAAACGGTCACAAAATGCAAAAATTTGGATGCAGTCTGGAGCCCTGGAGTATTCCAGTCGCAGTTTTAGTTCAGATTGTTGACCAAACTTTTCAGGAGAGTACAGGACATCCCTGCAGGGTCTATATAGAGATATACATTATGTTAAACAGTAGGGATTTAAGATTTTGATATAAGACCTCTAAGTCATTCATTCAACACAGATATTAATTTCCCATTAAACTCACTCAACTCACAGCCAGGTACATTTTACAATCTCTTAATGCAAGCCCACACCCATCTGTGACTATGTTTCAATTGTATTCAATTTTTTCAACCACAAAATTTCACTGTGGCCTCAAAGGTCCACTCTGGAGCACTCAGAGTTTGACTGCTATGCCTCAGGGATAAAGCACACCCCCCCAATACCATACAGACAAAGAAGTGTGGAAATGAATGAATGTAGAAATAAATATGTGTAAAAATAAATAAATGTACGAATAAATAATTAAGGGAATAAATAAATGTGGAAATAAATTACTACAATTATACATAAATAAGGAAATAAAAGTATAAATGCTTATGTCAGATTTTAACATTTATTTCTGTATTTATATGTACGCTTTCTTTTTATTTTTTACATTATTTGCAAATATATTTATAAATGTATTTATTTTTAATAATGGCAATCCTCGTCCTCCATAATATTGGTCATTGGGGGGTGGTGAGAAAAGAAAAAGGGTCTATTTGGATGAGTGCAGATGGTTGTAGAACTTTGAATCCTAGGCACTGATTAACTTTAACTAATGTATGTGGATAACGAGAAACTTTCAGCACAGAATAAAAAAGATCTTCACATTTAAAATTGGCTTAACAGCTTCTCAGTGTGAATGAGTGTGCGTGTATGTGTGTGTACGTGCATAATATAGGTCCCTAAAAGACGCTTTTTATATATAAAAAATAAAGAGGGCACTGACATTGGACATGAAACTCGGCATAAATTCACAATATTAAAAGAGCGAGCTGCTCAAGTAAGTGTGTATGGCTTCTGGCAACAAGGAGTTTTACACAGATCATACAGCTTTACATGGATAATATAGCTTTAAAAACTTGCTGCAAAACATTTACCTGAAATCAGCAGTCCAATTAGTTTGTTAGACATTAATTGTACACAAGAAAGTCTAACCTGTTGATTGGTCTAAAAAAAGCTCTCAAAAACAATCAGCACATCACTCTGCTAAAACATATCCATAGATCATATTAGTAGTAGCTTTTACACCAAAAATAGCAAGAATTATATCAGTAGTATTTGACATCATAAATTCACCCATAAAATCACCCATATCGGGACGTTCTTTTTTTATATTCAGTTTCTGAATATTAACTTCTAAGTATTTAAGATATCTGTAACACATTTCAGTCTCATTGTTTTGAAGCTGTACAAAACTGAGTCCATAAGTATAGTATTCATGTCAAGATTTCACTGACTTTCTCTATACGTACATCCTATTTCTCCACAGGTTATCCAGAGAACATAGCCAGGTGCATTACGTAACCACTGATCCCAAACCTCCAATGACAAACCATTACAGTAGGCACTAAGGTTATGTAATGAATTGCCGAATATAAATGTTTCATTGGTCAGGTGAGATTGTTTAAATAGTTAAAGAATGGTGAAACGGCAACATTATAAGGGAAGTACAGATGCTGAGGTAACAGGTGGCAGATTATAAGCAGAAGAAGTGTTGATTTTGTAATTTATGCGTACTGATCAGTGATTGTTGGCTATTAGTCACACATTAAGAGTGTATATTGAAAGTTCTTATAAAATATAAAATCTATCTAAACAATTTACACCTTTCTCTACACATTCAGATTACATAACTCCACTGAGGTCATCAAAAAACAAAACAAAAAACGGTATACTGCTTTTACACTAGTATGGCTGACTTATTGCATACTTGACCCCCAGCAACTTCAGCCTCAAAATAAAAGTGGTACCCCAGTAGACATGAAGATTTAAGTGAAGCTTTCTCTGTGATCCCCTACCAGTCCCCCACACACAAGTTAAATGAAAATAAGTATTTTCGAAAACAAAACAATAGTCTTTCACATTAAAAATAAAGTGTCTGGCATTTCTCTAAGTGCATGCTGGCCCTTTTTATACTTCAGTTGAGAAATATGTTTGAAAATTTTGAGGAATGTATCAAACAAAACTATTTGTAACTGACCCTGAAATGATTGTCAGAGACACATGAAAACTGAAAAAGACTACAAATGGAAAAGTTCAGTTCAAGTACTTATTATATTTTCCACACATCAATCCAGCTTTGTCAATGTCAACATCCTCCTCACAGCTTCCTTCTGTGTGCTTCAGCATGGTTCAAATCAGGATTTTTAGTCTGACTTCCATTGGCACCCCCCTTTCCTCCTGTAATCTCTTCCTTTGGCAGCAATGCACAAGAAATATCAAACTTCAAAAACAATTCATCCTTAAAGAGAATCTACCTCCACCACTTTTGGCTTCTTATACCTTCAATTGATGCAGATTAGATGCTATCACACAGCCTATGTTTTGAATGGCAGCTAACAGCAAGAGTGTTTCCTAGAAACACTCTCAGGTTCAGGCTAGAAATGTAGCCGACCAGGTTCCCGCTCTCTTCATTTCTTGTGAGGCTCTACACATGAGGGAAGCGGATGTGGAAGTAACAGAGTCGGAGTATGGTGTGCTTCCTCTTGCCTTGACTTCGGCTCTTCTGCGTTGGGATTTTGACCCTGTACCCTCTGCCATGGCTCACCCTCACACCACCGTGCTGATGCGGTTGATAGGTTTGGATTTGGAACTGCCGCCCGTGCTGCTGTTGCTGGGCCCGCCTCCTCCTCCGCCCACTGGGCCGCCCGACTGCACCCCCAGGGGTCCTGGAGTGAGTGGAGATAATGGTGTGAGAGGGGTGAGAGGGGTATGTGGGGAGGACGGAGGAGGTAATGGGGAGTGTAGTGGAGGAGGCGGGATGGAGGAGAGGGGCGGGTATTGTGGTACGTAGTGGCCGGTACCCTGTGGTATGTGGCGGGCGGTAATAGCGGATGGTGCCTGAGGGGGTGGGGAGAAGACGAAGTGAGGCTGATGGGCAGAGTGATGCAGTAGTGGGTGAGGGCTGTGGGCGTGGCCGGGATGGTTGTGGGTATGAGAGTGAACGTGGGAGTAGGCGTGTGGATGGGGCTGAGAGTGAGACAGGGTGAGTGGAAGCTTTCCGGTAGGACCGGGTGCGCGGGCATGGCGTACGGGGTGTACGTGGTAGAAGTTGAACGGGGCAATGGGGGAATGGGGTGAATGCGGGGACAGAGGTGGAGGGGTGCAGGCTATATTTCCGTAGCGGCCTTGCTGCATAGCATGATGGGATAGTTGCTGCTGGAGCTGGGCGTGAGAAGGAGCAGGTTGCCCGTGCCGTGGGAGGGACCCTCGTTGCAAAATATGGTGGGTAACGGGCTGATGGCCCGGGCCGGAAATCTGCATGTGATACCGATGATGATGGTGGTATGGGGGCGGAGGCTGGCCAAAGTTGTTGTGACAGTACTGAGCGTGCAGTGATTGGATTTTGGATGGCCCACCGGGGTCTGACTGGCTGAGGGCGGAGGGGGATAGGGGTGGTGGCCCTCCTGTAGTAGGCGGTGGCACGGGGGCCGGGTATTGTGGCCCGGGGGGTGTAAGGGGAGCAGGGGGTTTGGAGCGTTTGCTGCCAAACAGGGAGCCCAGGAAGGAACCTGAATTGCTCCCCCCAGAACTGCTCCCCTGCCCCCCACCTCGATCGCCGATTCCAGGGATTCCACCCATGTTCCCTACGGCGTTGTGAAGCTGCCCCGGCCCACCCCCCACCCCTACTCCGGGGCTCAGGATGGGGCGGTGAGGCCGGTAGTCTTCCACCCCGTAGCAGCCAGGAATGGCACCCCCGATGGGTATGCGTTGGTGTGGCTGTGGGCTGTTAATGATGGATCCCTACAGTGTGCACAAACACAGACACAAAAGAGCAGAGACAATCATTTCTCTGAACATTTTTCAAAATAGATGGAGGATCACACCCCTGCAGAATCATGCAACTTCACCTTACACACATCTCCTGGTAGGAGACAAACCAAAAGCCTTCTAGAACAAAATACAGCCCTCTAACATATCATGAACAATTTGAAATTACCAAGTTAGAAAAGCCACAAAGCAGTCACATGTTAGTGGCAACTGACCATATATAACAAAGTGAAGCTTACTCATTAGAACACCTCTCATTCAGCAGGTAAAACATAACTAAACCTCTGAAACAGAAGCAGCCCTGCAGTATAAAGCATTGATTAGGCCATTACTTTACTAAAGCAATGGATTGGTCATTATTAGCAATCATACAGGACCTTATTAGACATGCAATATTCAAAGCGAAGACATTAGTATGTTTTTACACAGACTTAGAGGACAGCATTCACAATCACAATACAATAATTTTGAAACATGCTGCATTTCAATAACAAATTCATGCAAAGCCATTTTGGCTAAAAAACAGATGACCCATGCTGCAAAACAGGATCATTTTACGTGAATGTATTTGTTGCCGTTAATAGAGCTGCCTTACTTACTTCAATGGTACTATCCAAAGAGCCAACGCTGTTTCTACGGCCTCGCTTTCCTGCAAGGTCAGGGTCAAAGGTCATAGAAGAAACTAAATATTTTTGATCACCACATATTAGGTGTTTGACCCAGGATGATCAGTTTATAATAAATAGTTATTTTTGTACTCAAATGTCAGTTCATATTGGAAAATGACCTCAGAGTGTTACTGTCAAAAGACAGTCAGCACAAATACATTTGGTTATGTCTGGGATGGAATGCCAGTGTATTTATTACAGTATATTGTGCTATAAACATGGCTGCCCCCTAATAGTCAACCAAATGTTAGTTGATGAGAAGAGTCTTGGTTGACCAAGTTTTGATCGGTAAGTTGGTCGCAGAAAAAAAAAACTCCACAGGAAGTGGCAAAGTCACACAATCAGTGATGGACAGATATGATTATTTACATGGCTGGTCCATGCAGTAATTAATTATGTCGGGCTGGAAAAGTGTGGGATCATTTTGAGAGGGTAAAGGATGACCCTAAGAACATCTGCAGGCAAATGTTCGCCAATAATTCATTGATTTCAAACATGGCTTATCATCTGAAACATGTAATTAGCCTAATGTTAGGCACTTAGCATGGCTGCTCGCTCTAACGTTAGATAACCTATATATATATATATATATATATATATATATATATATGCTATTAGGCTTATCCAAGTGTTCGTGAGGAGTGGGGATGCTAAATTAGTACCTTGCTTACTGCATGTTCACTTTCAAACCGACGAACACCGTTATTACCGCTGGTTGAAAGCTAGGTAGTACTATAGTGTAATTTTCGTTAAGCAGGGTTAGGCCTACACAATAAAGCAAGACACCTTGATTTCAAACCTTGAACTTTATTTTGTATTTATTTTAACAAAAAATTCAAATGAAACTGGAAAAAAATTAAGTGCAATTAAATGTGTGTTTTGAAAGATGGCTTTACAACAGTTCACAAATATATATATATATATATATATATATATATATATATATATATATATATATATATATATATATATATATATATATACACACAACAGTTAGTTCCGGTCCTCAAACCTGATTGAACGAGAGACGTTCCATTAGCACTGATGGTCTGACAGCATCAGAACTCGGATGCTTCACTGTGCGTGTATCACTCCACTTGTGTTCCTGCCATTCTAAACTAAAGTGTAAGAGTAGTGCATATCTGTTAGGAGTTACATAGAACAGCGCTCCGTGACCTCTTGTAATACCACTACATTACTTAAGCTAGGATATTGTTTTAAATGGCTTTAAATTAACAATTTCAGAATTAAGGCTCATCACAGCTGAGAGACACAACAGACTGTTTGATTACAGAACTCAAGGCGCTTACTGAGTTTCCACATTGGATACACACTGTTTAAAATGGCAGAGGACATTGCTGAAATATTTGAAAATATTTTCACTATACAACATTTATATATCAACAGTGCTATATGGCCCTACATATAATTATGAGACCTGCGGCCTCATGCCAGCGGTCTAATCACAGCGGTGCTGATGTAGGGCCATGTCGCACTCTTGCTGGTGTGATATTACTTAAATATATACAGTAATGTGCAAACGTTATAGGCACTTGTGAAAAACTTTGTATAGTGAAAATATTTTCAAAAGTAATGCCATAAATAGTTTTGATCGATCAATTAACGTCATACAAAGTGCAGTAAAAAAACAACAAACCTAAATTAATATTTCGTGTGACCACCCTTGTCATCAAAACAGCACCAATTCTCCTGGGTACATCTGGACACAGTTTTTTAAGGTTCTTGGCAGATAAAATGTTTCAAGCATCTTGGATAGATCGCCACAGATCTCTATTTGTTTCTATTTGTCTCAATTGATTCTGTCTCTTCATGTAATCCCATACTGAATCCATGTTCAGAGGGGGGGTTTTGTGGGGGAACATGCCATCTGATGCAGGGCTCCCTGTTCTTCTATTCTATTCTATTCTATTCTATTCGCAAAAGAAATGTTTGGGAATTTAAAATAGATATTTTTTATTAACACTAAAGCAGAAGATAAAAATAACCATTTAAAGACAACAAAAAAGAAAGTTTTTGTGAAACATCTTATGTAAGACTTTTGCACAGTACTGAATATATCGCAAAATCCAATTACACCAGCAACTCCCGGACTGAGGGATCGGTGAATATTCTTGCTTTCGTGATTTTTGCATTGAAAATATGAATCTATTTAAAAATGAAAAACTTAAATGAAATACATTTCTAAATTCAAATTGCACTCCAAATGAAATGAAAAAGCAATTAAAATAACGAAGTGATCCAAAAAATTATAATAATAAACACAACAATTATAAATGTAAAAATAATAATTATTACGATGATAATAATCACTGAAATATGAATCATGGTTTGAAGTGAACGTGTTTTTGTATTATTTTATGATTTAATCACAGATGTATAGGCTGCAGAGTTGCATTCACAACTAACTGCTCTGTGGAAATAAAGTGAACTGAGATGTCTGAGGCCATTTGCAGCACTCATAGATGCTACTGTTCTTGCAAAAAAGATTCAGAAGACTGAAGCAAAGAAAGAGTGAGAACCTTTTACATGCGCGTAATCCACGAGACTGCACGCCTCCATACAAACAGCGTGTCACACATGCACAGACGGCTTTTTAGTCATCTGCTCTTAATAATATAATAAAGTGTGTTTCCTCAAGCGTGTGTCTATGGGCAAATTATTTGTAATATTAATTTGATAATAATAATAGCCTAATAATAATAATAATAATAATTTAATATATTAACGGGAATACAAGCCAAATATCATCTTGTCATGGTCAAAGGCATCAGCTATCACTCTGACCATAATCGATCCCCAAGATCATTGTCTGTCGGCAAAACTCTAATGTGCATTTCTCTATATAAATTAACAAAATGTTCAGACAGTCACTTGCTGGTTTTTGACACATTGTGAATCATTACCGCTTTTGCTGGTGATGCTGCATCTCACTTCGTGTGTGCGCTTGTAAAATTAATATTTTAAAGGCTCATTATTATGGTTTAGTATTTCTCTGTAATGTAGAACAATGTTAGCAATGTTATTTATTCTTTCTCAGCCCTGGAACACAAACCATTTTCTGATGTCCCCCAAAAAGTGTATATTTAATTAATTAAATTCATATCATAAACTTGCGACAACTAGTCGACTAATGGCTTGAACTAATGACAACTAGTCGCCTAGGACAATCTTTGATCGGGGGCAGCCATACTGTAAACACTGATTTCTGCCTAATGATTTAAAAAAAATGTACAATGTGAAATAGTAAGCATTTAAATAGTATGATATATTTTTTGTCACATGACTTCACATATTAAATTCAATAAGTGGCATCCAGTATTCATTTTTGAAACAAATATGGTTATTTCTGAATGTTTGTTTAAAAATGTCTTCACTTTTGGATGTCAGAGTCAAGATAAATCATGGTTGATATTTCAGGTCATTCATCTACTGGAAATGGAAGTTCAGGCTGAGAGCATTTTTGAGCATTAATTTTTGAGAGCATTACTCAGGTTTTGAGGTAAAGTACAGTATGATCTGTTCTGTACTGCATATTTTGGTATATTTATCAGGTAATCTGGGCTTTCTATGCATGCAGAAATTACTGAAAATATTGTGCACAGTAAACATGCTAAATACTGCAAAAATAATAACAGTAGTATGGTAGGATGCTATTCAGAAGACTATTGCAAAAATATTATGTAAGGACATAATGTGCCATTAGAGGGCAGTGTCTGTCACACTGTACTTCATAAT